>NC_082595.1:54314750-54635797 GCF_030936135.1 Gavia stellata
TCTGCTGGGTGAACTGACGTAAAACCAGACCACTTATAGACTCTTTCACCACACATAAAATTGCTTTATAATTCATCATATATTGAAGTGCTTTACAGCATCAATAAATTCCAGCTCTAAATATAAATAACCCTTTTAATCATGTTAAGAACTTGGCCTACTATTGGAAATTTCCCCAGGACTCAAGACTTTTAAAGAGTCACCTTGTACGCTTCATGACTAATATACTTTTGCTTTATTGAAGAGGAGGTAATTAAACTCTTTATACAATCTTTATAAAACTCTGTTGGCTGAATAGAATTTTTACTGAGCACTTGCTGTTCGCGTTCCTACCTCTGACAGAAAAAGATGGTTGAGAGAATGGGATTACATATAAATAGGTTTTCCCAATAGCAACATCTTTTGAATGTGTTCATTATTTGAATTTGAGACTAATCTACTCAAGAGAAAGGCAAACACACTCTAGCCACTTTGTCCAGTCCTTTCCTCATTATACTCACCATGCTGTAAAAACGAGGCATTACAATGTAAGTAGCATACATTTTTATCATATATAACAATGCTGAAAGGAAAGAGGTTACTGCATTACATTCCATAAAACAAATCCTGTCAAATACAGAGGCAGTATTCAAGAAGAGTAACGTGTCTTACCCAATTGAATGCGATCTGTGGTGGATGCACAAGGAAAGAAAAGCAAGAGTTAAAAGTATTATGAAAATGTAACAAAAATATACATCTATATCTGTGGCATGTCAAACTGCCCAAGGAGAAAAATAAAACCATTTGAATTCAAATCTTGATGCTTGAATTCACACTAGAACGTGGATCAGTTGAGATTCCTTCAAAGCAAAAATTTTCACACACTCCTTCAGTACGCAGTCACCTATTCTGTGTGCAACGAAGAATGGAAATTCTGTCTGCTAAACTTTGTGTTCTCTTCATTAGATCAGATTTAAACAATGCTAACTGGTTTCCCTCACAAAATCCTACCTTAATCTCATTGAAGTATAGGCAAACTGAAACTGTACATGTACATCAGCAGCAAGTGTCTTTTTTTCCATCTGGATTTCTTAATCATCTCTCAGTTGAGAAGCATATGGAAAAAATAAGGGGCTTTTAATTCCTAAAATGACATTTTATGAAATATTTGTTCCTTGTTGAAAACAGTACTTGAAACACTTTGACACTGTTCTCCAGCTCATGAGAAACTTAATTAAGGCAGCAGAACTGGGAGAAGCACACTGATATACAATATTCAAAGGATGTCATTAAGGTTCCAAAGTCAAGAAATGATGAAGCAGACAGCCTCTCCTTCATCTGTGTATTATTGATGTAGACTTTAATTACAGACCACTTCAAGGGAACACCTGCCTCACGCAGTGAGCCAGAAAGATGGTGTGCACTTAATGACCATCCCTTCAATACTTATTTTTCACATCCTTTTTCAAAGTGTGGTGTGATGCATTATTTAGTGCACAATATTCATACCTTGCTCTGAAGAAAAGCATTGATTTCTTCAGGGTTATTTACAGAGCTTGTCATCATGTATATTGGTGCTTCCCAAACATTCATGGATTTATCTTCACAACACATTTCTGCTTAGACCAGCTTAAGTAATACTGTTGCCATATGTAACCTCCTTTTACTACCTGCTGACCCCCAGTAACAGCCATCCCCTTCTCCAAGCTAACAGAGATACTTGTACGGCCATATGATAGGAAATCTGTGTTACTGCAGAGCTCTAAAAACCAGCACAAATGAAGGGGTGAGTGTCAGTAGAAATGAGAGAAAACAACTGCTTCACCCATCAGCAAAAGAAATGCTTATGAAATTACACCGTGAAGCAAGACAATATTACTATTATTTCCTTTATAGGGAGTATCAGCGACACAGAGGTTTAAGAATGGTAGTTTTGGGGATAACAGCTACAATATTTCACGGAATTCAGCTCCCAATGAGTTCAGCAATAGTTTTAAGTGCCCAGAACATCCCCAGATCACGGAAATCCTGGAAATGCACAGCAAAAGGCTGTGCAAAAACTCCACCACCACCACAACAAACCCAAAAAGGCACAACAAGGCACAGCAAAAACGAACTCCCACAGCACCAAAGCTGATTAATTAAACTTGAGCTATCTCCAACAGATAGTGGCCTAACCTGCTTCTAAAAACCTCCAATGAGAGATCTTACAGCCTTCAGAAATAACCTGTGACCTGTTCAGCTTTATAGCTGAATGCTTTTCCTGATCTCTCACATTAACTTACTACATCCTCCCTCTCCTTTCATTATTCAGCCACATTTGTCTAGCCTAAAAGCCAACTCATCCAGACACTCTCACTGACTGTATTTTCTGAAGCTGATTTTTAATTTTTTTCATTTTTCTCCCCATTCCTTCCAGTTCACCTGCACACCCTTCCAAGGGTGGTGCCCTTGCACTGGTCCAAATACTCCAGCTGAGTCCTCATCAGAGCTAAGCAGAGCAATTCTCTCCTGAATCTTACAGGTAACACTCCTGTAACACTTGCTGGAATTAAGTATGTATTAGCAATGATAGCACGACAGCATTGACTCCTGCTACATTTGTGAGCCACCAGCCTAGCACTTGCTAGGCCCTTATCTGCAAAGCCACTACCCAGCTGGCTGGTCAGTGTTCCCCATCTTTGCTTTTGATTTTTTTCCATCTGTCAGTAAAGCACCTTACACTTTCCTACACTCAATTCTATTTTATCATTTAAAATAAATTTGAATTCTAAACCTGCTGTCTAAGGTACCTGCATTCCCTCCCACTGCAGTCATGTGGGGATTGTGAGTGTACACATAATGCCATCACCTAAACCTGTAATGAAAATGCTGAAGAGTAACAGACTCAGGACAGATGCCTGCAAAATCTTGCATTATGGTAAGCTACTGAGACCTATTCTTTTAAAATAATTTTCAACTCCATATACCCTCTTCCTGCTAAAGCAGTAATACCTAAACTGTATTTCTGTAGTTCACATACAGGAGTGAAAACAGTATGGACAGCCTTATCAAAGTCAAGCTCTATCACACCTCCTGCCTCCTCTCTGTCCTCTATGACAGGTGCTGTCAGTTCAAGATAATTGCTCTTAACAAACCCTTTGATGTTTTTGCCATCATGCTATCTTCTAGACGCTTAGAAAATTACAGGTTAATGCATTCCCCCAGTATCTAGTTTGTATTTCCCAGAACTTCCCTTGCCCCTTTCCAGAGGGATGAACGTTGCCTTCTTCCACCCCTCTGGGACCTCACGTGCCTTCTGTGCTGATTCCTGTCATCTCTGGGGGCACATTCAACTGCCACAGTCATGCCTCCAAGCTCTCCCTCCCTGCAATCTTCTGTCTCTTTCCACATGTGCCTTCCAACTCCCGGCAGGAATGAGGCATTTTATTACCTTTATTCATCTTTAGAGCTGGCTCATCCCAGGCATTGAATTTGAAAGGGGTCTGTGCAATCATGTAATTAAAGAAAATGTATGAGACAGTTGAATGAAGGATGTACAAGCAGTATAACTGCTGACATCCTAATTTGCATGCATGCCTTTGTTAGCTTAATCTTTAAATGCATTTACTTGTGTAGTAGTAATGTATGTGGTAGTGTGCATGTAGCAGTGTAGTGTACATAGTTTCCTTTTTTATTTTTTTTTTAAAGCAAACAAAAAAACCCAGAAAGTCTCCCACTTGGTATCACAACTTATTTCTAAAAAGGCCATCAGCAAGGCTGAAACTCTTAGATCCACATAGACAGCTGCAGAGAAGTCCAGCAGTACTGCATTAAAAGATCCAAACTTTACCAGTATGCAAAGGAGCAAGGGATAAATACCCTCAACTTCGTACCACATCTGTACTTTAGATGGCAAGAGCCATGTTGAAATGTCAGTGTAACCTCTACTTCTGAGAGATTTGAGCCCATGCTACTGCCCCATGAGTGACCTGGGACCCCCCTCTTCCCCTTTGCCTTCCTTCTACATGTCAGAAAATGTTAAAGGAGATAATATGAGTTGGGGGTGGAGGGGCAACAAAAAAATCCTGATGGCGTATCATTAATTACAAGAGCTATTTATGAAGAGTCTATTATCTTAACTATATTATTAGTGCCTGGTTTGTATACCAAAGCAAAAGTATGTGTATACTGGTTTCATACGTATTTTTTGTATTTCTAGTAACATGATAATATTAAATAGAATGCGTTACAACTGTAAAGAGACCTTACAAGCACTAATGATTAATAAAAAAATTAGAAGATATAAAATGCTAATGATTATTCATGCACAAAATGAATTAGAGTTGCGACATTGGGAAGCTGGGGTGGGGATGAAAGAGAAGCACAGCAGCTGCATGAAAAGCACTTTGTCCCAAAAGGGTAGCTTCTCTGTTCTTTGGGACACACGGAATTTTGTCATTTTTCTTTCTTTCTTGTAGATTTCACCTTCTTGAATTCTAACATAGAAAAATAGTACATTCGGGGGAGTCTATCTGGCCTGTGGATGAAATATGATATTCTAGTAAATATTTTTAGAGATAATACAAGATGAAATACCTTTCAGGCTATTAATTAAAGACCCTGCATCTTCAGAACAGAAATATATGTGTTTCATGTGGTGCTCTGTACAGTCGACATAGCAGGCAACCTGGAATGCAGAATTTTGTTTCACAAAGAAGGCAGACTTCAATATTTAGAGTCAGGATGACTACAAGCCCTTTCAAAATCACCATCACCACAGGCAGAGGATAAAGGCCAAACACACCAGACTGCTGAACATACTGGGAATTATGATGATTATCTGGATTTTAGAAATGAGTTTCAAGTGTCTGCTCTGAATGAAAGCAGAACAGGGATTTGCATCTGGATGCCATTGGTGACTATCAGCCTTAATGCCTAACCAAGAGAATTAAGCCAGAGTCGGATGTATGTTTAAATCAGCATTATGGGAAGGGGTGGTGATAATCCATATATTAGATCACTGAAATAAAATTATTTGGATTAGCAAAAAAGCAAACAAACAATGAAACAAAGAATGCATGCCCCCTTACAGCTTACTCCCCCAAACATGGCTGGCATTGGAGTGGGAGAGGGGAAGGTTTTTAAAACCAGGTCATTTAAGGGATAAGGTTTGCAGTGTGACCCCACACAGAACTGCACCTGCCCAAGTTAAGCCAAGATCTTAGGCCAGCTTTGTTGCTGAGGGAAGCATACTGACCATTACTCCAGAATTAGGATGTTCAGCAGATGCAGAAAGCCCAAGTCATGCCATGCTTTATGTAACTACGGGATACTGGCTATACTGCTTGCTTCTTCATCATCAAGTGTCAAGAACGCTCTCCTAACTGAGAACTTAACTGAAAACAGTAAGCGTCCACAAAAAATGGGAGTGCTGGTAGTTCATATTTTCCTGAAAAATTCCCAGCCAGGTTCAAGGTAACAATTTTGATCAAAGAAAGCTACTAGAAACAAGCTTCTCGATTAATCAAAATGCTTACGTATTTAGCCTCTGCTTTAGGCTCTTGGCTAAAGGGCTAATGAGATAAATACCACCCATCTGCTTTCCAAGCGCTAGTCAGAAGCATGATCAACATGGGGGTGGGGGTTGATACTGATAGGTAAGACAAAGGAATTTGGTAACAGTGATTAATTAGGGAAGATACTAAAGGAAAAGCATGCTCTACTACAGTGAAGACATTTCTGCCTTTGCAGTTAATCTTACACCCTATGCAAAGCACAAAGCACAAGGTCCTGTTGGACCTGAGAAATACTGAATTGTTAGTCATCCTTCCCTCTATGATCAAGAGCCAGGCACACCAACTCTTTGGTCACTGCTGTAGGATCTAAAGCATGGAAGTGGCAACAGGACCTCTTCACTGAGCAGTGGGCTTGTCTTTGTTACAGGAAGAAGTGTTAGGAAAGAACAAAAAATGAAACAGAGGCTATGTTGGTGCAACATGCAGCACACACATCTCATGCATTTCTCAAAAATACAGAATACAACAATGAATGCAGGGAAGGCAGTAAGTATAAACAAAGGTAGGAAAAAGGCAACTCATGCAACTGGAGCTTCATCCTGGAAAAGAGGGAACTGACCTGAAATATGATAAAACCACAGGAAATCATGAGTGACATGAAAGACAGGAGAAGGACTACACTCACTGTTTCTCATTATAGAAGAGCCAGAAAGCATCAAAGGAAAGAGACCAGGGAGACTCAGAATACGGAATGAATGAACAAATAAATACACCACACACTTTACCACATAACTATCCGTTCATCTCGGGAGACATGAGGTGTTATGAATGTCAAAAGCTCATACAACTTAAAATAAATTAAAAAAAACAAGATAAATTCATGAAGAAAACCCCTTCAAAGACCTTTAAATGAACGCTCAAACCTCTGTTTTAGAAAGTTTTCAGCTTTCAGATTGCTGAATGCTAAAAACATGTACCAGGAAAATCTAACTGCATGCCTCCTTATTCTGATATCCTTTTCTAGGCATGTACTACCTATGGATGTTTAACTGTATCAAGTCAAAAAGTTCTTAATTTACGTTCATACCCTGGTTGCAAGTCACTCAACTAGATACCCATTTTAAACTGCAATGTGGAAAAAGACATTGTAAAACAGATCATACAGCGATGAAGATTTTCCTTTTTTAGTTTCACCTAGAGAAACAGTAGTACTTCTGTATTGGGTTTATTAAGCTGTATGTAAAAGGTAGGTATAAAGGAGGGACTCTAAAGATTTCTTAAGAATCAGACTAAAAGTAAAAAAGTGGGAAAAAAAATTTAGCTGCCAGGAACTATGCTTCAGCCATTTGCAGCAAAAAACCCCATATATATTTGAAATGCTGTAAAACGGATTCACACAAATCTTAGGATATGGTTACCTCATACATTACAAAATGACCAAAAAAGTGAGTACATACCAATATATCTAATAAATGAGACACTAATTCTGCAGCTCAAACAACATATTGTAGAGTTACCCCTGCCCATTTATTTCATCACAAAAAATGAACTCCCTAAAACAGCTGAGAAGAAGTTCTGTAACCCTGCTACCAAGTTGAAAACGGAAGTGCTGGTTTACAGTGTACAATTTCTTCATTCATGCTCTCACGCTGAGGAACTTTAAGACCAACACTTTTTGACATACATCAACATATAAAGCCTGACATTTAAGTTGCATTTAAGTGACAGTTCTCCTGACCTCAACTCCTGTTACTTTCATCATATCTTTTTTTATACATGCAACTGCAGAACAAAACTTTGCTTTTGTACATCTTGAAAAAGCTGATAAAAAATAGCCTGAAATATTTTTTTTATTTATCTTTCCACAAGCAACTCCAAGGCAGGCTTGTTTTCTTCAGATGTTCTTCAGATGTATGAATAAAATTGGGTTAATAAAGATCTAACAGCAATTTTTTGTCCCATTTTACTTGTACACTTCCTTGAGCTTGCAAAGTTATTACAAAAGGATTTCAAATTGCACGTTGTTTTTTTTAAACCAGGACTCAAATAAGAATTACATCTTCATTCATCGTTATCCCTTCTTTTTGGATGAAACCATGAATGCTATAAAATACTCTGACTACAAGGTGATTGACCCTTTAAAACACTAATGTAGAAGGAAAAGAAGAGATGACAGACGATTTGTACTTTTTGTCCTCAAAATAAGACCACAGAAACAGCAGATCCCTATACCTCATATCTCCGAACTTCTTGCTGATAGCAGTTCCTACATTGCTGATAGCTGCTGTTGCTTTTTGTCCTGCATGGCTCAGGGTCTCATGCGTTTTCTTGTAACTGGAAACAAAAAATAGAACAGAAATAGTGGTAAGTATTAGAAACCCCTACAATTAATTCCCTTTTCCCTTATTTCCACATCTTAAAGTCCCATCCACTGAAAGATTAAGAAATATAATAACTATAGCACAAAACAAATTACAAAGATGCCTGCTTCTGCACAGCTTCCTAAGCACAGTTTAATCCTAATGTGAACAAAATACTCTCCAGAGCAATCCTTCACTGTGTCTCTGCCCTTTTGCAGATAACAACCCCTGAGTGGGTTAGCAGAAGCTGTTTAAAAGTAGAATGCAGTGATTTCTTGAATACCCGTTTGATATATTTTCTATAAATTTACATCAAATAAGCATTCTTGCAGCAGACACTGACTTGGTAGCAAAATCTGCTGTCTAAAGCATAGAAAAGAATCAGGACATATAAATTCTGCTCTTCCATGCATATACTTATTAGGTACATTTAAAAGATGCACTTCAAAATGATTTATTGATATTTCAAATTAGACAAAATTGATCAAATCTGTTTCCATATGCTACAATTTTACTTTTTAAAAATTTCTTTAAAGGAAGAAGGTTTTGCAAGAGACAGAAAGAAAGATGAAAAAATCTAGACAGCGAATGCATATTCTTAATAGCACTGAATCCTTTTAGAAGTCACTCATTTCAAGTATAGCATACACATTCAAACACAAAATCATCTTAATTTACTGATCTGGAATATATGCTTTGACCCACACAAACCCTTCAGTACAGTTAAGCTGCATTGTCAGAGTAATCAATAAGCTTTTCTGCACAGATGCTTTTTTGCTGAGTAAACTAACTCTGAGCATGTCAGAGGCTTCCTTCCAAGTAAATTATCTGATACTCCCAGCGATGCAGACAAGCTCAGAATTAGAAGTACTGACCTAGTAACAAAAGGAGAGCACGTTATAATCAGTCTTGTATCCTGTGGTGTGCGTTGGCAGACAAGAACTGAAGAAATGACCACGAAAAATTCAGAAATACCATTCCACTGGTTCTACTCCTTTGAAAGAGATCTGTAAGATTGCGAATGTGTACCAAAATACACTGGAGATTACTAAAAAAAAATCCTACTGCGTAATTCCTGAAACAGGGTATTTTCTTCTTACTTTTAGGTATATGAAAGCAATATAACTTTGTGGATGCTGGAGGGGAAATAAGAGAAGATTAACATTTGTAAGATGGCACATCACATTTTATGTCAGGTCCTTTTAGACCTAGCAGTACCTATTGCTGAAATTCCTTTGTTGAGGACTGTGTTTTACAAACCACAGGTTAGAAGGCAGATGCCAAGTAATGCTCTATTCTTTCAGACAACAGCCTATCAACAAATAATTTTTCCCAACACAAATGCTTTGATTTTATGTTCCTAAACCACAAAATACTTTACAGACTACTAACCTAACAAGTTCTAAAAGCGCCAAGTGAAATGGCTTGTTCTATGAAGGTGCTTGTCTCTGTTTTCACTGACTAGCAAGGCAGTCTACAGGGAGCAACTTAGACCAGGGTACCAAATCTTTAGAAAACTGAGTTAGATAAGCTGAATCAATCACATGCACAATGTTGAATGACAACAAGGGCTAAACCATTGCAACAGTGACAGAAGGAGCACAAACTATAGTTAGAAAGGTAAGAGCACTGGTTATGCCTGTTTCATTTCTTCTAGCAGAATACAAAGAAGACAGAAAAGATTGTTTTCACTGGGTCTCTTTCTCCTCAGCCATGCTGTCTGTCCCTGAACATAGCGAGATTGCAATGCTCTTATTTCATCGAGGCCTCATTGTCTAGCTTAACTAGTTTAATAGCTCTGTCATTCTCTTGCTGTCAGTGGACATATTCTCATATAAAGTGGGATGAGACCCTAAAATTGACATTAAAATGATGCTTTGGTCAAACTATGAGCCTGTAGATTTTTGATAAGTGTTGCCTATGAAAAAAAAAAAATCAAATGTTCTAATGCCTGTGGGTTTTTATATATATATATAAAAAACATATATATATGTGGGCATTTCTTAAAATGTCTACATTATCGCATACAAGCCTTTAGACATTTTCCTAACAGAGAAGTTTCTTAAACCATTCAGCACAAGTGGAATTTTGCTGACGACAAAATGAAGTCCAAGACTTGACTTCCAGGTCTAAAAGGTCCTTGGTAGCAGAACCTATTTATGTACAGGTTGACCGTACCTAGAAAAATACTTTGCAGAAAACCTTCTGAAATAATTTTTTGAAAAAGACACCTTCATTTTCTTGACAGGCCTATTTAGCTTTATGAAAAAACATCTCCATGTCTTGCCTTTCTGCTGCAGGTTCTTCACACTGCATAAAACTGTTAAGAGAATAGTCCCAAATGCTGCAGACATACTCAACTTTAATTGAGAAAATTAGAGTCCCCTACATATTTCTGAACATTATGTTGGTCAGAACACACTTTCTGGGAATTGGCTGAAACAACACTGATCTTGGCATTCCAACTAATATTGTGTTTTCTCTGTAAATCCCATAAATCCAACATCCTCCCCAGTATTTCCACTAGCAAGGAAGACATGGAGACTGCATTTATGTTCCTAATGCTTTTGGCATTACATAACAGCGTAAACCCAGCTGAGACTGTCACACAACTGGCCTGTTTTCAGCACCAACTTCAGCAAAAATTACCTTTGACATGAACCTCCCCCCTCCCCCAGCAACGCTGAAGAGCAGCTTTAAGGAACAAAAAAATAAAAGGTAAAAATGCAGTGCAACATGCCATACCTGTCAGCAGAGACAAGAAACAATAATTGGCATCTCAGCAGAGCTCCCTGATAGTTAGCTTAAAAATCAAGCCCCCACCATCCCTGTCTCTCCAGCATTATGCATATCACTATGCCTTATTCATAAATAAGTTATCTTACCACAGAGCACATTGCCTTACTGTAGTTAGTTATGCTTTGTATTGATATACAGCACAGTATTTTGGCTCAGATATTTTTATCATCGTAGTTATGTCATATTTACAGCATTCATTTTATACCTTGCCAAACGCTCTGGTAACAATGATCTTCAACATATTCTTTCTGACTTCTGGAGTCTTCGCAGCTGTATGTAGCATTAATAATCTGAGCCAGCAATTTTCATATCTTCACATAACACACACCAGTTTGCATGGGCTTTTTTAATTCACTGATCAGCTTACATAATTTTCAGAAACCTTTAAGAGCAGAAATAAAGTTGGGTATGCCAGGTAAGACCTACGAACATTTATTCATTGGAAAAAGCGGTGTACATATGGCTTACGCCCTCCTAACACCACCAACTGCTCCAACATGCTAAGTCATCTACAATACCTGTACACTCTCATCCTTTGAGCAGCCATTGCTGGCAATCACTGGGCAAGTACAGACCACCCAGCTCATCAGGACAGGTGACAGCATCTCAACAGGCAGTCGGCCATCGACTGAAAGAAGGTCAGTGACCCTGAACCTTAAGGCAGAAATGCTCCAGCAGAAACTAACTCAGAGAATTTAGGATACACAGATTCAAGAAATACCCCTTTCCATCCAACCCATGGCATTTGATTTTATACAAATACATCATTAGGCTCTATGCCTTTCGTACACTAATACAAAGTCACCATAACCTCCCTGAGTTTAACAGCATTATGCCAGATGCCCAGTAGCATTAGTAAAAGTAGAAGCAGGCTACTTGATTTATGCAGTTAGAGTAGAAATTCCTTCTCTGTTTTTGTGGCATCTAAACGTACTCTATAGTACAGAAGAACTGCTGGTAGTGGCTAACAAGGATCATATTCCATGCTTTTCACTTAGCAGTAAATATTTATAATGTATTTCATAGACAAGAAAGATTAAACAAACATGGTATGTGAATTGCTGTCACAATTGTAAACTTGTAAATAAAACTCACCTGTGTCATTTTGAACATTACCTTTTTATATGACATTCACCTGATAATTTCGTCCATCATCTTCTGATTATAATTTGTTTTTTAAAATAGGGTATTTCTTTAACAAAAGCAATTGTTTCTAAAACTGATTACTAGAGGTTATCATAAAATATGCTGATATTGCAGTTATATTCTGATAATATGCCCAACACATTTAAAAGAAGCTTTAAAGATAACTCACATCTCCAGTACTGTAACATACTAATGAGGCAAAGTAGATTTGCAGCATATTTTGACTGCTTTTTCACCTGACAGCTTCATATACTGCATTTAGGTTGTACTATCATATGACAACAGGGCCCACTAACTGATTTTTACAGCCAGTGATGGCAAATGAAAGAAGATACTGTTTCATAAAACACAACGTGCAAAGGAAATGGTGCTTCATATAGAGTATAGCCAGGCAGCAAACATATAGAGATGTCAGAGAATTCGAAGTTTAAATGACCAACATCATCTGCAGGATAAGACAGGATAATCATGCTGCATGCTATTTGATCTCATCTCAACTCAGTACAGAATTGCCCTTCACATGGCAGAATTAAATCTAACCTTGCTTCATAGGTGCAGTACGTGGACTGCTGACAGAAGTAGGCTACAAATACAATATTCATATTTTGCATGGCAAGCTGCACATTCAATCTACTACAGTAAATTATAAATAATTTAAATTCACCTTCTGTAAAATTAGTACATCTGCTAATTAGTACATATTCATTCAGCATTCTGCCTCTCCACCAATGCTTGCTGGCAAAATTAATCCATTTGAGAAACCCTCTTCTGTGATAAAGCTTAAATTAGATGCAACAAAATGCAAACAATTAACAACAAAACCATACAGTAGAGCAGAGCCTGGTAGCACAAGCCATGCCTTATGGAGTTTGCTTCTTCTTAGTTTTCAAACCATTAGTCAGCTTAAGAATGACATTTCTGGAATCAAGGATGTAAAGCATCTGGGTCTCTGAGAAACTCTCAGTTAGTAAACTATTTTTCTGTTGATTTTCTGTGAAAAATGGGGCTCAGCATTAACTAAGTTATGCCAATGCTCAAATGAAATAAATGCATACATGAATGGCAGCTAACATGTACATAAAACATTTTCAAAGAGCATTCATATTGCCATTTTGCCCACAAATGAACTCTAAGTTGTTGTAGGGTTGGTTTTTTTTAGTGCTCACCTGAAATTCATTCCAACTTCAAAAACAAACAACCACCAATGTACTTTTTTTTAGACATTCTTCCCTTTGCCAGGTACGTTAAGAATTAATTGAAACTGTGCTGGCACTTGGATGAGTACATATGCCTAAATCAGTCAAAGGAAGTATGCCCCAGGTAGTTCCTCTCCCACAGAGAGAGGACGGGCAGAGCTGAGGGAACTGAACCTCTGCAGGTCGCAGCGGACCTGCCTGCAGCCAGAAATCTGTGTGCGCTACATGAAGACAACTGTTCAGTAGGCTGGAGAGAGTCACGGGTCAGGAAAGGTGCCAGACAAAGGTGACAAATATTCTGTGCTGTCCTGCACTGTAATCTTCAAAACCTTGGGAAAAATTTGGGATACAATTGTGTGAAAGACACTATTTGTGCAATGCAGCATATAATAGGAATAAAACAAGCCGTTGTGGTACAGTTAATCTCCAGGTGGAAAAGCCACAATATGTTGGCTTAAGCACAGATAAGCTTAAGGCATTCCAGGCCAAAACGTCACTGTTCATCACACCTTAAACTATGCCAGTAACACTGTCTGTAGGCTCTGTACTGTACACTAGATCAACAAAATTACGCAGATTAAACATATCCCAGCCTCCCTTTTCCTTTCTTCCCCTTCCTGTCCTCTCCTTTCTTCCCCTTCCTTTCTCTTCTTCCTCTCTTTCATCTTTCTTCCTCTGCTCTTCTTCTTTCCTTTTCCCTTCCCTTTCTTTCCCTTTCCTCCCTCCATTTCCTTTCCTTTTCCTTCCTTCTCTTTCCTTTTGCTTAATTGCTGTTCTTCCTTTTCCTTCTATTTCTCCCTTTCCTTTCCCTTTCCTCACCTTTCCTCTGTCCTCTTTCCTGGATATTTTTAATCCTGGTCATTTCAGATATTCCAATTTACACTCAGGTTTCCCCTCCCCTCCTTTCAGTTAGATATACACACATACAGGTATCTACAATACATGTGTGTATATTTTCTGGTGCACAATCATAATTACAGGGGGTTCTTCCCTGAGAAATTAACACTATATTCACTGATCTGGAACATCTGATCTGACCTGACATTGCAGGGGAATTTCCATTAGCTGTAAGCAAGTGGACATACGTCTTTTAGAAAAGGGACAATGAGAATAGGCTAAGTTAACTTCTCAAAGTCCTTTCTCCAACTTTACCTTCCATTACTCTGACCTTCCAAATTCAAGACCAGAGATACATGTGGAAAAGCAGCAAAAAAATTGTCTTTGAAGAAGGCATGAACATTGCCTGATCTGACCCAAAGGACATGAAGTCAGTGGACGTGAGAGGCTCCCTTTACTTCCATATAGCACAGGCTCACATGCAGGTAACGTGCTTGCTAAAGTTAACGTGCCTATTTCTTCACTTACACAACTGCTGCATTTACTTGCAAATTTACAGAAGAAAATGTCAAAAGGTGATTACATATTGCAATGAACAGAAACACCCACATTTCTTTTACTATCACTCATAACAAGTATGTGTGTGGGAACATGGTATACTGAATTCCTAAAAGTCACAGTAGGGCTGTGGTTGTCCACAAATTACATCTGACTTCCTGAGAAAATTCTGAACCTCTGGAACACATAACTATATATTTAAAGTTATACTAATGAAGACTGCAGGTAGCATAGATTGTAAGTCCAAAACACATGCAGCGCAACTATTTTCTCATCACCTGGCAGAAAGTTGAATTACAACGTTAAGTTGTAATTACAAACATTGAATTACAAATGTTAAGTTCCTACTATTGTGGAAACCCATACAATTGTCCTAACATTCCCTATCAGCAGAACTAAGCTTGCTCACATAGTTTTCAACAAGTAGTCAACGAAGCGAGCCTTGTTCTATCTCCGGAGGGAAAGGCCAACTCCATGTTGAATGCTCTTGTCCCAGATCTCAGCTAAGTATTACATGTAAGAGCAGAGCAATATTGAAACCTTCCTAAAAAGGCTTCAAAAGACAGCCAGCACCTGAGAAAGCCCCAGGCGCTGTCTAGGAGACATGCTGTTTGGAGCTAGCACTTACAGTTCTCTTGATTCTGGCCAATAATTAATGAGATTTTCCCTTTCTAAAACAGGTGACAATTTTTGTCTGTGAGGGCAAAAGATGAAAAGTAATTTTGAGAACATAGCTTTGTGAGATTCCTATCCTAGATGGCAGTCTTGCATGGGTCCACTTTCCATCACATCAAAGGCTTCCCCATCCCCTGGATGGAATCACTAGGTGTATGGGCTTTGAGACATTTCACTTCATTTCACGACTACAGCCCTCAAGGACAGAATGGGTTTTCTTTAAGTTTTTAGCTATTCTAATAATTCATTGGCCATGGCAGAACTGCTGCTTACAGTGGTCTCAACATCTGGCATATTGTTTGGGGGGGTGTGGGTTAGTAGCAAACCCAATCATTTTCATCTCCCTAGAAGCTATCTCTGTAGTTATATTACTATTCCATCCATGGATTGAAAGGTTATCCATTTAAAACAGAGGAGGCTCATGCCTTCTAACAGTTGCTAACATTTCAAGAAAGAATGACGAAGGAGCTTCTGGGAACTATTAGGCTGGAGTGAGGTTATTGGGTAATTTTATAGATACAACAGCTCCTTAGAAACTCAGTAGTACCAAAATATCTCCGGAGAGGACAACACTATAATGTCCTACTGTTTTTCTCCAGAGAAGTACAGAAGAGCACTAAATTAAAAGCTGAGGGACAGACAAAGCTGAGCATGGTTACAACATATATGCTTAGCAAAGGCCAAGGTATCTTGTGGATCTATGTCCTTAGTGCTTCACGTGAGGAACTGGTGAGGAGGATAAATTAACCCTTCTAACCTTCTCCATATATAATGCAATGCAATTCTGTAACTGCATTGAAGAATACTATTACTTGGGACCTTAACTGTCTGAAGAAAATGGGGCAATAGGAATCTTGTGAAGTTCAACAACGGGAAATGCAGAGTCCTGCAGTTTGGAATTAATAATCCCAGGTGTCAGTAGAGACCAGGGACCAACCAGCTGCAAAGCAGCCTTTTAGAAAAAGACCTGGGGTCCTGGTAGAAAACAAGCTGAACATGAGTCAGCAATGTGCTCTCACAGCAAAGGTGGCTAACAGTATCCTGGGCTGCACTCAGAAGAGTGATTACAGGTCAAGGGAAGTGATCCTTCCCCTCTACTTGGTCATGGTTAAGGCCACACCTGGAGTGCTGGGTCCTGTTCTGCGCTTCCCCAATACAAGGCAGACATGGACATGCTAGAGCAAGTCCAGCGAAGGGCCATAAAGATGTCGAAGGGACTGGAGCATCTCTCATATGAGAAAGCTGGGACTGGGCAGCCTAGAGAAGAGAAGGCTCACGGGAGGATCTCGTCAGTGTGTATAAATAACCTGATGAAAGGGAGTAGAGAAGATAGAGGCAAACTCTTCTCAGTGGTATCTAGTGAAAGTGCAAGAGGCAATGGGCACAAATTGAATACAAGAACTATTTAAACAAAAAGAAAAGGTTTTTCACAGTAAGGGTAATTGAACACTGGAACAGGTTGCCCAGAGAGACTGTAGAGTCTCCGTCCTTGGAGATATTCAAAACCTGACTGGTCATACTCCTGAGGGCCCTGCTTTAAGTGACCCTGCTCTGAAAGGGGGAGTTGGATTAGACAGTCTCCTGACATTGCAGCCAACCTCAACTATTCTGTGATTCTATATAAAACTAGGTCAATCTTCATAGAAGCTATCTTCTTACCTTAATGCACTATGCAGTTAAAATCTGAAGTACGGAAGGCTAGAGAGAGCTGTGGGAACTTTATTGAAGCACTACTAATCAAACAGCTTTAACTAAGTAAACATACTGCATTCAGGTTACATAAAACCTTTCCTTTGTAGCAAAACGTTAATTAGAAAAGCTCAGTTATGGTCTTTGTAAATAACCCTGTAAAGACATTTTTAATGACTTCTTAAGCTAAAATAAATAACTTCGAAATCCGCCCATATTACCCTGCTTCTAGCATCTAAATAAGAATGAATTATCTATGTTTAAAATATAAATAAAAAACCTGCATTGCTAGAAGCTATCTGAATATCCACCCACCTCTATTCACTGGAAACCTGGTCTTTGAAAAGGTGTGTGTGGGAAGTCATTCCAGTTGAATGCCTTACCACCATGAAAGCAAATTAAACTTGAGTTACTGATATCCTTTATAGTGGAACCCCCTGCCTTCCCTAACACATAGATTATACTAAAAAATCAGTGTACTAAAGAATAGCAGAGGAAATGAACAAGGAACTTGAAAAATGCATTATGATTCTGGTTATCGTACTTCCAGGTGTATTTCATACAAGGCTGAAAAATGCAAACAACATTACAGGTTTTCTTTAGAGAAAAACAAAGCTTATTAAAAAAAGCTGATTTGATACAAAAAAAGCTGCACATTACTGTTGCAAATGTAGTGTCTTACTAGAGGTAGTTAGAATTGCTTTTACATACCTTAAAGCATGAATTAATGACAAGGAAACAGACTGTACAGAACTGTATGCTGAGCCTGACATAATTTTCAATCTATGGAGGACATCAATCCATTGACCTCCGGCTCTAGCTTTCCTCAGTACGAAAACTATGACTTTTTTTTTCTTCCTTAATCATAACAACCCTTTAATGACAATTTCTGACATGTACATGTCAAACATAATCAGACTAACTCCTAAGCTACCCATGGCCAACATTTAAAATGTAAATGCTTAAAAATAGTCAGAATCTCAAGTTTAAATTCAGTAATTCCAGGTGGCATCCATCCTGTGAGTTAGGTCATGAGTCTTAACTAGTTGTTCAGGCACATTTTACAGAACTGTTTCTAAGAGAAGTCCACCCCTCTGCATCTAAGTCCACTTTAACCCTAAAAATGCAACCCTAAATGGAGAGCTTAAAAAAAGATTATTAACAATAAGAGGACAAAAATTTGGTGCTTAGTTGTTCTCTGGCTTTGAAAAGTTCCCCGTTAAAGAAAAGTGGTTTTAACTTCCAGAAAAGCACAGCAGCTACAAAACCCAGTAAGACTGAATGAAAGCAAAATTTGCCTCCTTAAAAGCACATCTTTTTAAAATTTAAAATCACTGATTGTGGATTTAGAAGCCTATAGTACAGTTATGTAAATATTTTGAACTTTTTTAAAACAGGCTTTTCATCCTTACTAAATCAGAGAATCTTAGCGAGTAATGCTATCCCATTGCTATTTTGGTGCAGCAACAATGAATCACCTCTATTACTTAACACATCCATTCCAAAGAATGCCAGATTACCATGATTTGTACTGGCATCAGTGTACTGGGATGAGTGTCAGCCAGAATTATATACCACTTGGGCCATGAACATAGGATTTTCAATGGCACAAACATTACTGGTGCCTGTATCTGGCCAGATACCTCACTGATCTTGACCCACAGATTTGACTTCCTGGCTTGACCTTGGACCTGGCTCATCACTACAGACTCAGCTGGAGATCTGAACTTTTCGCTTGACCCTGTTTACTGTCACTGGACCTGCTCTGCTCTCTTTGTTCAAGTACTGTGGGATTGCTCCTTCATGGGTGATGCCACTGCCCTGCCTGCCTTGCTCTTGACTCCCAGCTCAGCTCTGTTGTAGAGGGTCTCACTCTTGCTTTTCCCTAAAAGTGTCAAATTCAGATGTCAATTGAAAAAAAAAGTCAAATAACTTTTCAGACAGCACTTGATGAAGGTGGGTGGTTCTTTCTACCGATGTTGCTATTAATTCAGCCCAAAAAATTTTAGAGGAATATGCTATGTTCATATGTGTACATATAAAGATCAGTATGAAGCTGAGACCAGCTCCTCAGTAATTATCATGGCCTTCCTAGAGCTTTAGAATTCACCATCTCTCTCAGTGACACTCTATCAGAGATAGAGAGCAAAAAGTGTTTGGAGCTTACAAGCAACACTACCTATCCTGGGCTTGAACATTTTTTTGTGGCAAATTCAGGATAGGTCTTATCACTATGTCCATATGTGTATTTTTAACTCCTTCATTATGTGAGACAAAGGCTGGCACCAGTAGGTCTTGGCAGCAAGCTGCAGCCCAAATAACCTCCCTTCCCTGTTTCTTCATCCAAGAACTGGTGCATTTTTAAAGGGCACCCTCCTGGAAGACAGAAACCATTTCAACAACAGCAGTGGAGTAACAGTTCTTTGCATTTCTGCATTACCTTTCACCCTGGGGACCCAAAGCTGCTTACACGTTACACAGGCGAGTTTCACTGAACACTTGTGAACTAGCTACCCATTCTGCACAGTGGTAAACCAAGGCTGTGAGAGGCTTCAGGGACTTGCCTAAGAACATCCTGCTGGAAAATAACAAAAAACTCAACGTGTGTAGGACTTATGATAACCTCAAAGATGGTACAGTTACTCCAATAATTTTTTTTGTTTCTTTTGGACTACCAAAAGCAGAAAATCCTGCCAGTATTCTTTATAATTCAGATAATGGTACTATTTTTTTTTAATAGCTGGTAATGTTTAGTTAATTTTTATTATTATTTTACATTGTCTCTTTTGAAAGTTGAAAAATCCAATACATTGAGGTTAAAAAAGGTCCCTTCTCTCCTCAGTAAGGACTCTGTAGGAATGTGTCATGGGACAGGAAGATAATCTTCTCAGTGCTATTACAGTTTTAGTTGCTGTGATTTTGCAATACACAACAGCAAAGCATACTGCTGCCGTGGAAGGGTTTTTTCCAGGTCTCCTTGCTCTGAGAAGCTTGACATGTTTGTCCCTCCCATCTACTCCTCCTAGCAGGTATTTCAATTGCTAAATTTCACACCAGGGCTCATCAAGACAGTATCCCAACACACTACACAACATATAAGAATGAGTTTGTGCAAGGTCTGTACTCACGCAGAAGTGGTCTGCATATCATGCCAGCTTTTGCTGAAGTTCTGCTTCAGCTCATTCATCAGACTTATGCCAAGCTTTTGTTTAATTTCAACCAGGTGCTTTTCTTTGGCTGCTAGCACTTGCCGCAAAGTTGAAATTTCATCCTCTAGCTGAGACGCACAAAGAGAGAGGAGAAAGGAGAAAGGTGTTAGCCTGTTCCCACAGAACGATAAACACATATGTTAAGAGAATAAATGAATCTCACATAAACTTGCATTTTTCATAGGTGACTAGAGAGACAAAGAGATTCAAGTGCTTGTGGAGATTACAAAGACATGTCCAGAACAGAGCTGACACTACATTAAATGAATATCTCAAACTATGTCACCTATGTGTACCATCATACACATGCATGTGATAAGAGAGAAAATTCTCCAGTAAGGAAGTGGCTATTGAGCTACTTGACCAAGATCTGCCTTAGGAGTCTTAAACATCAGTTTTCCATTCACAAGTAAAATGGGAAAGGGCAGAACAAGAAAAGACAGGATTATTCAGGCAGATAGCTCTCTTTGAATCCACAGGCTTTTAGCTTCATATCTGCAGCTTTTTAGTCTTCCACTCATGAAGAAAATAAACGCAAATTCTTAGGAGCAGGTTAAAAAAAATAAAAAAAAATCGCATGGTAACACATGACTTGAGAGTATCAAAAAAAGTTACATCCTTGTCACATGAGTTTTGTCTATGTATTTTAGGACCTACATATTTCAAAACAGTAAAATAAAAATATATAGCAGATGGACTGTTAACACCATTGAACAAGTCCTACCCAAAGTGCAGAATCATTCAGAAGACAGCAGATCAGTCTTTTCAGAGCTCCTAGTCATTAACAAAACTGTGCGAAGTTGTAAAGACACCATTCAGCCCAAACAGCGGGATACAATTCTCCCTGCCGTGGACATTATTTCAAACATTTAAACCAAGACAGTGTTTCAGCAAGGCAAGGACCAGAACACTTGACTGACACGAGGGACCACTGAATCAGCCTGCCACCGGCTCAGGATCCTCCCCCCTTGGGCAGCACTCCTGGGAGCAGGGTTTGCATTCTTCATCCGGAAGCCCCCTAAACCAATTATACAAGCAGCACTCAGAGGTACTGAAGCACAAGGGCAAGTGACACCAGAGCAGCTGCCTTTCACTTCAGGTTTAGAAGTTCCTTTACCAACTGTGTTCCTTCCTCCATATGTTAATAGGATAACATATGGTAAAGTATTTGATTACCATATGTTAAGTTCCCTGGAACCACAGTCTCCCTGTGATGTAACTCCATAGGCTACAGGGAATAAGGCAAGCACCAGCAGAATGAGCTGCTGACCTCCAGGGCTGTATTTAGGATGTCAATACCAGCATTATTTTTATTTTACACACTCATGCAACCTACTTCCCTGTAAAACTGGCTGCAAGCTCATTGTTCTTGAAAAATCTCACCCTTGAATCCCCCAGCTATCAGTTTCTCTCTTATCACTACCTGCTATCTGAATTATTCAAGGAGCTCAGGAATTAAGCAGCAAGACTACGAACACAAGGCAAAATCAGGACCTCAGTGAGGGAGATACCAGTATTCACCGATGCCTGTGATGCCAACACTTTGCCAGGAGAATACACAACAATCCAAAATTGCTTTATTCCTTCCCATATCCTTTATGCTCCATTATATTCCTAACTTGCAAATGAAATGCTGTCAAGAGGCAGCATGAGTTTCTCTTCTGAGAGGATAACTGGTTAAACGCTTACAGAGAGAAGAAATCACAGATGTCAGCTCAGGTGGCAGTTCAGAGCTCCCTTTAGTTGTTTCCCACCCACAGCAAACCTCTTAGTGCACAAGTCTGCCTGACTAACACTGCTAAAGAACTTAACTTAAACCAATACCACTATGCTTACGTGTACTTAAACATTAATGCTTTCCATATGGGCTAGCACTAGGCTGATCATTAGGTACCTGGATATGCAAACATTCGAGGGCTTCTGTTAAAATTACTTTCCATCTGTTCTGTTGAATAGACATCGAAAGCTGTAAAGCCCTAAGCAAGCTTTAACCATGTACTCAATGGCTTAAGTATGAACAACAATTTTGACTGTATTAAAGATAATAAATTATTTTTCTTTAGAGATCAGAGTGTGGTTTTGATTTGACAAAATCCTCCTCAAGTTCCATCATTTTAAAATAATGGAAGATACAAAGCCTCCCTCAAGTGCTCAGATATCAGTGATTGAAGACTGCGAAGTAGGCAGAAAGGATTAGGGACTTAGAGTGGGATCTTGAGAAGCATTTAAGCAGGTTACATGCATAACTCCCATGGAAGTCAGTCATCACCTGCTTAGGCATTTTTGAAAAGTCCACTGTTATAAATGCAGACTCCATTATGAAACTACGGTTTAAGTCAACAGAAATACAAGCTTCTAATCCTCACATTTCCTTTCTTTCTAAGTGCAACAGAGTCAGAAGACTAGAGATGCATCATATAGGGATTAAGTTCCCTTCTCCCTTTTTGTGGGCTTAGGAATTGGAATTAATAGCTGTTTTTTCTTTCCTCTATTATTATTGTGTGGGACATGCGCAAAAGCAAGGAGAGGAGCTGATCACCTAAGACATCACGATTCCCATGATTAGCTGACATGAGTAACATGTAAATCACACAAAGGTGACCCCCCAGGAAAGAATCCACAACTATAGATAGATAACTCTGAAATCTGGGACTGACTAATAATGCGGAAGAAGGACAGTGAAGTCCAGTGAAATCCAGCACACAAACACAAAAAAGTATTTTCCCTTGTTTTGCCTTTTTTGATTATTTTAGGGCAAATTGTATGTTTTAGATGGTTGAAGATCCTTTTAAGATGCTGGCATGCCTGAAAAAAAACACCCCAGTAATTCTCTAACATAAAATCCTTTCCCATTTTTTCCAGTAGACACTCACAAAACAGCTCATAAAAACCAAACCAGAAAGTACTTATTCAGTAAAACGGAGCATTTTGGATAAACTACTATTAATAAAAAATTATGTCAGTTGGTATTATCTATATTCTGAGATACACATGTAAATACTATGTAAAATGTGGAGGTGGAAAGATTCAGCTATTGGTTGGAATAATAGTGATGAATGGGTTGAATGGTAAGCTGAATAGTAAATTGAGTATTTATTATGCTTGTTTTAAGGATCAAGGCAGCAAGTGATTAAAATATTAAGGGGCCGCAACAGAAAACAGAAGGCAGCATAGTTAAATGTGTACTTCTAAATTACATTAAGCAACCTTTTTCCCTACCACTACACCACCCAAACGTTTAGTGCCCTGGCCTGGCTGTTTGCACAGCCTTCCTCACCAGAGGCAGCTGAACCAGGTAAAAGCCATCATGGAAAAAACAAGGGCTATTTTTAAGCCAGATCAATTCCCAGATTCAGTGCAGAGAGGTGCACAAGCACCTGTGTGGGCACAGCACAGGGAGCAGGAACAAGTGGCTGGAGATGAAGAGAGGAAGGCAGTGATCAATTAAAGCAGTACAGCCATCGAGGTCGTGGTCTGTGATGTGCACCACAGGCATACATCGCTCCTGAAAGGCAGGCAGACATGGCTGTTCAGGAGTGAGAACTATCTGAGGGAGAGGCTTTGTCAGGTATTTAAAGAAAGGTTTAAAGAAATAAAAAGCAAGCTACACAACCAACACCAGCAGCGTGATAATGTGCTGACAAAACCTTTAGAAGGAGCAGGCAACTACAGCAAAGCCAGCAAAGAAACCAAGGCCACAGTCCCCTGACAGGGAGGTCGTGGAGCCAGTGCTGTCCCAAGGAACAGCCAGCGGCCCCCGTGGAGACCCGTCTTTAGTTGCACCACCACAATTCACCGTTGCACAGCTGCATTACACTAGTTCACAGCACAGCACCTCCTAGTCATGCTGCCAAAACCAGCCAGGAGGCATGCAGGTGAAAACAGCAGCGGTAGAAAGTTTGAAAGGGCAGTGCTACAAAACCTCTCACATCGTGGAACCATGGCTTGGAAATACCATGGATCCTCAGGGCAGGCTCACACAATTCACCACCACAGGCACCACTGTGGCAGCCAGACTGCAGCATGCATCTGCCCGCCTGTGCTAGAACTGAACATCAACTCTCTGCATAGCTATATCCTGTAGGGAAAGTTGGAAAACATGTAAAAGAAAAAATGTAATAAGGAACGACCAGCTATATCACTGGTAGGAAGAGCAACTATGAGGGGTACTTGATAACAGAAAGAAGTTCAGTTTGTGAGGAAGAAAATAATCTTTTCCTTCATTTCATCGGCTTTCATAAAAACCAACCACAAGACTGCATCTTCTTTACACCATTCTTTCACATAATCCTTTTTATGTCAGAAGACACAAAGAAAGTTACAGAAAACATACAGAAAAACTGTCTCTCAATGAAGCCAGTCCATAGGACCCTTAAATTTTGCTTAGCTATTGTATTTAGTAAACTAGTGATTGTTATTGATTTGTTACCCCTTTTCAAAATTGCTGAGTATCATAACATGTATACTAAAATGGATAAAATATTTGTAAGGAAACATGAGCACCTTACTATGGTAGCCTTTTAAAGAAAATAGTTGTAACTGTGAACAGAATAACATAGCACAAAAAATAACAGGCACTTCACCTCTGCACCACATCATATAGCTCAAATTTTACCCCTCCAGGCTGAGTACCTGTTGATTTAAAAGTTTTTCCTTGCGTGAACAGCACCCAGAAACATCAGGGACACTGATAAATAAAATTAGCCATAAGTTTGCAGAAAAAGGTACTCACATCTTTCCTCAACCTGGGAATAAACGTGCAGCAACACACATAGCTGAACTTAGAACCTATGCATCAGAAATCTTCTGATCAGACCACATAGCTGCTTTTGTGAAGGTATGGGAGGGGGAAGACAGCAAGGAGTAAATGACTACTTTGATGAGCATAATGGCAGGACAACTGACAGCAGTGAGCGAGATAGCTCAAAACCTCAAGCCCATCATGACTCAGGAGTCATTGTACCATGTTCCTCACACCGAGGGGGATGACTTAAAAAAAAATAAAAATAATCTGTTCTGCTAACAAGCTTCTGGCCTTACGTAAAGTTTTTGGACTACAATTTTCTGCTATTATTCCAACGTGTCAGACTGACCTCTGTTAATTCAAATGACTGTTAGAAGTTCCTGCAAAAGTTACTCATTTTACTTGCATTGTAGAAATTCCAAGGTGCAATTAGAGTCAGAGCCCTGCTGTGTTAGCCAGACTACAAATAGAAGAACAGAGTTAGTCCATGCTCTGAAAAGCTTCCAGTACAAAGAGACTACTAGCAGGGGAAAAGGAAAAGAGAATATAACAAACCTGTCAGAAAAACAGTAGTGCTAGTTCCCCTCCTAATGTCAGGGAGGGAAAGAGGAAGAGGAAGAAGACAGAGAATATATACAGCAGATACACACCACAGAGATGGAACATGTTTTTTTCTGTTTAAATACATGCACAACAGGTGCTCACAACAGTTCCCCATTATACCATTAAATGACTGCAGCATTAAGGAAGATTTGAACCTTTCAGAACAATAAGAAGAAAGGTGCTTGTTCCTACAGGCTCAAACTGGTATTACCTAACACGTAAGGACATGGAAGAAAACACAACTACCACCAGTGGAGCAGAGGGGTCTTGAAAATAAAGACTAAGAGCTTTTCAATAGGAAACAATAGCCAATTCCCACAGAGGTTTCTTTCTGAAGGAGTCAAGGTCTTACATGTTTTTTACAGTCTTTTCTAAGAATCATAAGCCTCATTTAAGTTTAGACTTTGTTCACTTTGAATTCAAGTTTTCCAAACCTTTCTTAGCATAATTACCTGTTTTATTTTGTTTTTAAGCATAAGCTGTATGCCAGTAAACTGCTGCGAGCAATTCAGAAAATAATTTCTAGGTCAGCCAAGATCATAATATTTGAAAGGCAATCTCTTACTTGTGTGTTGGTACATGAATTAAAGCATTTCTACCATGAGCCACTGAGAATTCCCTGCTCCCACAGGAATCAGCAAGCAGGAAGGATGCCCAGAAACTCTTGAGGTTAATTCTCTTGAGAGAGGCATGTCATTCTCAGATGGTTGCAGGAAGTTATTTTTTTCTTCCTTGTTTCCATCTGCCTCTTAAGTCCCTTTCACCAGAAAAGAGAAGATAATCACAGACTGGCTTAAGTTACAAGGGACCTCTGGACGTCATCATGCCCAAGCCCCCCAAGTAGGGCCACCTGGAGCCAGTTTCTTGGGACTGTGCCCAGATAGCTTTTGCGCATCTCCAAGGATGGAGACTCCACAACCTCTCTG
This sequence comes from Gavia stellata, assembly GCF_030936135.1. NCBI lineage: Eukaryota > Metazoa > Chordata > Aves > Gaviiformes > Gaviidae > Gavia > Gavia stellata. The sequence goes on from NC_082595.1 coordinate 54,340,970, forward strand.
GACAACCTGCACCAGCGCTTAGTCACACTCGCAGTAAAAATGTATTTCCTGATGTTCAGAGGGAACCTTTTGTGTTTTAGTGTGTGCCCATTGCCTCTGGTCCTGACAAAAAGCCAATAATGAACATCCCAACTCTTATCTCGTTGATATGTGATGAACTGAACATGTAAAGTTTCAGCGTCCTTCTTCTGATGTGAAAGGATCAGCAAAGGAAAATTAAATAGCAACTCAGAAACACAAGGCTTGATAAAACATTAAAGCGAAAAACCAGTCTTTTGGTTTTTGTTTCACTAGAAAATCCTAAATCAGTGCTGAAGGTAAATGAGTTGAGAGTGACTTCTTAGAGTATTTAATATTACAACTTAATATTAATTTAAATATTTCTGTTGTATGAAAGACAGGGATCAATCTCTGCAAAAGAACTGTCCTCTGGATGCGCCCATTCTGTGTGTAATAGCAGCAAATGCTTCACCGAGCGCTACAGAACAATTATGAAGGAGTGATTTTTCCCTAGCCAGTTTACACTTTGAGGGTATATGCTCACAGTCCCAAATTTTGGGCTTCCTACTATTCAAATGTTATTTTAGTCTTGCTATGTGAAGTTTCCAACCTACTGTCTTAAAAATTCATTATTTCAATTAAGACAAGAACAACTGTCCCCCTTCATACAGCTGTGATTTCTGTTATTTGTCTCTTATTTAAAATAAGTAAAACCTCTCTTTTTCCCATTCTCTCATTTGCCATTTTGGAATTTCACTTCTGTTTCTGTGGTATTCAGCGGCAATAATTAAAACTGAATCCACCCTCCCATTGTAGACCAAATCTAGACAATCTCTTTAATCGTTGTAATAAAAAGACCACATGGTTCACACCTTTTTCCTGCCATCTACTTGTTATTAGTATTATTTTTAAACCTCTTCATGGTGTCATGACATCCCCTGAAGTTCTTTAATTAAGCAAAGAACAAATGCAAACCAAAAATATAAACCTCTCCAAACACATCAGTGCCAAAGGAAACAAAAATACGGTGAAATTACTGTGCTTCTCATCATCAGTCTCTTCTGTAACCATCATGATCAGCTTTTCCTCTGAGCACCACACAAAGAATCTTTTCCATCAGGTGTTACAACTACTGTAACAACAATACGATAGATCTAATAAGAACACCTTTAATTCTTTATAAAGGAAGGTTTATTTATAAAGATACATGTCTTGACTAAAATGATAAGGTATATTTAACTTTCTCCACAATCATCAAGTAGAAAATATTTAATCTTCAAAAAATATCTAAGGAAATTAATTGCTTCACACTATTGTAGCCTAAAATAATTTTACTAGAAAGAAAGAGCATACCTTTATGATGTGTACTTCATTCTGCAATTAATATCTTTCAGTTTAAGGAAGTAGAAACAGTAACACTCACAGAAATTCAAAATCATTACCTTGGCTAGCTCAATCTTTAACTCTTCTTTTTCTTCTTCAGAAATCATATTGGTGAAATCAACATCAGTGACCACATCTTCATCTGCTTCATGCAAAGACTGGGTTTCCAAAAGGCCTTAAAGTAAAGAGTTAAAAAGGTCAAGACAACCATTATCAATTATTTCAGCTATGATACTGACCTCCCCTAAAATCTAAGAATGATACAATAGTCACCCACTAGGAAAAAAACAAAGAAAAACAAAACAACCTTTTCCTGCTAAAGGTAGTTTGGATTCTGCTCTTCTTTGCTTCTGAGAAGCTATTGGAAGTATCAGATGGTAATGTCTGCACAGAAGCAATTTAATATGTGAAAGCACCACTCATTCCCAGAAAGCAATCACCTTGGACCCCACTAGTCCCTGATGAAGCATTTCCTTGATTCTAACAATACAGAAGAAAAAAAGGAAAAAAGAAAGCTTTTTCTTTTGAAGAAGAAAGCTAGTTAATGTGGATCACTGATGTGAATACTGAATAGTACACTGAGCAATATAGGAAGTATAAGTACCTCCGATTGTAGTAATTTGAGAACCTTACAGATGTACACAGTTTGCAGAAGCAAATGCCATACATACTATCTGAATTTTCTAAATGTTAGACAGAAGCATACCTTGATCGCTCAGTTTAAACCTGTGAAGGACGAACAATTATACTGGACCTCCAGCTACTTTCCTTCTTCTGAGTGTCCAAGATCAGGATCAGTACGTATGATCCTGTCTGGGGCTACCCTCACAGACCATTTCTATAATTTGCCTGTCTTAGCCTTCAGCTTAGGAAAGGGAGGAATAAAAAACTGAACACATTAGGAAGAAAACGGGCTTCCTGAGGCAGACGAGATGTCAAGTCTTTCCATCTATTGAGAATGTAAATGTAGAATTCTGTCCCTGTGATTAATATCCTAGAGAATTTAGCAATGCACAATTTCAAGCAATTGCACAGCAAAGCATGCAGGCAAGGTTCCCAAGACTTTGTTGTTCTTTTTCTTTTTTTTTTTTTAATGTGTCTGTCGCTATTTCCCCTTTAATAATCCCTGAATCCTGTATTAGATTTCAAACAGAGTTAGAGGTCTCTTAAAACAAGTTTAATGAAAACAGTCAGTTGGTAGAGAAGATTTAAAGTGATTTCACAGAAAGAATGCTAAATGAGCTCATCCTTATATGAGGTATCAGAGAAACCAAATGGGGAAGAAGGATCATTCATAAAATCTGTTTCACAACAGAAAAAAAATGTCCAAATTTGTACTTCTGAGCACCACGGCATTCATTCCACCAAAGCACACCTTCTGTGAGGCTCCTACAGCACCTTACCCAGGAGGAGTTCAGCACAGCCTCAGGAGGAATTATAGTATTAACTTGATTCAAGGAAGTCAGCCAACCACAAGACACAAAACCATAGGAAATTAGGCTATCGACATTTTCCTACGCGTAAGACGACTTGTTAGTTTTGCAGTCTCCAAGGAGAACAGGAACCTGCAGCAAAATTCACACCAATATATGTAAGAATTGGTAATGATTTTGGTAGTAAACCAGCTCCTATTGCTAGTATTGCTGACCCCAAAATATTCTCCCACCTTCTACTCTGTGCAGGAAGCATAGCCTCCCCTCAACCTTCCTTGTAGGGTCCTTTCAACTAGGCAGCTCGGGAAATATACCTTTCAGACACTGGTTATAGATGCACCAGACACAGATGCATAATAGAATACAAGAGCCCAGTGGGATTGCTGATATGTCTTGAATTAACCACATGAGTAAAATCCTTCAAGAATCAAGGAACAAGGTAGGATCCTATTTAGTGTATTTAATCTAGCTACACATTTTGTTAAACACACTTAATCTAACGATTCATGAAAACACACACAAGGATGAGTTGATTCAGCTAAATGGTTAGAGCTGAGTCCTAGAATCTAAGTATTTTTCTACACTATATAGAAGAGTGACAGATTTAGGCATCTAAAAGCCAAAATTTTAAGATAACACTGCATTTTTATACTTCACCATGTACATTCAATTCCAAGAATTATGTACTTCACCCAGGAAAAAAGAAACCTGCACTTTCGCAATGCAGATATTCATCTGGGTGCATGTACAGACATTCAGTTTATATATACAGTTGCTGCAGCTGAGCACTTAACATAGCTCTTCTTGTTAGTTTCACACTTCTTCCTTTGGGGGTAGAAGGAACTTAACTGGTTCCAATTCACCTGGAATTAAATGTATCTACCTACTGTATATCTATATAGATAACTATATATCTATACATAGTCATAATGTATCTATAGTTACATAAATAATCTGTAACTTCTCACAGAAACTAAAATACAGATCACATGTCCAAGGCAAATCTTTCCTGCAGCATTGGAATATGACAGCTTTTACAGCGCACCTCGATTTCCATTTGCTGATCTCTACACAAAACCCATCTTTTCCTTTAAATTTAGGCTATCTTAAATAATAGTATTCAAATGATCATTAGCTGCTTATTAAAATAAGCTTGTTGGGAAGTTGCGAATCTGGTCAGGTAACATTTCAAGCCTCTGTTTTCCCAATAGTTTACTGAAAGTATGGGGAAGCTATAAAATTAAGCCATTCTTTCTCCCAACTTACAGGATTAGGGAAAATACTTATTACTTACTAAGCCTCAGTTAAGGCTCCTTCTGACAAAATATAGGGAGCATAAAATTTCAAAGTGAAACATTTCCCAATGGTTAAATTAGTTTTCCATATGAAGTGACAAACATATGCCTGGTCAGAATCATTACTGCCAAATTACCAACTGGTTTTATGTGCAGGAAGCTAAAGAAGGTTTACCTGCATGCTTACAAAAATAAAGACACTAAAAGAACTTACTCTGCTAGGGTTCCTACCCCTGATTATTAAATTTAACTGACTTCACTGCACTGAGACTCATTGTAATTCTAGAACTGCAAGATATTTGATACTCCCCAGACCAATACATAATGATGCTTTAATCCTGCTAAATGAAAGTCAAGTTCTACATAGTCAATGACATTGCTAAAGCAGCAACAATAAACAGAGGGGTTACAATTAGGACAGTATTATATTTGAAATGGAGCACTATATAGGTCAGCATCCACCAGCTCAAACTCAGACTACAGTTGCATCAGTACAAGCTTGTTCTCTGCCAAGTTACACAGCTTATCAGCTCAGGCACGCTGATAACATAACATACTGCTCTGGAGCCTTGAGCTTAGACCTCTGCTTTGGATCACATATATACCAGTTGCTCAGAGCTTGTGGGTATCTGTGTTGTGCTACACTGCAAAGACAGCAGAACATTTCTTGCAGTTACTGCCTTCTCTTTCTAGATACTGTCATCTCACACACTTACAACTAGAGTCTCCAGACCGAGGCAAGTACTGTAAGTCCCTGACAATGATGTAGCCATCCTTGAAGGGCAGGTTTCCAAGGAGCAGCCTAGCACCCTCCAGTGCATTTTAAGGAATGCCATATAAACCTACTATAAGTACTGCTTTCATACGGTCTCAAAATCCTGGGCAGCCATTTTCCTCTCCTGCCCAGCTACGTAACCTGACAACACACAGCTAGTTGGTCTGGTAGAGACAGTATTTTTGCCTAAAGATGCACAGGTATTAGTTATGAGCCATGGAAGGTTTGGTCATTTTGGGAAGGGAAAGTAGCTGAGATGTCTTCAAGATTAACATAAAATCTGGATGGATATTTGGTAGCAGAAGAAAGAAAAAAAAAAAGGGGGAAAAAAAAGAAAAAAAGGAGAAAAAAAAAAGGTTGGTCTGAGGTTCCCAATGCTCCTCCTCTTCCTGACTAGTATGTATGTGCTTCTTCATGGAAGAGTCACATTCAAGCTGCATTCCCTGCTCCGCTTTCCCAGTCTTCCCAGAAATACTGAAGATCATGCCTTGTTTCTAGCTCTGGTCAAAACTGGAAAAACTGCTATTGTGATGGTTATTAAAATTGTTCAGATGCACAGCTGCTATACCAATATCCAGGTGTGGAATCAGGAATTAACTTTACACTCATTTAGAATAGCAATTTAGTTGCTGGGTGGGTGAATAACTTCTGCTTCACTTTGTAGCATAGGTGTTGCAAGCTTCCCAGAATGAATTAGGAGCTTCATCCAATAGATTACCAGCCATCACAAGAAGCCATTGCACTGGTGATGTCCTGTATCTCTTATGTCCTTTACTAACAGCACAATATTTTAGGCATTGACCTTATTGTATTTGTCTAACGTAGAGGTTTTCCAAGTTTCATTCAAGCAGGCCACTAACAGATAGCACATGAGGACAGAGCCCACACACCACTACTTACTAGCATCTGTTTTCTTCTCCTCTTCCATCTTGCCCAGATGAAGTCAATCCTGGTTCTCCTGAATTTAATTTCAGTTGGTATGCCTGGTGCTCAGCAATTCTCTTCCACAGAAAAATCACACAAGAGGCACCAATGGAGCAGAAGCCATCTTAGAAACTATGCCATGAACTTCCCACCCCTCATACTCCATGGTCAGCTGAGGAGTCCTCATTGCCTAGTCCCTTCCCTCCACTTCTTCCAGTTGCAATCAAGCCCAATCAACACTTAGCTCTGGGATGTGCCATCACAGGACTCTGCCCAAAGATGAATGCAAGACCCAGCCCACCTCCCTCATTATCTCTTCCAGACAGCCCCTCTTCTTGTGGCTTAAGGTCACTGGGGACAAGATCTGAAGGTCCCTATGGTCTCATACAAGCTTATATTCCTACAACAAACTACACTAATAATATACTCATGTGTAACTGATTTATCCTCCACAAACAGGTAGACTAGTGATTGTCAGGGCACACGTTACTTCAACAGAAAAAAAAAGCTCCCACAAAGTATGGGAAAGCATATAGTAGGTATAAATCAGTGCAAAGAGCTGTTTGGCTTTTACTTTAAAGAAAGTTTTAGTACTTACTCTCACATAGAGTGCTCCCTCAGCAAGTTTACAGATGACACCAAGTTGGGCGGGAGTGTTGATCTGCTCAAGGGTCGGAAGACACTGCAGAGGGATCTGGACAGGCTGGATCCATGGGCCCAGGCCAAGTGTATGAGGTTCAACAAGGCCAAGTGCCGGGTCCTGCACTTGGGTCACAACAACCCCAGGCAACACTACAGGCTTGGGGACGAGTGGCTGGAAAGCTCCACAGCAGAAAAGGACCTGGGGGTGTTGATCAACAGCCGGCTGAAGATGAGCCAGCAGTGTGCCCAGGTGGCCAAGAAGGCCAACGGCATCCTGGCCTGTATCAGAAATAGTGTGGCCAGCAGGAGTAGGGAGGTGATCGTACCCCTGTACTCGGCACTGGTGAGGCCACACCTCGAATACTGTGTTCAGTTTTGAGCCCCTCACTACAAGAAGGACATTGAGGTGCTGGAGCGTGTCCAGAGAAGGGCGACGAAGCTGGTGAGGGGTCTGGAGCACAAGTCTTATGAGGAGCGGCTGAGGGAACTGGGGTTGTTCAGTCTGGAGAAGAGGAGGCTGAGGGGAGACCTTATCACTCTCTACAACTACCTGAAAGGAGGTTGCAGAGTGGTGGGTGTTGGTCTCTTCTCCTAAGCGACTAGTGACAGGACAAGAGCAAATGGCCTCAAGTTGCGCCAGGGGAGGTTCAGGCTGGATATTAGGAAAAATTTCTTTACTGAGAGAGTGGTGAAGCACTGGAACAGGCTGCCCAGGGAAGTGGTGGAGTCAACACCACTGGAGGCGTTCAAGGAACGTGGCATTGCGGGACATGGTTTAGTGGGCATGGTGGTGTTGGGTTGATGGTTGGACTTGATGATCTTACAGGTCTTTTTGAAACTTAATGACTCTGTGATTCTGTGATATAATTAGATAAAATACACAGGAAATATGAAAAGGATGGGATTATCAGTAATTAGGAACTGCAAGTCATACAGAAGGATCCAACTCAAAACAACTGAGTGAACAACCCTTTGTATTAGGATATTTATACAGAAAAAGTAGGGGGTGGAGAGCTGGGGGAACACATTTAACGTGATCTTCTGAAAGATTCATACGACAAGATAATACAACAACCATACAAGGAGTTACAGCATGCTGAAACACTTCATGGGCATTTTTGAGTTTTCTCCCAAAGTTCATGGTAGGTGTGGCTAAGACTAGTAACTAGCTTTACAGTCTGCTTTTAAATCAGATTTAATGCAAGAAACTGTTTCAGCGTTGATCTGACCTGTGCATATGTTTGCTCTGTTTCAGCGTTGATCTGACCTGTGCATATGTTTGCTACTAGAATGGTAGGGATGACAAATAAGCCACTTAGAAACTACAGGATCTGTAACTACTCCACATAATTTAAATTAACCAAAGAATACAATGATAAAATCTAAGACAGATTTCTAGACTCATTCAAGTATCTGAAGATTAACTGGATGAAGGTGTTTTAGTTAGTGCTTTTTGTGTATTTTCTCCATATTAATCTCACGTTCTAGAGTATTACATACCAGGCTAATTTTTGTATGTTGACCTTGTTAAAAAAAAAATACAAACTCCACACACTATTGGCAATGATGTCTGTTAAATTAAGCATGATGACAGCAAAATTAAAGGCAAGAACACCAAATTTTTGCTCATGTACATTCTCTGACATCCATTCCAGGGAAATATATAGATGATCCTTTACGCTAACAAAACAGAAGAATTGAAGCCCTTTTACTAGTCTAATTTTTTGTTTCTCAACCAGTTAAAAACAGAATACCTACCTTCTTATCTAATATTGAAATCAAATAGTGAGAAAACATATTCTGATTGTATAACTCTCCTAGGAAATAAAATTACATGTTACAGCTTCTTTTGACATGTTTTTATATTGTAGCTAATGGCATAGCAAGGTATGCAGAAGAACTGTTTTAATTTAAAATTGGAAAGCACTTGTTTACAAATTTAAATTGCAATTAAGTCTTCAAAGAGATGAAATGGTAAGTAGAACAAAGGAACTGTCCAGACATTGCATTAGTGTCTTTGATCTTTTTTATAATGTAGTCTTAATGCCAGATACAGAGATTAAGGGGAGAAAGAAGGGGACTAGAAGCATGTACAGTAAATAACTAAATTAATCAGAGAAACTACTAAAAGTTGCAAGGATTTCCAGTACCATTTTTTCCACTCTGAAGTTATTATGGGAGGATCCACCTAGAAAACAAGCTACTTGAAGGAAGATCTTCCCTTCTGTGTTTGTTTCTAACTGTGGACAAGTCTGAACTGCTTGAGCCTAGAAATCACCATACAGCCTGCCTTTCTCCTAGAGGACTTAGAATAGAAGGAAAGTTGACTTTGAAGCTATGATTGGAAAATAAAACTAGAGGCTGGGTTAATCTTGATTCAGAGAGGAAAGAACTCTAGACACACAGGTCAAATAGATCAAAAGCGTAACTATTAAAATTGTAGATTCTATTTCCTGTGACCATGGGGGTTCAATCTTCCTTTTCCTCTGACTATGCTCTTTGGAAGAAAGATATGGATGGGCAAGTGTCTTCACATTTCCTCTCTACACTGGGCTTTGGGTGGGGGCTTGTGTCAAGGAGAGGGAGGGAGTAGAGCTTTTGGGTGTTCAAGAGCACTAGGATGTAGTCTACCATCTCTGAAAAAGTGTCCCCAGTCGTCCTGGAGCAGGTCACTACAGACCTTACTAAGGCTTTCCATTCCATCTCTTAACCCCTGCAAAACCAGGCATTAATATATCTATCCATAGCTATGAGATAGATTAGCAGGTTTCCACACAAAGGAACACTTTTATTTGAAGCTCCTGGATAAACAGCCAGTCCTACTGTGCTAATTCTTTTCCCTGTTTTGGTAAAATAAAAATAAATTAATCATACATTGAGGATCTCTCTATGTTATTTTTCCCCTAGAAGCCATTGACACAGCTGCCAACCTATGCCAGTGAAGAAAGACAATCTACACACAAATAACTGGCAGAAAACGGACTCCACAGCTTGACACTGCACTGAGAAGCCATATACATTGGTAAGGAGTTTGATAATCATCCCAAAGACAGAAGTGCAACAGATAAAACTGAGAATAGCAATCATGGTAAAAACATATATATCACTTATTAAAAGTAGGTACCAAGCTTCAACCTGAGAACTGATCTTCCAAACAAAATAATTATCTGAAACGTCCAGAAATGCTCAGCAGGCATGATCTTCTGAATTGTATCCAATAGCTAGCTCTCTTTGTATAAAATAATAATCCTGCCTGCCTGGGGAAGACAAGGGCAACATTGCTTTCTAAGCTGTAGCTATGGAAATACATTTCACAACAATTGCTTTGTAACAGTTTAAAGACAGCAGATGCTTCTTTCTATTATGTCAATAGTGAAAGTAATGACAGTATTGTACCACTTACTGTGCTGTCTATTGATCATTCTGCACAACTTTCTGTGAGGTCAAGGGTAAGAAAAAGATGCCACAAGTGGAAGGGTTATCATCTCTTTTTCTTTCTTTAGGCAGAACAGAAAAAAAAGAAAAAAGATGAAGTCACGATGGAATAATAGGGAATGAGAAAGTGGATGACACTGAGTCACAAAAGAGACTTGTTCTCTACAAATAAGGTACTCTAGAAACTGTAACAGACTGCATAAAACAAATGAAGAAATAAAGCATACATAATCAGACTAGAGAAAAAGCTATGCAGGGGAAGATGAGAGCTATGACATGGAAATGCTGGCAGTCAGAGGTGGAAGTTGTCAGTTAAATTTCTTAAACCCACCCTTTCACACTAAAAATACACGAGGGTACATTTTTCTAATCTCAGAATAGACAGGCACCTTGGGTCCCATCCTCAGCTGGTAGAAGTGACTGCGATCCCATCAATTGTATAATTAAGCTCACAAATCTGCTTCACTGAATCAAAATCACTGAAACTTAGTAGCAGGATTTAATAACCTTTCTCTCCCAAGAAAGGATTGGTTTATTGCACTTTTCTAAAGCCAGGTGCAAAAGAATATCACTAGATAGCAATCTAACTGCAGTATAGTTAAACTCACAAGCTGCCTCAATTAACTTCCAAAGTATCTGTGCTGCAAGAAGTGATAAAATTGTATGTTTTAATTAAACAATAAATTCTTCAAGTAGCTATAATTTGTATCCTTTAGATCACAAAACATGTAAGTAACAAGATCTTTATAAGTCTAATTGAAAAATGAGCAAAATCTTGCTGCAGGCAGCAGGTTGCTTTGCTTTCCCCACACCCGCATCCGACTATCTCAACATGTAAGGCAGATGTGTCACTTTTGATCCTGCAAATTTACTAGGAAAATACACAGGAAATTATAACTGGGCGCACGACAGATTCTTTATTCTCTTCAGGCTCAAATTCATTATTCCCATTGCTTTCATACAGATTAAATGTCTCAGCATTGTTACATACACTAAAGTACACATTTAGGAGTGCTGAGAAAGGACAAATTATCCTCCCCTATGTCTGCTCAATCTCTCACATTGGGAGAGTGAAGATTACAGTTTTTAAGGACCAGGACTGTCTTTTTCCATACTGCTTGGCACAAAAGGTCCGTGATATGCAACTAAGCTTTGTAGGCAGCATCGTAATTATAAATTAACAACAATAAATCACTCACTAAGTTGGGATAAAGGCACAGTTCCTGTCCCCAGAGTTTTTCTTAAATGTTTATGTTAGACTATGTACAAGCTCATGGCCATCAAGAAGAGGCAGTGAATCAACATGCTCCTCAGAGCAGGCATGTCTTGTGTCCTTCCCTCCTGCCCCCAATTTTTAAGCACCACCTGCTTCAGTCTGCAATATCCCTTAACCCCTTCGTAATTAAGACTAGCTACTTTGCACCAGTGCACTTTTGCCTTCTTCGGGTGGGTTATCTAACAGTGTAGACCTCCTCCAGGCTTCCCTAAACAAACTTGACCTACTCTTGGATTCATCTACCTGCAACACAATTGCATTCCCATTTAAAAACAATAAAAATAAAGCTCATTTATATGAATATTATTTGAAAACAATCCATTTAACCAGAGATAAAAGCCATGTATTCCCTTGCACAGGCCCTTTGTTTTATATAAAACAAATATAAAATTTTTATTTGTTAAAACACATACTCCAAATATATTGGAAAGCAGCTCTAATTTGTGCCACGTTGCTTCTTGCAAATGCACTGCCTTGCAGCTAGGCAGCCATTGCTGTGCTGGGTTGCTCTGATAAACCTGGAATTAGGAGTTAGTGTGACACTAATTCTTTGGACACAGGTGACACAAAATACTTTTCAAATAGAATAGCACCATCGAGCTGGGCCTGTTCGACTCAAAGTTTCATTTGTTTTTCCTCCACTTTTTTTTGCCAGCACCCTGAACTGTGAAATGAGGTATTTATTATTCTGCTCTTAATGTTAAGCTCCACGTTAAGGCCTTCAGAGTTTTTGGCATCGTTAATTTTGTAGCTTTACCCACTCAGTGTTTTGTAGCATGCTATCACAAAGAAATGTGTTTGCTTAGTGAGGCTGTGGGTGGAGACATCTGGGGTTTAGGGCCCCGGATATCCATGAAGTTCCCAAAGAAACTGGTTTCTTGGCCTCTCCTTCTGTTGGGTAGGGTTTGAAGACAGGAGGCATGCCTCTGCAGTTGGCCTGAGTTACACAAATGACCATATCGCAGGAGGGTGGGCTATTTATCAGACCAGGAGACAAGAAAATGGCACTTCCAGCCACACTGTACTGTTTCAGACTTCAAGATCCCCGACTTACCCCCAGATACCAGCCAAAATGGCAGCTATCACAGACAGCGTGTGTTTTTTCCTCCTTGAAGATCAACAAGGGAAGATAGGCCCTGAACCACAGAAGGTCAGCTTCTCTGACAGCTGTTCTGGATACAGGTAATGGCAGGCCAATTGGCAAGACAAGGAAGGGGTTTAGCTAAGCACATGGCACAAGTTGGTACCCCCTCAAGGTTGCATTAGATCACACTCAGTGGTAAGAACATCACTCAATCCTCTACCCTACTCCATACAGATCACCCAGTCTGTTATCATGCCTATTGTAACTTCAGTACCTTAAGGTCTCGAAGGAGACCACAAGACAGTCCTTGTCTCCTCTTTTCTCTTCTACTACCTTACATAAGAGGATTTTTCTGAGGATGCTGTTGCAGGATGGACATAACACAACATACTTTTCTGAAATGAACAAGTATTCCAATGCTTGTATCTCTGCTAATAACTTCCATTCACATCTTCATCCCTATTCAACTTTATTACTAAAATTTTATTCTCTCATCCCCTTTCCCTGTCCTTGATTCCCACGTGCAGCATATAACTATGACCAGAATACTGCTGCCCCCTTTCAGGATGTGTCCATGCTCCGTATTTCTGTGCAGACCTGGACACAACTGAGCAGCCTTGCCTTCTAATTCTGGATCTAGGTCTAAATCTAGTTCCCATCTTTGAACTTCTCTCGAACGGGTACAAACTATTACCATTACATACTCTTCTTTATTCCTTCTGCTTAATGCAGACTTCATCTATATTGCTCATTATCTATGCTTCCTCTATTTTTTTAAGCAATTTAAAACCACAAGGGGAGACATATTTTTTCCTCTACCTGTTGTATTTGACTTTCAGCTTCCTGACAATATCTGTTTTTAACTTTGCAAAGACCTTATTTAAATCTTCACCACTGCACTGTGATTCAGTTTATATGAATGACATTTTTCAGCATATTCAGCAGCCTTTTTTTTAATCAGTCAGGCTATTCAAGTAATCATTCCTTCTTCACCATCATCTTTTCTTTGCTATCAAAGCTTCTGCACCACCTGACCCACAACATGACTGTAGGATTTACTCTTGCAAGACCACATGGCTTCATTGGTTCCTCAGTATTCTCATATGCATGTAACAGTGTCCAGCACTGGTTAGATGGTTTAATTACATGGCAAACATCATTCTCCTTGATTATGACTTTGATTCCTTCCTCCCACAATAATAAGTTAATAGCTGCCATCTGCCTATTAAAATACTTTGAGCAGAAAATAATCTTCTGTTCCTGGCATAATTGCCCCTCTAACTCTGTAATGTACATACATTTTACTTGTCTCTAAGGAAAATCTGGTTGTGTTTAAATACAACTATCTCTGATCACTTTTTAATGAAAATTTAGCATGCACCAACCCAGCAGAGAAAGAACATAAAGCATTTGAGGCCTTCAGAAGACATTCTAACTAAACACATTCGCTCCGCATCATTCTCTAAAAAATCTGTCAGCATTTCCTAGAGTGACCTATCTGTGATCTACTCAGTGGAGTTAAGAACATTTTAATTAAAGTGTGAAACATAGAAAGAGGAATTAGATAACACCTAAAATGCCTGAGCCAATAGCAGCATGACAAGTTATTACTAAATCCACCTAAAGCACAATGAAAACAATTATTCCAAGGAAACTATGCAAAAATATTTTAAAACTTTAAGATGATTATGAGCAACCTTTTTGTAACCATAAACCTGCACCACCTTAGTTCCACCCAGGTGGCAAGGCAATTTCCTGATGAGGCAACTGGTGAAAAGAGAACACCTGAACAAACAGGTGAACATGAAAAAAACTAACTCTACTGAAGAAGCATGGAAAGCATCAGCTCCCTTCAGCCACCATTTATAAATATTTACAGATAATAAATCATACAGCCTTTTAAATCCATACCATACATAGTTTTTAATCATGCTTTCAGTTACAATTTATAAATTAGTAACTTTAAGTATTAGGCAGTTATTAAATACAACTTCAAAATGTGGCACAATTACTAAAGAGAGACAACTTACATATTTGGATGGCTAAAGAGGAAAGGTGTTTCACAAGTTAAAGCAAAACCCAGACAGAAATCAGACTGTACAAATGGAAAGAAAAACCAGAAAGAATAGTTCTCAAAAGACGAAGAAATAGTTGGGGCAGGATCTGGTCCCTTGGGGCCTGGGAAAGCATATAACAACTTCACTGACCAGCAAACAAAAGTAGCCCTTTCAGCAAGAAAGTACATGAAAATAAACTGCACTGACTGCTACAAAAACATTTTGTGCAAACACCTTTTACTGGGAGAACCAACACCATATCTATAGACACTTTATGCTTGCATGAATATAAAAAATTTTTTCAGACTGTAATTTTGTATCTCTCTTTGCCAAAAGCACCACTAGAGCCCTAGTTCCTGTGTTATACTAATTGCTGAATCTTGAGTTGGATTTTGAGGAATCTGTTGTTGTTAAAAGTACTTTAAATTCTATTATCTTACAAAAACATTACAAGTCTAGTTTTCCCTTTAGAACAGCAAAGCTGAAAAGAGACTGCTTTCCATTACATATTTTAAGTACTCTCATTACTTTAAAACACTTTACTGATGAGTTTCTTGGTGGACAGCAAGGACAACTGCATGCTAAGGTAACTTAGTGGTGACAGCAGGACAACTTTACAAAAATCAAACTCCAGAAGACCAACAAAAAAACCCAGAAGAAAGCATTTTTTCCTGACAGCCCTCCTTGCTTCAGAAGGAACTAACTGCTCAAGGCATAGTGTTACTTTCCCTTTTCTGGAAGTGGCACAGTGCATTAGACCTCCCTCTGACCTTTATACCCATTACCTGCTTCTCCGAGCTCCCTGGATTCTCCTTCAGTGCCTAGAAACACAAAGATGTAAAAATTGCCCAAGAACTGGTTCCCTGACTACATAGCTCCTAAGCATCTGAAAGTCCATTAGTTGAACAAGACTAAACAAGAGAAGCTATTGTGTCTAGCGACAGGATACACACATGTAACCACAACTTTTCCTTATTTCTGTAAAACTGTCTTTATAAATTTTATTGTCGTATTATTCTTGTTTGGTTGTTGTAAAAGCCCTGGCTTTCAGCTACGAAAATGAGATGTCTTTCAGCAACCACCCTTACATAAGAAAACTTCGGGACATGCTTTAGTGGGCGTGGTGGTGTTGGGTTGATGGTTGGACTCGACGATCTTACAGGTCTTTTTGAAACTTAATGACTCTGTGATTCAGGACATAGTGTGGAAAGAACACCAAAACTCCTAGTATTTCATGCGACTATTTGCAGTGGGAACTTTCTTGTCTGCTTGGGGATCCAATAATGGATCCTTCACTTTACCAGGCCATTAACCCCATACCATTAATATAAACACAGTACCTTTTTACTGGAATAAGTTAAAAAGAATCAAAAAGTTCAAGAAATCTTGCACAGAAGGAATTAAAAAGAACAGCCTTTTAGAAGCCCTTTTTATTATCCAGAGAGTTTAAGTCCTACAAGCACAGAAAAGGTAAAATGTGCCAAGCAGGAGAGGGAAAATGGAAAACTCTGTGTAAGACCTTTATTATCATCATGATAAGATGGTATTTGAGGTGGTATTACTTCACGTATGTCACGTTCTTGAATTTGTTTTACACTTTCAGATAAGAACATTTGCAGAAAGATCCTCACTGTTGACATTCTACTTCTTTTCACAAACTGAAAGAGAAAGGGAATAAAAGACAGCACAAGATAAAGAAAAGGAGATTTAGCGCTAAAGTGCAATACTTGCTAAATGACTGTGTCTTTTACAGTTATCAATCTGCAACACTTAACCACGCCACGGACGCAGAAGTGCAATGGTGACAGCCTAGTTAGCTATTATATGATTTTGATCCGTGGATCTCAAAGATGGCTAAGCAGCATTACCTCTGTCCTAGAGAATCAAACAAATCAGCTAGTATGCCCAAGGTTTTGGAAAACGTCGGTGTGACATCTGATAGAAGAAACCAGATTTGTCAGTCTCTTCTCACCATTTCTCATACACAATGGGTTTAGAGAATGCAGCAGCCAAAATACCCAGTTTAGAGAGCAGCGATATGACTACAGCAGGCTACATTTCTAAAATTTGGCATTGCCACTGTGCATTTCTATGAGACACAAATAAAACCAGATAAAACTAGCCTGCCCAGATCTCATATTTATGTATTACCCCAAGAGATATTTTCTGATTACTAAGAAAGATCTAATTTTACCCTTAAAACACTTTCTGAAACAAAGGCTGACTACAGTCTTTCTAAACCCCAATTCCAGGATTATGCTAAAACAAGCTACTAAACAATATCTAAATTTCTAAACATGGCCACACAGAACATACTTCAACCCCTCTGCAATCTTCTGCCAAGCTTGTGCCACATCCTTGACCTTCAAGCAGCACATGGCCTAAGCAAAGCACCTCAAAAGTTCCACGCATTTCTGTACAGTACTGCACAAGTCAGCGAGGCACATCGGAACAGCATCAGCAGACTCATCTTTCCACTAATGCCCTTGAGAACACTGACTGAGAACAGACTCAGACTACACTTGTGCTGCCTCACAGTAGGACTCATACCAGCAGTCCTGTGAAAATAAGATGATACAAAAGAAAAAATAGAGCAAGAATTTAAAAACATGTTTTAGGGTTGAATGTGTTTGGTTTTGCGTGTTCTGCATTTTATATCTTCATGGTTGTAAAACTGGTAAAAATTATAATGCCTTATAAGACTGGCCCTAGATTTTGGAGGAGGTATCTCTTTTATATCTCTTTTCCAAATCCCACAGTATTGTCTTCTCAGTTTTCATGTGTAGCATGAAACCATTCAAATTTTCTCAGCCTTAGCAAACTGAATTTCGTCCTGTGACAAGTGTCATAAAGCTGAAAGCAGTACAGGCTCATTCAAATTTTCTCAGCCTTAGCAAACTGAATTTCATCCTGTGACAAGTGTCATAAAGCTGAAAGCAGTACAGGCTCATTCACATTTTCTCAGCCTTAGCAAACTGAATTTTGTCCTGTGACAAGTGTCATAAAGCTGAAAGCCGTACAGGCTCAAAAGGGTAAACCAGAAGCACTGCATTTGATTTCAGAAATTTATTTGCTTAAAATCTGATATACCTGATAACTCATTCCATGCATATATTTTCCCTCCTTTTAGTATAAAAAGGATGATCAAGCTCTGGTCACTCTTATTAAATATTTAAGAATCCTGTTATAAATTACAACCCTACCATTTTCACTTGACCTCGTCTTCATGTGATCTTATTAACAGGGCAGCTGAGACTTCCATCATGCAGTTAAATATGCAGGTTATCACTGGCTTGTTCAATTACCCCAATATCCTCCTGACCCTTTGTGAAGTCCTCTCTCCTGCTTTCTGTAGCGGGGCAATGGTGAGCTCCAGAGTGCAGTCAGGAGACAGCACAAACCCCTGGTTAACAAGAGTGAATCTTGAAGCCTCAGAAGCATGTATGGCCAGGCACTTTCCTTGCAAAGATATAGGTGGGGAATGTAAATGCACTTCTCATAATGGAAGGAACTAGAAGCTGCTGCTAGGCAAGAAAACTAAGGTTCCCCTTCCCTCATCCTTCCCATTTTCTCACATGTATCAACACTAACCAACCTGTGTGCTGATGGACTTACCCGAGCAGAGGGATTTTCTTCTCATAGAACAATTACACTAAATCAGCCCCAAGCCACTAGTTTTACTCTGCTCTTAGGGAAAGGTGAACACAGAAGAAAAACAGTCAGTACTCCTTGGTAAAGCCACCAACCCCAAACATGAGGTTAGGGAAGATGCTGCCCTCTCCAGCAAGACTGTGCTTTGGTGTGACAGCCAGAGCACTGCTGCTGCAGTGAAGTAACATCTCCACGTGTTCTGTATCTCCACCTTCCCATGAGACTGACTCTCTATTCAGATTCACATCTGTGTTAGAAACCACCTGAGCAGCTAGTGAGGAGAAAGAGGGAGACAGAATGCTGACCAAGCTGCCAACGCCCTGTTTTGGTGAGTCTTGTACACCATATCACAGGTAACTCCTCACCACTGCCTCCACCATGGGAGACCTCAGATCGTCCAACTGTGAGATGATGAGTACCACTGCGGCAGGGAGAGAGCCACTGGGCTAATGCTGTGCCTTCTAATGATTTTCTTCTGAACATAAGCTCCAGCCAAATGGCACGTGCCCAGATGCTGCCTCTCTGCTCTGTAACCTCACATGTCACATGCAACTGGCCTGAGGATCACAGATGGAGCATGTCAACTGCATACAGCAGAGCAAAGCAGTGCAGTGCTGCAGGCCTGTGAGACACAGGCCTCGAGGAGGAGGAGTCCAACAGCTGAACGAACTACAGCTCTCACCACAATACTTTATAGGCCCATGCATAGCCACAGCAAGCTATTATGGCTACAATGCACAACTAGCAGAGGATGCAGAACATCTGTAAGAAGAATTGGTAGGACAGGGAGATGCCTCAAAAATCCTTTGAGAGGTTAGAAGTGCAAGAAGCTGGCTGAGCAAAAAGCAGAAAGCACCAAAGCTTCATCAGCATAAGAATCAAGACTGGACATGACAGAGAAAGGAGGAGGTACGATTACAGCTGGATACAAGAAAAAAAAAGAAGTATTGCTAAAGGAGAGAGATGTATTAAGAGCAAAGCTCCAGTGTTAAAAGTCATATAGGATTGTCAGATGAGAGACAGATGAAGACATCCATGGCATTGTCATTATTAGAGGACATAAACAGTTTTAAACTAGAAAGCAGGACTATGCAGGATAGTCAGTTAATCTGGACCTGGAGTAGAATGAGTATCATGAGAGGCAAATACACAGTTCTGCTTTTCCTGTCTTTCAGAGAGAAACATTGTTCTTCAGACTTCCAAACTTTTCACTTTAAAAATGACTGACAGACATAGGACGGAAAACAAAGATGCTGTTATGGAATTTTTAGCACCTAGCATAAGTACAGCTGGCGTGTTCCCGGGGTCAGCTAGCTCTGGGACCATTAAGAGGAAAAAGTGATCAAAGATATAAGCAGCCAGAGGCTTAAAGGTACAATTTGTGTAAAGTACAATTTATGATTTTTATTCTACATATGAATTTGTTTACATAGAACATACGGTTATTTCTTTAGAAAATATTTTAACATCAATTACTATTATTCTCTGTCTGGTAGACTGTCTCATCTAGTTAGCATGAATGCTGCAAAACATATTCAATATACTTAAGTATAATAGTAATTCTGTTTCAGTCCATGAAATCTCTCTACTGCTTTAAGATCACTATCAGAGCATTTAACTTTCCCAGTCTTTGGGGTATGGACAGATGCTATGTTGTGCCTTGAACCACACAGAAACTCCTGATATTAACTGTGACCTCTATGCAGTACCTTGGTACCGTTACATGTAATAGTACTTCTTTTTGTCAACAGTTGCATTAAGATTTATAAAGTTGATTCATGCTGCTATGTAAAAATGCTGACAAAATTTATTTTCATGCTCTGAAGAAATCTACATTTTATACTTGCATGTGTGTATTTGTTGAACATGAAATTGATCTACTCAGGCATAGCCTCCCTTCAGGACAATATAAAATGGCACAAACAACACAATTATGTAGAAAAGTCCTTTTGAAGAAAATCTTTAAAGCGTTAAATATCAGAAATACAACAGTGCTTTCAAATTTATAACTTGTACTTTGTATTTTCAATTGAAATGCAATCCCCCAGCAGAGCACACTGGAACAAACCATTCAGGATTCATTTCTCTGTGGGCATCTAAAGGTTCCTTAGAAGCAATTCATAAACTTATTAAAACGTATACACGTTTCTCCTGCTGCTTAAGCAGGTACTTGAAGTGGGCTTTTTTCCCAAGCAAATTGCTACTGTTTTGTTAATAACCTCCTATAACTATGTTCTGCAAATTGCATAGTGGGATTGAAAAATTCAGATTTCTGGCCAGTGCTTAGATATACTTAATTGAATTCAACTGCATTAGACACATACAGGTTAAATTCTTTTTGCCAGCAAGGCTCCATAACTGCAGTAGCATGCACTGAATTAAGTCTAGAAGGAAAGAGGGACATTCTGGAACAAAGGTTTGCTAGCGTGCAAGTATCTACCACAAAAATCTTAGCTTGTACTGCTAGTGTACCAAAGAAAGATATTTTTAAAGTAATGGGAGACTGTTCTGAGAAACTGTAGAAATAAAACACACAGGTGAGAAATAGAAGAAAAAAGTGACTTAAGAATTGAGTATAGCCTTGAAAGTCCTGTATTTGTCTTTCTGTCAACTAAGTTTAAGATTACAAAAAAAGAAAAAAAAAAAAAAAAGAAAAAGCCCCTGAGCTTCTGCATTGCATGCGGAAAAACGAAGGGCTAAGAATCCCTAATTAGATAAAATTAAGCAATACAAAATGCTTTTATATTGTCTCACTAGCCAATAGACACTCATTCAAAAGAAGAATTTCATAAAGACCTATGGCAGTAATAGAGTTGCTGACCAAAACATACATTAGCAAAACACATTTATTGGCTTGAATTTTTAACACATACTAAGGTTATATTTATTCATCTTACTAGTCAGGGAAGGTAAAAAATTCGCATGCACATATACCACTACCTGGCTAATCAGAAACAGATACTGTTTACCATCAATACTACAAAACAAGAAGTGATCAAATCCTTTACCATATGAAGTTCCTGTTTAAAGAACAGGAGCTCCCACGGTAGTATTTGTACAGATGTATTTGGAAAATTCATTTAAATAACAGTCTTATGCTATAATCTTAATAATGACTTTTAAAAACCCTGGGAACTGAGTCACAGATCTATTTATTTTGCCACTCAGCTTCAGCCATGTTTCCATTAGGACAGCACGTGCACCACGCTTATGCTGGAAAGGCTTTCTCCTTCACAAGCATCGTGAACTCGAATTTCCCACTGTATTCCTTTACATACAACTGTATTTGCAATCAACATGTGCCTCTTTTATGTATATTTGTTTAAGACTGTTTTTAACTATTCTGGAAGGCTGCTTTGTCAGTGAATTTCAATGAGCATGTGTCTTCCCCTTACTTCATCTCCCTGTTTTATAGATGACATAAAATGGTTTCTAAACATTCTGCCTTCGCAGAAATATTTGTGCCACCTGCTTAGTACTGTTGACTTACGGACATGTGTGGCGAAGTCATGAAGTTCTTCACAAAATATAAGCAAGACCATGAAGGTGAGCAAGATCCGTGTATGCTAAGTACCTTAGGTTGACCCGAACAGCATCTAAACCTTGCATGAAAAGTGTCTTCTGTTCTTTGGAGGCCAATTAACTACCCAGAGAGAGAGATGAATAGCTAACTTAATCACAACTGTTGCAACAGAAAAAGAAAGCGTTCACTTCACATCAATGAAAGCCGTGTTTCCAATCCGCAGAAATGCTCTGGCACATCCAGTTTCAAGCTGGCCTCGGTGGAGAGCTCTGCGGGAGGTCGAGCCGTAGGGTCCCCGCTGCCGGAGGCGCCCCTCCCGCTCGCCGGCAGCCCCCCAGGCAGAGGGCTGCCACTTCGGCAGGGGCTCGCACCCTCCTGCCTTCCCGCCGAGAGGCAGAGGCTGCCGTTCGACCGGATGATCCCCCGAGGCCGTCAGCCAGGCCTCTGTGGGGCAGCCACGACTCCTTCAACCAACCTACAGGAACCCCACACCCTTACCGAGAGTAACTTAAGGCAAAGTTGTAATCCAGCTACTTGACCGTGAAACGTTTAAAACCAGCAGACGGGGAAAACGGACATCACCCTCCCAACCACGCAGTAAAAGAAGGAAAGCCACAGGGACCCCGGGTCGGGATGGAGGACAGGGCGCACGGCGAGGACCCCCTGGCGCTCCGCCGGCCGACCGGGCCATGCCGCGCTCCTCGGCGGAGCCCGGGGCCGCGACCGCCAGCGGGGTGCCGGGGAGCCTCTGACGGGTACCTCAAACCGCGCTCCTCTCGCCGGCCCTCTGGCCGGAGAGGCGGGCGGTGCCCCGAGCCGCGGCTCGCCCTCGGGCTCTCCCCGCCGCGGGGCACCTCCACCGCTGTCCCCGCGCGGGCTCGGCCCTTCCCCGGGGCGGAGAGGCAGCCCCCGCCGGCGGAAGGGACGGGACCCCCGCGCCGCCCCGGAGGGCTCTGTCCCGACGAGACTCACCCTGTGCCTGCGGCTCCATGGCGCGGGGAGCTCTGCCGTCCGCCGGAGCCGCCGCCCCACGCGGACCCGCGGCTCTTGCGGCGCTGACAGCCGGCGCCAGGCTGCCGCTGCCGCTGCCGCTCCCCACCCCCGCGCCGCGGGAGCCGGGCGGGGCGGGCGACGCCACCTGCCGGCCAGGCGCGGGCAGCGCCGGCGCCGCTCACCTGGGGCGGCCCCCGCCCCCTCGCCTCAGCGGGGGGGCGGGCCCCGGTGAGGGACGGGCGGTGGGACGCCGCGGGAACGACCCCTGCGCGTGTGGGATGACCGCGCAGAAGAGCCCTTCGGGGCGGAGACCCGCCCGGCCTGCTGCGCTTTCGCCCTCGGGGAGACAGGCCTCTCCCTGCGGCCTCCCGGCGTCTGGCTGAGAGCCATCCTTGTAGTGCCCGCAAGCCCCGTTGGGTTAAGCTCGCATCTGCTGTGGTTGCAAGTGAGAGCCCCGTGCCTGCCAGGGAGGTGTGAGAAAGGGGAGCTCCTCTTCAGTGCCCTTCCGCTGCCCGACCACCGGCTGTACGGCCTGCTGCTTCTTTTGATATGAAAATATAGTCTTAAATGTTGGGCTCTGAGGCAAGAGTACAAGCAACGCTTCTGGCTTAAGGGTCAAAAGTAGCAAAGGTGGGAGTTGTTACCTCCCCACAGAAGACCGCAGTGTCCCAAGGACAAACCTGGTGTCTGCGACCCTCTCCCACAAGCCGGTGGGCCCAGGCCTCTGCCCCCTGCCTGGGCTGACCCCTCAGCTCTGAAGCTGGCCCTGGCCAGCACCCGGCTTCCACGGCTGCACGGTTGTTCTTCGCCATCCTTGCTGTGCTGCGCCTTACGCCGTGGCTGTCGCCCGCTGAGGGAAGGCACCTGGGGCTTCTGCCCGGGGGAAGCAGGGAGTCCCAGGGTGCCGGCAGCAGCAAGCTCCTCTCCTGAGCAAACAGGCGTACCTGGTGCAACAGTGGCACGGTGAAGCAGTCAGGTGCCTGAAGTGAACGAGTATTTGGCTCACTTGAGTACCTGTGGGTTTCGAGTAGTACCTCCTATGGTAGAAGCATGGGAATACATTCAAAGGAATACTGGCAGCGCCTACGTATATTTAGCAGATTAGGTAAAAATGAATTATTTTTCTCCAGTACCTAGGTCTCTGTCCTACTGTTCACTGGAAGCTGGGGTGACAATACGTAGTTCACAGTGCACTGCAGATTTCCTCTAGGTTTTGCTTGTGCCAACATAACTTCAACACTGCATTACCAGTTCATGTTAACTTCATTTGTGGAAAGGTCCAGAATACTTAATTTAGCAACGCTGCATTTACCATGGCTGATTATCCACGTATTTGTCAGTCAGACACCGTATCTAATTTGTGTATATGATACTAGTGAATGCCTTCCAGGACACACTGAGGATGCACAGCTTCTCTAGGCCTGTAATATTAAAAATAACATAGCAAGAGAGTAAAGGCAGATGAAGGAAGTATTGGACATTTGTTTGTCCAAACAAATTAACAACACGTAATACTTTAGTTGAAGAAAAACAAATCCAAAAGAAAATTATTATGCAGTGGGGCTGGAGGTAGAAAATAAGTTATTTTCCCTAAAATATCGTGGAACATAGCAAAGTGTCAAATTTACTTATTTCTCAACTTTGCTTTTCTAACAAATTAGAAAATTAAGGCCAAGGCAGCTTTAATTTTTATATGTCTAATGATGTTTTGCTTTAATATGCACATGCTGGTGGTTTTGAATTTGAATTACTGTAAAACATGAATTATCATTATTTTTTCTAGGCAAGCCTCTCTTCATTGTGATTTTGACATCTCCTTAGGCTGGAATTTACCACTTACAAAAGCAGAACAGAAGTTGTCAGAAGAATGAATTCCTGTACTCATATAATTTCAAATAAAAAGACATCCTACCGTGACAAGATTCAAGCTCAGAAATGCCATCAACTTCTGTATTAAAAAACCCAAACTCAAATCCAGCCACAAATGCATGAAACAGCTGAGAAATTTCTCTCAACATGTGAAACTATCAGTATAGTTAGAACATGTACTTTTCTGCAAATATAGGCAGAGGTTTTTAAAGCAGCTTAAGCAGTTTCTGTGAAGCATAATGAAAACTGAACACCCAATTTACTTACAGGGCTATAACAATATCAACAACACTGTCTATGTGGAAGCCTAATTAAAAACCTTACAGGGACATATGCTGTTCAAATTACTGAACAACAGAAAATTTTACTAAATTATTAGATGCTGTATTTGATTTATTCTTTACATTCATATATATTACTTATTTTTCTACACCAGAAATGCACTCTTCTGTAAAGAAAATCCACGCAGTGCTTTACCTAACAAGTATTGGCAAACAACGAAACTAGTTCTACATTTAAGAGATCCATAAATATCTCCAGGGAAACAAACCTGTAATCTTTATGAGCGCCATAGTAACATATTCATCTCATGGCATATTACACAGGAAAAGAAATCAGTCATTTACAAGCTAATATTCTCCTGTAACATACAGTTAGGAAATCAGCATTTTAAAGGTAAATCTGATTAGAAATTTAATATCCCATTGAAATTATGTCATTTAATTGTAAAGTAACTGATTTATTTTCTACCTACAGTACAGCAGGACCCATTTTCCTACTGTTCCACATATATCACTGATTTGGTGAAATTCCCCATTGAATTTGCCTTGTGAGAGATTTTGTTCCACTTCTCTGTCTGAAGAGATTTGCATAATTCAGACTTTGTTTTCTGTCTTGAAAGGTCTTGATCAAGTTGTGGCAGCTCAGTTGTTGCCTGAGAAAGGTCACTGTCCCTCCTGTCATGCTGGAATTACAGACAGTTGTTTTTTGTTTGGTTTTTTTTAAGAGGTCAGACAGAGTAAAACAAAAGCCAAATTATTCCATTTTTTAAACACTTAAGTGTTACTGTATGCTTCGGATTACACCATTTTCACAATACAACAGTAAAAGGCATCAAATACATTTATTATGTTTATGGCATTACACTGACTGTTTTTTGTCCTCCAACACAAAAGCGACGCCGTTCAATCTAGTGTCGGACTTCAGTGGATCTCTCTCTGCTTGTAGGGAGTAACTACATGCATTTTGCAGGTAGAGATTAAGGCAGGATTCTGCATGATGCTGAGTATCTTAAACTCTTATTAAATTTCCATGGAAAATAATGAGGAAAAACTGTACAAGTGCAAACAGTCTAAGAACTGTGAAATACCAGCTGAAATTGTTGGTCCTTCAGGCTGAATGATTGTTTAAGTAGGATAAACTGCAGCATTTGGTAAGAAAAATGGCAGGCCTCAGTGAGCACAACATTCTAGTTGTGATAAAAAGTTAGATCCCCCAGCATTGGGCAGGTTAAAACTTTCTAGTAATACACCATGGATGGAAAGGCTGTGTTTCTTTTGTTTCATTAAAAAGTTGGAAAAACACACTGTCATGTGCTCAGACCAGACATTACAATTTAGTTTCTTCCATTCAGAAGTTCTTGAGTTCTTTGCTAAATGGTCTATGTTAAAGGTTCAATTCTTGACATATTGTGGATTCCAATTTTTTATGAAATATTGAAAATGAAAATAGAATACACTCAATATTGTTTCAGAGTTTTTTCCTTAGCCCTTAGTAAGTTCTTTTGATTTTCATGTCTTATTCTATGTATACTTAATGTTTAGGGCAATCTTGCAATTTAAAACTACAAAGTGTGAAATGTCAGTGTTACTACAGCATACAACAGTGAGAAGATGTTACTTGCATCGTAAGTTTTATAGACACGGACTTCAGTTTAGTCTGCAGTTTCACACAGTGGGGTTCTGGCTCTATGAGTCGAAAGGTACTAGAAAAATACAGAACAATATAAAAAATAGCACTAAGCTAAATTATACAATTATATTATTAGAGAACAATATTACACCCACTAGACCTTACCTCTTAACAGTAAGCAATACTTTTAACTCCATTTTCCACCAGCGCTTGAGTAAGAGGAAATGTGTGACTTTCTGCCTAAAGCATCCCAAAAACTAATGCAGGAAGTCTGTAAAGGGAATATATTGAATAAGTACAAGAATTTCACCCACTTCAAAGAAAGTTGAATTTACTGCATTTATTGAAAGTTGCATGTATTTTCTTCTAAGGCTCCCTACTCTTCTCACATAGGTTAGATAAAGGAAAAGGCGTTAACCTTCTTTTGTAAATTAGATACAAGATCCATCAATAAAGCTTTAACAGTTTGCAGTTCAATATTATCCATGTCTGCATTGTCCAGCGTAGCTTTCAGTTCGTCTATCCAACTGCACTTTGTTGCAACATTTAAGTCAAGGTTATTTGCTTCCTTTCTCCAAAACACCAACCTGTTATTGGTCACGAGATAAAGTAACAGATTTACCTCTATCATTTGCCATTTACTACATACACACATATGTCCATACAAGCTCCTTTAATACTTTTCAATTCTATATTGGAACTGATAAATGTTCACAGAATCACAGAATCACTAAGGTTGGAAAAGACCTGTAAGTCCAACCATTACAAAACAAAAAAACCCCACAAACAAAAAACCCCCACACCACAACAACAAAAAAAACCCACCCACACCACACAACACCATGCCCATCAAGCCACGTCCCACAATGCCACGTCCACACGCTCCCTGAATACCTCCAGGGAGGGTGACTCCACCACCTCCCTGGGCAGTCTATTCCAGTGTGTTACCACTCTCTCAGTAAAGAAATTTTTCCTAATATCCAGTCTGAACCTCCCCTGGCGCAACTTGAGGCCATTTCCTCTTGTTCTGTCACTCATCACTTGGGAGAAGAGACCAACACCCACCTCTCTGCAACCTCCTTTCAGGTAGTTGTAGAGAGCGATGAGGTCTCCCCTCAGCCTCCTCTTCTCCAGACTGAACAACCCCAGTTCCCTCAGCCACTCCTCATAAGACTTGTGCTCCAGACCCCTCACCAGCTTCGTCGCCCTTCTCTGGACACGCTCCAGCACCTCAATGTCCTTCTTGTAGTGAGGGGCCCAAAACTGAACACAGTATTCGAGGTGCCGCCTCACCAGAGCCGAGTACAGGGGCACGATCACCTCCCTGCTCCTGCTGGCCACACTGTTTCTGATACAGGCCAGGATGCCGTTGGCCTTCTTGGCCACCTGGGCACACTGCTGGCTCATATTCAGATGGCTGTCAATCAACACCCCCAGGTCCTTTTCTGCAGGGAAGCTTTCCAGCCACTTTTCCCCAAGCCTGTAGCATTGCCTGGGGTTGTTGTGACCCAAGTGCAGGACCCGGCACTTGGCCTTGTTGAACCTCATACACTTGGCCTTGGCCCATGGATCCAGCCTGTCCAGATCCCTCTGCAGAGCCTTCCGACCCCCGAGCAGATCAACACTCCCTCCCAACTTGGTGTCATCTGCAAACTTGCTGAGGGTGCACTCTATCCCCTCATCCAGATCATCAATAAAGATATTAAACAAGACCGGTCCCAAAACTGAGCCCTGGGGGACTCCGCTTGTGACCGGCCACCAACTGGATTTCACTCCATTCACCACGACTCTCTGGGCTCGGCCATCCAGCCAGTTTTTAACCCAGCGAAGAGTGCACCTGTCTGAGCCACGAGTCGCCAGCTTCTCCAGGAGAATACTGTGGGAGACAGTGTCGAAGGCTTTGCTGAAGTCCAGGTAGACAACATTGACTGCCTTCCCCTCATCCACTATGTTGATATGAGGGAAAACATATTACCTGCCAGGTGAGCTTTGTGAACACTAGGATGTTACCATTGGTGATGTCTATTCTGGTACTAGGATATCCAATATCAGAAATGGTTGGAAGCATAGAATGTTTCTAGGTCTTTCTGTCTCCCTCCTGCACAGGAGTCTCGGAGGTAGCCTGGAGGTTGTAAAAGAAAGATTTTTTTTCTCTCATACATTCTGTAGATATGTGAACCCAAGACTGCTGTACTGGGTCAGATGAAAGACACATATGAAAGATCCACTTAGCACAATATTTATTTAAAACCGTGCTTTTTCCCTTACACTTCCTATCCTCCAACGACTTCTAATTCAGGGACATGAATCTCAGTGGATTTCTCTTCCATGGAACATATTTGGCCTCCATGGTCCGGACCCACAAATTTTAGAGCCCTCTAAGGGACATCCTTTGGCAAGGAGCTCCACAGATTAATAACCTGGTACTTGAGGTCCTCATTTTTTTTGAAGCTGGTTCCCACTACCTTCACTTGAACTGAAAAGTCCAATATATTTTTACTGACCATGGAAAAGAAATACTCTGTCTGGTATTCTTCAATACACAGGAGTAGAAAACCACTATGAACCTGATTTCATTGAAGAGTTTGGTGTTGAAAGACCTTGATACAGATCAAATTGGACTTAACCACCCCCTAAAACCACTCCTGTTAGAAAAGAATCAAACTTCTCATCTTTGGGAAAACAATGACAGTGGTTTTGGAAAGTCAAGTTAGTCTCAAATAACCTTTGCCATGATTTCTTGGAAGTTCTGCTGCAAAACCTCTTGATATCTCTTGATCTCATGCCAAACATAATCTTCATGACCCTTCCCTGGGAGAAGCTGACTAATGGTGGAAGAGTGAGCTGAGTAATTGCCTTCCTTGAGTGCCCTTTCCTGAAATACATTTTAAGCACAACTACATTACAAGAAATGAAAACATAATTAGAGATGCTCAGCATCTTCCACCTACAGCTGGAACAAAACATATTTCACAATCTCACAGGCTGTTCAAAGCAGCAACTGGGCTGAGCTTATGTAGATACCTGTTTGGTGAACCTTCTTACAGAAAAATGCCAAAAGAAATATAACTAATCAGAATGTTCTTTGTTTATGAATGTCATTTTAAATTGGTAAGTATAGATGAACAACTAGGGAATTTCAGTTAATTCAAGGTATTGCCAATTAACATAAACTTTTAATTACTGATTTGGGTATTGAGGGAAAAAACCTCCCATGAAGATAACTAGATAAACACTTAGGGAAATGCATTTCCTCCTCTTTCCCCAGACTCAACTTCAGCCCAGCACCACACATCACACTCAGTCCCGTTGGTGAGGCAACGAGTGGTGCAGGAGGCTGGGGTCAGTGCATAATGGTTTCTTTCTGCTACTCCTTGCTTCTTAGTCTCTTCCTCCAATTCCCCTTGCTTCTTACTTGTTTCGTCTACTCCAGCGTGGGTTCCTCCAGGGGCTGCAGTCCCTTGGGGGTATCCCCACTCTACTGTGAGTTACACACAGCTGCAGTCCCTCAGGGGAGTCCCTGCCCTGGGCCACCTGTGCGGTCACCTGTGGCCACAGTCCCTTGTGGGTGTCCTTGCCCCAGCATGGGTCACCCATGGCTGCAGTCCCTCAGAGCCGTACCTCCTCCAGCACAGAGCATCTCCTCCCACGAGTGCATCTCCAGTGGTGTCTCCAACAATGCTCCCTTCCACAAGTCCTCTCCTGTGCCTCCTGATGACTACCACCCTTTCTTACATGCCTTTGAGCAGAGGCAACATGTGCTCCTCTGACTGATATTCTGGCATGTGGTGGGGGTGTTTATGTCAGTGCCCAGCCTACCACAGTAACTAAGTAGGAATTCATAGAACCATACAACCATAGGACAGCCCAGGTTGGAAGCAACCTCAGAAGATCATCTTGTCTAACCTTTCATGGGAAAGACAGCCTAGACCAGATTACCTAGCACCCTATCCAATCGCATCTTGAAAACCTTCAGTGATGGGGACTCTTACCACGTTCCTGGGCCGGTTGTTCCAGTGATTAATTGCTACCACTGTAAAAAATTCCTTTCTTATATCAAGATGAAACCTATCCTAAACCCTCTTTCCTCTTCCTTCCTCAGTAAACAAGGAAATCATGTGTAGTGGAAGACAAGGCTGGGGCTGAGGACATAGTGGAAATACGAAGCACTACATTAATTTTCTCACATTGGTGTGTCTACTTTGGGACAATATTTTCCTTTACACGTGTTCCTGATTCATAAGATTCTATTAAGAGATCACAATTCTGCAAAATGGAATTTTCTTATTAGTTTAGCAGATGTTCTTAAGGTCTCTTCCAGGCTGTAAGGATGCATGAGATGTACTATCCTAGTACATGCAAAATCATATGGAATGCATTCTAACTATGTATTTGTTTTACCTTCCTGTGAGCCATAGTACCTGGAACTGGATGTCATGGCAGGCCTGCAGTGGAAGACAGTAATTCTAACCAATAAAAAGGCCTGAAAAGGTTGCTCTTTAGTGATTTAATCTGACTTTGAAATCTTACATTTCCACTTTTATAAGCAGATTTTCATAATTGTTCTAATGGTTCTGAAACTACGTTCCAAATTATCTTAATGGTCTGATGATAAAGTATTTGAATAGTTTCTTTTTTTTCCTACCATGAAGTGTTTTTTCTCCAGCTGTAACTAACAGAATGTAAGAATGAAGATACATACCTTGTGTGGTTTTTGAAGTTATGTTTCAATGCTTAGCATTGTATGAAACATGCTCTGTGATGGAATCATGTGCAGAAAATTATTTTCTTCTTATTAATATGAATTAAAAATGTCTGCCTGATTCTTATGTCAGTGCCCAGCCTACCTGATTCTTCCACAGCTCAGTTTTCCTTCAAACATCTGGACTGGAGCTGGAAGCCATCGTGCAGAGCTGGAAGCTATCATGCAGCAGGACAGCTATGACGTGGTCGCCATCACAGAAACATGGTGGGACGACTCGCATGACTGGAGTGCTGCGATGGGTGGCTATAAACTCTTCAGGAGGGATAGGCAAGGAAGGAGAGGCAGTGGGGTGGCTCTGTATGTTAAGGAGTGCTTTGATTGTATAGAGCTCAACGATTGTGACGACAGGGTTGAATGCTTATGGGTAAGGATGAGGGGAAAGGCCAACAAGGCAGATATCCTGCTGGGGGTCTCTTATAGACCACCCAACCAGGGCGTAGAAGCCGATGAAGCGTTCTACAAGCGACTGGCAGAAGTCTCACAGTCGCAAGCCCTTGTTCTTGTGGGGGACTTCAACTTACCGGATGTCTGCTGGAAGTATAACACAGCCGAGAGGAAACAGTCCCGGAGGTTCCTGGAGTGTGTGGAAGATAACTTCCTGATGCAGCTGGTAAGCGAGCCTACCAGGGAAGGTGCCCTGCTTGACCTACTGTTTACGAACAGTGAGGGTCTGGTGGGAGAAGTGAAGGTCGGAGGCCGTCTTGGGCTTAGCGACCATGAAATGATAGAGTTTTCAATTTTTAGCCAAATAAGGAGGGAGGTCAGCAAAACTGCTACCATGGACTTCCGGAGGGCAGACTTTGGCCTGTTCAGGACACTGGTCGGGAGGGTCCCTTGGGAGACGGTCCTGAAGGGCAAAGGGGCCCAGGAAGGCTGGATGTTCTTCAAGAAGGAAATCTTGAAGGCGAAGGAGCAGGCAGTGCCCATGTGCCGTAAGAAGAGCCAGTGGGGAAGACGACCAGCCTGGCTGAACAAGGAGCTTTTGCTGAGACTCAGGGAAAAAAAGAGAATTTATCACCTCTGGAAGAAGGGGCAGGCAAGTGAAGAAGAATACAAGGACTTTGTTAGATCATGCAGAGAGGGAATTAGGAAGGCAAAAGCCCAGCTACGGCTCAACCTGGCCACGGTCGTGAGGGACAACAAAAAATGTTTCTATAAATACATTAACAACAAAAAGAGAGACAAGGAGAATCTCCATCCTTTACTGGATGCGGCGGGGAACATTGTCACGAAGGATGAGGAAAAGGCTGAGGTACTTAATGCCTTCTTTGCCTCAGTCTTTAATAGCCAGACCAGGTATCCTCAGGGTATCCATCTCCCTGAGCTGGAAGACAGGGATGGAGAGCAAAATAAACTCCCCGTGATCCAGGAAGAAGTAGTTAACGTCCTGCTATGCCACCTGGACACTCACAAGTCTATGGGGCCTCATGGCATCCACCCAAGGGTGCTGAGGGAGCTGGCGGAGGAGCTTGCCAAGCCACTCTCCATCATTTATCAACAGTCCTGGTTAACCAGGGAGGTCCCGGACGACTGGAGGCTTGCCAATGTGATGCCCATCTACAAGAAGGGCCGGAAGGAGGATGCAGGGAACTACAGGCCTGTCAGCCTGACCTCAGTGCCGGAGAAGATTATGGAGAGGTTCATCTTGAGGGCGCTCAAGGGACACGTGCAGGAAAACCAAGGGATCAGGCCCAGCCAGCACGGGTTCATGAGAGGCAGGTCCTGCTTGACCAACCTGATCTCCTTCTATGACCAGGTGACCCGCCTAGTGGGTGAGGGGAAGGCTGTTGATGTTGTCTACCTGGACTTCAGCAAAGCCTTCGACACTGTCTCCCACAGTATTCTCCTGGAGAAGCTGGCGACTCGTGGCTCAGACAGGTGCACTCTTCGCTGGGTTAAAAACTGGCTGGATGGCCAAGCCCAGAGAGTTGTGGTGAATGGAGTGAAATCCAGCTGGCGGCCGGTCACAAGCGGAGTCCCCCAGGGCTCAGTTTTGGGGCCGGTCTTGTTTAATATCTTTATTGATGATCTGGATGAGGGGATAGAGTGCACCCTCAGCAAGTTTGCAGATGACACCAAGTTGGGAGGGAGTGTTGATCTGCTCGAGGGTCGGAAGGCTCTGCAGAGGGATCTGGACAGGCTGGATCCATGGGCCAAGGCCAAGTGTATGAGGTTCAACAAGGCCAAGTGCCGGGTCCTGCACTTGGGTCACAACAACCCCAGGCAACGCTACAGGCTTGGGGACGAGTGGCTGGAAAGCTGCCCTGCAGAAAAGGACCTGGGGGTGCTGGTTGACAGCCGGCTGAATATGAGCCAGCAGTGTGCCCAGGTGGCCAAGAAGGCCAACGGCATCCTGGCCTGTATCAGAAATGGTGTGGCCAGCAGGAGCAGGGAGGTGATCGTGCCCCTGTACTCGGCACTGGTGAGGCTGCACCTCAAATACTGTGTTCAGTTTTGGGCCCCCCACTACAAGAAGGACATTGAGGTGCTGGAGCGCGTCCAGAGAAGGGCGACGAAGCTGGTGAGGGGTCTGGAGCACAAGTCTTATGAGGAGCGGCTGAGGGAGCTGGGGTTGTTTAGCCTGGAGAAGAGGAGGCTGAGGGGAGACCTCATCGCTCTCTACAATTACCTGAAAGGGGGTTGCAGAGAGGTGGGTGTTGGTCTCTTCTCCCAAGTGACTAGCGATAGGACAAGAGGAAATGGCCTCAAATTGCGCCAGGGGAGGTTCAGACTGGATATTAGGAAAAAGTTCTTTACTGAGAGAGTAGTGAAACATTGGAACAGGCTGCCCAGGGAGGTAGTGGAGTCACCCTCCCTGGAGGTATTCAAGGAGTGTGTGGATATGACATTGTGGGATGTGGCTTGATGGCTTGATGGGCATTGTGCTGTGTGGTGTGTGGGGGTTGTTTTGGTGTGGGTTGTGGTGTAGTTTGTGGGTGTTTTTTTTTTTTTGGTTGGACTTGATGATCTTACAGGTCTTTTCCAACCTTAGTGATTCTGTGATTCTGTGATTCTGTGACTTTCTCGTAACAGGGATCTGTGGAGCTGAATGTCGTATCAGCTATCTGGCATTGATCACTGTGCTCCTAATCTCAGGAGAAATTTAGCAGCTGCTCCCAACTGTAAATGCTGCATAGAGAATCTGGATCAAGATCTTTATCTGATGCCAGCTGACATCTCTATTATAACCAATATAGTTCTGATTAGCCGCTGAGGTAGTCTTTGATAAATATATAACATGACAGCCAGTGACAGAGTATTGCGACAACTCACAGAGAGCATTTAGATTATTCAGGAGTGAACTCAATACTTTTTTCCATTACTGAATAGATTTCTGGCTCTCCTATTAATGGAAGGTGTCTCTTCCCCTTCCTCTCAAACTTTTTCCCAGTTTGTCTGGGATGAAAAGGGATAGTGTAAGGTGAACAATGAAGGCTGAGCGAGTGGAAAGGCACACCAGACAGTTCACCAGAATCCAATAAAACAGAGAGAGAGAATATGAAGGTTGGCTCAGACTAGAATTTACAAATGAAGTGACTGCATAGAAATAAGGGAATTGTAATCTTCGTTTGTAATTTCAGGCCAGGAAACTGGCAAGTTTATCGTTAATATATTGCTGAAATATTGAGGGGCAACACCAGAAGCTTGGGAGACTTTTGGGAATAAAACCTGTAACTCACAAAAGCTAATTGTAATTTTTGCCAACATGTACCAGAGTGCCTACAATTCATTAGAAAAGAGAAGCTCAGGAATTTCCCTGGTTCAAGAAGGACAGGGAACTGCTGGAGAGGGTACAGCAAAGGGCTACAAAGATGACTAGGGGGCTGGAACATCCTTCTTATGAGGAAAGGCTGAGGGACTTGGGTCCTTTTAGTCTGGAGAAGAGAAGACTGAGGGGGGATCTTATTAATGCTTATAAATACTTAAGGGGTAGGTGCCAGGAGGATGGGGCCAGTCTTTTTTCTGTGGTGCCCAGTGACAGGACAAGAGGTAAAGGGCACAAACTTGGTCATAGGAAGTTCCATCTAAACATGAGGAGGAACTTCTTTACTTTGAGGGTGGCAGAGCACTGGAACAAGCTGCCCAGAGAGGTTGTGGAGTCTCCTTCTCTGGAGATATTCAAAACTCGCCTGGACGCATTCCTGTGCAATCTGCTCTAGGTGAACCTGCTCTGGCAGGGGGTTGGACTAGATGATCTCCAGAAGTCCCTTCCAACCCTATCATTCTGTGATTCTGTGATTCTGTGTGATTCTGTGAATCTTCCAGGGCTGTGGAAAATTGCATTAAAAACGTTCATACTGATGTGAATGGCGAGCAAATGTGAATGCATGAGAGCAGAATACCAGCAGGAGAAGGGCTATGGCATGTGTTGCTGACACCTATAGGTGGCAGATCTGAAATGGAGACAATGACAATCCTGGGGACTCACAAAGGCTGGGCAAGATAGAAAGATAAATCACAGTCATTTTCTGAAGGACATGATAAGAAACATCCCAAATCAGCATGCTCCTAAGAAGAACACAGGAAGTGTGAGGAGGGGCTCCAAACCTGGTGTCCCTTGTTCCCCACATCATTGCAAGCAATCCTGGACAGGCTGCCAGGACATCGTGCCTTAGTGCCTCAATGCTCGGCAAACTGCTTATATGCATCCTAGTGTTTGTGGATATCACAGTATGACAGACTGAAATCAGTCTATTTTAAAATAAATCAATCTTTCCTTCCTATGAGGTTTTGCTATGTTGTTGCTACAGCATTGAGACTTTATTTCCTACAGGGCAATTCAGTAGTCATTATGCTTTTAGGACTTTCTAAAGGATATATATACCACAATATGCAATTCAACATTCATTCATAAAATTATAACTTGTGAGAGGAAATACTCTATTTGTCAAAATAAAAGGTCATCTCTCATGTTAAAGTACAAAAGAAACCCACCATTTCTAGGTGTGGGTTCATGCCATCCTGACACAGAGCTCTAGAGTGGTTCAGATGAACTGCAACCGCAAGAGCTCAGAGTTGAATCCCTCATGGTATCTTTCAGCACCAGATGGCATATGGCTAAACTTAGGTGTCTAAATGTAGGAAGGCAATTAAAATGCCTAAACATACACATGTAGAACCATTTTAGGTGTCCCAGAAGACCTGAGATACCCACATGAGCTGGCATGTGTGACAGAATCTGTGGGAGATCTGT
Organism: Gavia stellata; assembly: GCF_030936135.1. NCBI lineage: Eukaryota > Metazoa > Chordata > Aves > Gaviiformes > Gaviidae > Gavia > Gavia stellata. The sequence goes on from NC_082595.1 coordinate 54,377,180, forward strand.
GAAGTGGCATCTTGGGACAGGCAGGATACCCTGGGATGTCTAAAATACTACTAGACATTTAACTTTAAGCACTTGAATTATTCTGTATGGAAAGCGTTCACTTACCTACAGACAAACATCCAGAGTCACTTGGGAGTTCCTGGGGAGTCTCAGATGCCTCAATAGAGCAGAGAGGTGCAGCACAGCCCTGATGTCAGGCCAGTGCTACTCAGGAGCAGCAGCTCCAGGCCAGGTGAGACTCCTTGCAATACCTGAAGCGACATGGCAGAGGCAGTTTTCAGACAACTGAATCCTGCTCTGCACAGCTAGATGTGAGCTGAAGGTCTGTAGAAGAGTCACTGTTAAGACGTACTTAACGCCATGTTCTGTCTGGAGAACTGTTGCGTATTCACCAAGTCTGCACGCCATTGTGCATCCACCCCTTCTACAGTCACCTCCTTTCTGTTAAAGAACATTCTTGCCACCTTGTGTAAGCTGTAAGTGTCCTGGATTGTAAGTCAGGTTTCCACTAGGCTTTTGTTCAGACCAGCAATTAACATTTTAGCAGCTTCAAAAAGCGGATTTATACCCCCAAAGCTTCCCACCTCCCCAAAAGCACAGTAAATAGCAGAACTGACATGGTTACTTGTGTCTTCTTAGAATGTTTTCTTTATATCCAAAAGGTAAGAAGCTATTCTAAAAGCAAGGATAGAATTTATTTTTCACATGTAGCTCAGAAATTGAATTCTTGACTGGGACTGTTTAGACTCTCTATTGGATTAGAAAGCATTCATCTATGTATGTATGCACTGGGAAGCTGGTACATAAGCTATTGCTGAGAAGTGTTTAATTCAACCTCTTAAAGGAGTTCTTTCTTTGAAGTGCTTTTGATACCGATGGAAGGCCTAGCACATTTAATTATTGCTGTGTTGCTGGATGTAATGCCCATTTCTGGGGCTTAAATCTTACATCTCCAGACTGAAGTGGAAATGCATCCTGCCATGTGACTGGGAGTGACTGAACCAACCTGACAACATTCCTGCCTATTTATTATCTAGATCACCAAAAAGAAAATTGTAATTCTTTAACAAATAACTTTAACAGGAAGAAACGGATTATATATAAACTCTATTTTATGTCTTTATATATGCATTCGTTTAGCATCATCATGCAAAGATATGAATCGCGTCACTGAAAGATTAGATTCTCTAAGATTTTCCAACTTATGCAAAACACTTGAGATTGATTCTTCTAAAAAATAGAAAAAAATTAAGATTTCTTTAAGAGGGGTTCACAGTAGAAAGGATGCCTCTGCAGAATCAATCATAGAATCAGCAAACATCAGAATAAAGTTTCATTATTTTCTCTCTTTAAAAAAAGGTGAATAAGGAATAACTGTCATCAATCCATCACAAAGAGCAGAGTGCATTCAGAGAACTGTGTGCCCAGTTAAAGTGAGTTCAGCCTCCCTAAGAGCACAAGCCGATGACTGAAAACAGAATGGGCCTAGAACTGAGTCCTGTGCCCTCAAAATCCCAACTACCATAAACCAAATCACCTGATACTGCTTGTTATCTGCTCTTGCACCATTGCTATTTTAAGAAGTATTTTCTCTTCCATGTCAGGCACAGCCATTTGCAATTTCAGCACCTCTCTTCTCTTTTTAGAAAGTAGCTGCTCTACGGCTGTTTGTTGTTCTGCACATTGCTTTAGCTTGGTAATGGTACACATATAAGGAGGCAAAATAACATCAACATGAGTACTCAAATTTTGTTTAACTGACAGTTTACCTGTAAACCACACCACTAATTTGTGATGACAGTACTCTGGGATAAAAGGTAGCTTGCTTATTGAAAAACTGCTGCACATTCTGATTTCATCTTTTGCTTAATCATGAGCGGTTAGAAAGAGAACAAGGCTCTAATGGTTCCTCATTTTTAATTTAATTTATAAATACAATTAAATCACAGACTACATATTCCTTTTTAACATGTTTGTGTACTTTTGCGTTTTTCTTAAAGCAAGTTTCTCCTTGTTAAGCCATGGGTTTATCCATGTGGTAAAGTGACATACCTGCTTGCTCCTTTGGTGTTGCAAATTCTAAATTCAGGGAGAGTCAAGACGACATGAGCACCAAGCCGAAGGATGTGTGATCTATAGAGCAGACCCCTCTCAAAGGCCTGGAATGAAACATTCCATTACTCAGAGTATGTCTGCCAAAGCTTTCTGAGGCAGGCATGAAAAGCAGTTTGCCTTTCAGTGCAGTCTGCCTGCGCTACAGCTCAGAGGGTCATGAGCCAGCTCTACGCAGAGCCCCAGCCAGAAAGCTGAGCTGAAGGCAAAGTAGCTTAGCTTGGATTCAGTGCTGTGTTAACGTGGGGATACATGGCTCCCGTTTCGGAGCTGGCTTGGTGTTTGGGTGGAGCTCAGACACCTCTGCCTGCAGAGCACTGTGCTGCCATTCCCCAGATTATCATCCCTGCTGACAACAAAGGATGCAACAACCCTTCCTTTTCCCCCCCAAGTGCTGCATTTCGGGGGATGACAGCAGACTGCTGCTATCAATCATTCTCTTACAATGAGTGGCTGAGGTCTATACAAGGGAATTACACAAAAGAATTGTTGTAGGCTTTGTAAAACTCAGCATATATCCATGTCTCTGTCCCCAGTGCTCTTTGAAAGGTGTCTGTCTGTCTGTCTTTCTTCTATGATACTTTAAAAGAGGCACCCTTACATATTTTGGTCTTGATTAATCAGTAAGGAGTGACATTTTATTAAGTACCATGTATTTCTTTGTATTTGTATTTGGGATTCTAGCACCTAACACCGGGACAATCGGAGAGAGGGTTTTTGTGCACTTCTGCCTACTGCTGGAGTCACCAGCCTTTCCCTCTAAGGACATTCTCCTTTCCTGACGCTGGACAAGCTACTGCAGTCAAGTTTATCCAGTATTAAAAAAATAATTTTGAAGTTTTTTTCTGCATGCAGCTTCCTAAAATTCGGTCAAGATCTCACAAAAGGCCCTTCAAAGTTTCATGCCCCTTTCTGAAAGTCCAAGAGATATATGAAAAGTATAACATTACAAGCTATGGATGTAGGAAAACGCTAAGCATCCTGACTTTCAAGTAGCCTACTAGAGTCTGCAAATGCTCTCTACTTCCCATTATCAGAATCCTAGACTCAGTTAACACTGATTTCAAACAAACAGTAGAGAATTAAGTCTTCATCTGTTACTAAAATATTGTGCTTATGTGACTGAAAAGTAGTTTTAAAGAAAGGAATTTAAACTGTCACAATAATAATTTTCTTTTCTGATTAGCTGAATTTAATCTCCTGTATCCACAGCAAAATGAAGACGTTTTCTGCATTAGATATTTCTCCTCAGATAAACATGAGGAGTCAAAACAAATAAATGCTTTGACTTATTTAGTGATAGCAGGAAAAATACCTTTGACTGTAACATAAGGATTTTCTGTTCACTGTTATTCAGGTTGGTTTGCTGCTCTTTTAATTCCTGCCTGGCACAAATTATCTCTATTTCCTTCTCAGAGATCAGGTCATCTGCCTGTCTCTTCTTTCTCTTCGGTTGTGTGATCTCATCCACTAAAGTCTGCTTTAAATAAATTTTTAAGTAACAAAAAAGGTTATTTTAATGTGAGCAAGGTTTTTTCTTTTTTTTTGGTAGAAAAAAAAGATCTTTTTTTATCCTTATTTGATAAGCACACAGTGACAAAATTACAAACATTTATGTAACAATCAACCGGGATAATTATAGATCATTTTACCCCACAGGTAGGTCAATTATTTCCTTAATCAAGTTATGCATATATTAAGTGTTATCTGTACCAAGGCTGGTACTAATTGAAATGATGCATGATTAGTGAATAATTTAAAATATCTTCAGATTGTATAATTGCGTTTGGCCTAGCAAAGGACTTTGTTGTTATTATTCTTTTAGAGCCAAATTAATTGTGCTGCCTTAAATTCTGTATTTCATTTCTACTCACTTTGCCTGCCTACAGTTGTCTCTTTTGCAGACTGTCTTTACCAGGGGCTGGCCCCACTCAAGCCCATTCAATGGCCAGCAAGGAGAAGTTAAGCAAGCCTAGTAACAATGCAGGTTCCTAGTTCTGCTCCCATTTTATAGAACTAACATTTTTAAGGCTTCAGAAAGGAAGGAGAAAACCAGAAAAATCTATACCAGCTTTTATCCTAAAATGAACATTATTTCCGTGTTGATTGCCTGGAAATAAACTCAACTTCAGTACTTCAGACTGAAAAATACCGACATTGATTACTATGATACATTCAAGCCGAAACAATGATTGATCCAAGTTAGATTTGCTGGAAACACAAGCATTTAAATCCTGTACTTTTCCTGAGAAAACCTCAGGAACTTTTTCAAATAACCTCAGTGAAATGTATTCAAAAATTCTTTAGGCACGTTTATAACCTGCAACTATATAATTGACCCCTTTTTTATTCTCGAGACTGGTATGAATAAGCAGTACACCGTTTTACCACTTGATGGTGCTACATGTTTTACACACTTAGCCAAAGCTATAAACTCACACTTTAAAACCAGGTCACCTTTTGAAACACAGCTTAAGCTGAAGCTTGAATTGTATTTCATTTTCATAGGAAACATAAATTTATCACTTGATATCATCGATATTTGAAGATTAGGCATTACCGTTCACCTGCTGTAACATCAGCACTGAAAACTCTTTTAAATGTGTGTATCTGCCAGGGATTCATCTGGCCTCCCCCTCTCAGATGCCCACCCACTTGGTGTTTACACCAAGCAGGTAAGGACAACTAGGCACCTACAGGTCTCCAGTGTGCTCCTTTTGCACAGACACATCCCTGTTAGCATGAGTGTCTACCCACAGTCTCCTCCTTGCCAAAATCACCATCATCTTTTCCACCATTTGCAAGACTCTCATTTATATTTGAGTCTAGGATAAAATTAGCTTATTTGACCAGGTTTACTCAGCAGTTGAATGAGGCTGAAACTTGGCACTTGGCTTAGCATCACCATGAGCAGAGTTAGGTAAGAGCAAGTGCAAGCTTTTTCAGGGGGCTCTTAGCTTAGGCTATCATGGTACAATCGGTAGGATTGATTTGATACGGGACAGAGAGCAGTACTAGGGCTTAGGGGCGATTCAGCACTAGAAGAGCAACAGTCTTGGTAATTAGAAGGGATGTGGGTGGGGATCCATGCTTGGTCCTTAGGACTTGGGTGTGGTGAAAGATAGCAAGGATGGGGTGAGAGAAGGAGCTTGTATGTACTTGTGTTAAGGAGGCTGGAGGCAGATTTTACAGGCAAGCTGACATTTTGCTGTAGTGTGGTTGCTCTTTGGAGAAGTTACAGGAAGGAGACCGCCTCAGAGAAAAGGTCTCCACTGGCTTGCTCTGCTTCAGGATGGACATGAACCACATGCTGTGCCTTTACAAACTCGCTGGAATACCCATCATGATCTCCCTAAGGGCTGATATGAGAGTTGCAGTAAGTATCCTGTGCAAGTCCTCTTTTCAGCCCACAGAGAGTTTGTAGGCTATACTCTTAACAAAGTCTTTAGATATCTTCTGAGAGTATGGAATAATTCCCCACAGAGCTGGTGAATGTAACTGCATGAACATTTATCATTCATCTGTTTGTTCCAGCATGCATGGGGCTCTTGTGTCTCAGAACACCACTGGGTCCACACTCTGCCAGTGGAATCCATTCCTGCTCCCTGGAACATATGTCCGACCTCCACTGAGCTCCCGAGGCATCACTGGTGCTTGGTGTTTCTAGCCAAGGGAGGAGCCCTGCACACTCCTGATTCTTACAAAAGATGTTGAGCAACCGCATGCACAGAATGAACATTTTGTCAGGCTTCAATAGGGAGTCAGGCAGGATGAAATACAGGATGCACAGGAACTCCAGAGTTGGAGAAACAAAAGAGACTGCAGCCTGACGTCTTCTCAGATCAGGCCACGTCATCACCCTTCTGCCACAGCACCAAGGGAACAACCCAGTGGAGAACCATCTCCTCCCTTTGCACACCAGCACATGTGCCCTCGTGGGCTGTACTTTCGTCTTCAGAAGCAGGGAAAAAAATGTGCATCAAGGTAGATTTGTAAAGGGAAACTGTGAAAGTTATGCTGAGTGTGAGTGCAGAAAGAAAACCAAGTAAGGAGGGAAAGTGCAGAAGGCACCTGTCTTGAGGACACCTTGAAGATGTTAGGATGCTGTCTAGCTGCAAGAGAGTTACCCAGAGGTTCAGGCCTCAATAATACACTACTGGCACAATAATCTCACTACTATTATGCACAGCATCTATCTGCTATTTTTGTATTTTTAAACTGCTTCACAAAAGTGTAATCAAATCATACTAAACAGTGCCTGTTCTCAGCTACTGCCCCAACCCAAGAGCTTGAAGATACAAGCCTGTCAGAGCGCAATTAGAATCAAACTGCAAAATCACACGGCTGCCTCCCCAACTCCAATGTGTACGCAAAGCACTTTTCAAGGTAGGTTTTTCCTGGAAAACAGTTCTTGCTTCCAACTGTTCAGTTAACTCCAGTTTTTCATCTGCTGTGCTGAAAGCAGCATGTAGTAATGAAAAGCTCAATTTCTGAGGCTTTGCTACTCTGCCTTTTGTTTGAAAGAATGTTGCTGTCTGTTCTGTGGAAGCCAAACTGCTTTCCTACCCAATTCTGCCTTTTAGCACTCACCCTGCTTAGCTGGGATGGGATCCTTGTTTCAGGCTAGCACTTCCAGTGGGCTCCGGCATGTAAACTTCCATTCTCAGATAATAAATAGAGCTGTCCTAATCTTTGGTTACCTATGGTGGGAAGGATTTGTTAGCATACATGCCTTATCATAGTTGCATGTACAGTTAAATACAGCATTGTTGTCAGTGCTGTTGCTTAAACATGTGTGTGAGAATTAACATAACTATGTATCTACCTAGTAACTAGCGTAACTAGTGCAATCAGATGAACAGGACTAAAAAAAAACTTCAATACTTAACAGGATTCAAATTATATACATCCATATATAACATGTACATAGTACCATATACTTTAATATAATAATGAATACTGCAACATGTAATAATGTATATCTATATATATATAAAAGCTAGAGGGAAAAATAATCTGCATATAAAAATAGACTATTTAATTATTTTACTATTTTACATAACCATCAAAGCAAAACAAATCATTCAGTCTAAGAGTTTGGCTATACATATATGTCCACAATGTCAGTAAGCAAGCTGAAAGTTTTTCCAATGACTTAACTTCCTACTGTGGGTGGAGAAAATGGCAAGCAGGGAACTTTCCTTCTGGAAAAAAATCTGTCCTTCAGTTCTCAGGTTGCATAAGAAGTCGGTGGATAGGTGAAAGGGGAACTTTTTGAATCATTTAACAAAACATTGGTTATCCCTCTAGGTAAGGGACAAGTGGGGTTTGAAAACTGTTTGAATATACAAGAATACCAGAACTGTGAGAAAGGACTCGGAAGGACCCAAGCCCTTTCCCATCTGGGCATATATCAGTATTTTAGTTATTGGTATTTAGAAGGAAGATTTTTCCTCTTGCCAGATTATTTAGCATCTGCGCACTGCATGGTTTCTTGCAGCTCTTTTGGAAGCAATAATCAAGAGGGCTTCTCACTGCTGGAGACGGGATTCTAAAATAGAAAGAATAATTACTTTAATCTACTAGAGCTATTCTTTGGATCATAATATTGAAGACACAGGACATATATACAGGACATATATATACACATATATATAGGACATATATATACACACATATATATATATAAAATCTACATTTGAGGAAACATGGAGTAACAAATAACTTCATTTAAAAAAACTGGTGTCAGAACTAATTTTCTTCTTTTTCCACAAGGAAAAAAAAAGCTAGTCAAGAAGGAAATTGAAACAACCTCTTAACCTCTAGTGTCTCTTCACTGTGTTAAGCAATCTGACCGTATCTCAACCTAGTACAGACTAACCAGGATTCAGGAATGAGATCTTGGTGTTACAGCAGATATTTTCAAAGAACTTTCACTTCCTTACTCATTAGTAGTCAAAAAAGCCAATCATACATGAAGAATGATTAAGCCGTTATACAATTCCCTATTTTCCCAGATATTCAGAACCATGTGAACATCTCATCTACCTTCTCTAGTATACTATCCATCTCAAAAAAGACCTGCCAGAACTGGAAAAGGAACAGAGACCAGCAATAGGGACAGTCGAAATACTGGAAGAATTTCTGCTGTGTAAGCACCTCGCAGGCTAGGGCTCCTCAGCTTGGAAAAGGCATGTTGGGTGAGGGAGAACAGAGAGGATTTTACATAATGATATATACAGCGGGGACACACAAGTCTCATGAGTGACATGGAGGCTGTGAGCAGGGGCTGATAGCTCACTGTCTGTTCCCAATCAACATATATTGGCATCTAGTGTTAATTCCAAAATCCGAACAATCATTAGGACATACTGATTCAAGTAATGTGTGCTAAGCTGTGCACCTCCCTGACATGGGATATTGTGATAAACGAAAATTTGCATTTGTTCAAAAATGATTGGGAAATTTCATTTAAAAATACCTGTAAGGCCAACAAAATACAAAAATACCCCTTCTCTTCCAGAAGACCCTGCAGAGTCTCCAAGAGTGCTTAACAAGTTCTTACACTACTCAAGTCATATGTTATCAGACTCTGTCTGATCCAGCACACCTGTTCATACAAGCTCTTAAGCACAGAAGTTATTGATTCAGGTAGACTGTTGTGAGTGAGTACATAAGCCATTGCTTGGCTGAACACTACAGGCTCTGGAGGATCAGAAATCTGCCTTGGAGTGGCCGTTCCCACTCTGTTCTGCCTGTGCTCTCCTAATGTCCACAGTCTGGTGTGAAATATTCTACTAAGAAGTAGAAAGGGACTGAAAATCTAGGAGAAAAATGACCAAGGTTTGGAAACAAATATGTTGCCCGCTGGTAGCAAAGAAGAGGACATTTATGATCAGTGGAGAGATCAGTTTACAAAAATCTAAGTGGTTTGTCAAATTGTGGGGGCAAGGGAGAGAGGTCATGAAAAAATGCATTTCTTGAGACTGAAAAAAATAATTATCATCTACAATCTAAATCTGGTTATTAACACATCCTTTTTCTTTCTGCAGAATATTTAAACCACTTTTCTTTTGCTTTAGTTTCAAATGGAAGCCACCAGCTTGAGACTGTAATGCCTGGAAGAAAATATTTAGTGATAGGACAAGAGGAAATGGCCTCAAGTTGTGCCAGGGAAGATTTAGGCTGGATATTAGGAAAAATTTCTTTACTGAGAGAGTAGTGAAGCATTGGAACAGGCTGCCCAGGGAGGCGGTGGAGTCAACATCACTGGACGTGTTCAAAAACATGTAGACGTGGCATTGCAGGACATGGTTTAGTGGGCATGGTGGTCTTGGGTTGATGGTTGGACTTGATCTTACAGGTCTTTTCCAGCCTCGATGATTCTGTGATTCTGTGTGTGTTTTATGGTGCAAGTTTCATTCATCTCTTCAACTAAATGTTTCCATGCAAGCAGTCAGTGATCTGCCTTATTGTCTCCCAGGTCAAACTAATAAACCTTAAAAAAATAAAATAAAAATCCGTATAAAAAAACACATTCAGATAGAAACTTGCATGCTTAGTGCCTGATAACATTCCACAGAATCAACATCAAACTGCTGTCACCTTCTTGCTGAAAGCAGTATGTTCAGACATGCTAAAACTTTGAATTATGAATAAATAACATTAGTCTCAGCCTCTGTACTACCTGCAGTAATGTTTCAACTAAAGTAGTTTTAGCTAGTTAGATTGGTAAAATGTGACACATAAACAAAGATTTCTATTTGTGATTTGTATCAGTTATCTAAAAATACAGTTATAGACATAAAATCTGAACACATCAGTCTAAAAAATACTGGCTACCAAGGCAATTTCTAGAATAAATAATGGAGTGATAGGTAATGTTTTTTTCTCACATTTTAAGAATGCTGGGCCATTTTCAGCTGCCCTCGACTCTTATGCTTGTTTATTCCCAGCTGATGCTACACGGCTCCCAGATAAGAGTCCTTCCTGGCTCCTACGAGTTGCTCTAGAAAGATCCTGGTTCTTCAGGGTGAGTGGGAATGGGACTTGTTTAGATTTCAATCCACTCAAACACATTTGGTTGTGGCTTATCACGACTTACACGTGCAGCAGCTTTTGTTTGTACACACATCAAACTACGTTAATGGATATCTGAGGCTTCTCAAGACGCACTATTTATGCTGTGGCTCTCTGGCTTAGAAATATGCTCAGAGGCCAGAACTGAATCAGGCAAAAATTTCTGTTTGTGATGGTCTAGGTCAAGCCTGCAGAGAGCCAGAGCCTCCGTGCTGAGGCAGTGACATACTGAAGACCATGTGAGACATGGTACGTTGCCTCTGATAAAAGTCTCTGCAGGGTCAGCAGAATCATGTGGTGGGTGAATACATCTTTCTTGTGCACTTGAACACAAAAAAGGGAGATAATTCTAACTTCAACTACCTTTGAACTCATGCACAATAAAATGCAGACTATGCATCTGGCTAAAATCTATTTTGAAAACATAATTATAGTCCATTATTTTGCAAAAAACTTTCAAAGATGCATGCTTTTACCACCCCTTTTTCAAGCAGTTCCTTCCCCTTTAAAAAATGAGCTTTCTTCAAACAGATAAGGCTGACGCCAGTCTCCCAAGTACATGGCACCTTTTCAAAAATACCTCGCATCCATCAAATCCACTAAGGTCGGTCATATAGTGACCCTATCCCATTTCAGTGCTTTTCTGAACAGTACTTCAGTGATTATGTCTACTCCAATTTAGTTTTCTGTTAATGAGCAAAGAGCACAATATTCTTATTCAGTGAAATGGCTGCATTTTTTCCTTTTCATTACATGCAAAATGTCTCATAAAAATGCCTTAATTTGATTTATAATAACAAATATGCTTGATGTGCTGTTCTTCTACTGGGTCATTTTTAACTTTCGTTAACTCCTGCACAAATTCATTAAGTACCTGCTTACAGAAGAGTGTGTCATAAAATATTACTTAAACATGATGTAAACCACTAACACACAATAAATCTTATGTCACAACTCTTAACCCACTTGATCGTTCCCTTTTCTGGCACGGTGGGCTGTCAGTAAAATAAGCAGGCATAAACATGAGAGATTTAGCAAAATGAAGTGCTTTGTCTCCTCTCCCTCTTTGCCAACATAACCAGACTGAATAAGAAAGATTTTGCCGTATATATTTATATTAAACTATGTTGGGGCTTTTGAAAGTGAACTTTTTCCCTTACTGATTTTAGCCTCCATCTAAGTAAGGACACAGGCTTTGGTGGACTTGATGGCTCCTGCTAAACCAAAATTTGTGGATACTTGTCTACTAGGGCAAAACAACAGGCAAGGTTATAGTCAACTAGTCATTCCGCTACCAGCAGGCCAGAAAGGGGTGGGTGAGCACTTGCTTCTAGACTGCTATTCCAAAAAAGCAAATGCAGGGATTTTTCCAAGATAAAGCAACTTTACTTCAGAACAGAATGGCCGTAAGAAGCACTTACACTAGCATAGCTATCACAACATAACTGCTGTGCTTTAGCTATGCTGGTCTATCGTTTTGTCCTGAGTTTCTTAAGTCAGTCAGTCCCTAATTACTATCTCTGGCTGGTTCTTTTAGTTAGAGCAATGCCTTAACTGAACATGGTCAGGTGAGACAGTTGAAAACTGTCTCCCCAGCGCAGGAAAATATTTGAGAGGAAACTGTTATGATGTTAGGAAAATAATTTTAAGAAAGTTGAAAAATAGATATTGATAATATTATTTGTAGCATCTAAGTTTACAACAACAGAAATGCTCTAGGGGAAAAAATGGTGAGGGCAGGCCCCTTAATGCATTTGACATCAGTTTTTATATAGTCTTCATGTGCATAATTAATTATTCCAGGTACACAACAAGTGGACAGAGATGTTTACCTGTACACAGATCACAGATACACAACATAATGTCACAGGTAGCCCAACTGCTCAGGTATCTTTGTAGATCAAAGCCTTATTCATCCAGAAGTCCCTGCTAACTGAGCTAAATCAAACTACAAACTGAATGATAAAAACACACAGTTTAGCTTAGTGGAAGAGCAGTATCTTGAAACTATTTTAACACGTTCTTAGAATTTGACAGCATGCTTTTAAAACAGCTTCTTTCTATTAAAAAAAAAAAAAACAACCAAAACCAGCTCTGAAATATTTAAGGCTAGAGCATTTACAGAATAAACCTAATCAATAGAGTTATTTACAATGAATAAATTCAAATGACTGATGAAAAGTTATCTGGAGACTTTGAAACATTTGTGCAGTTTCAGAAAGCATCCATGGCTGAAGATCCGGGGTTGTTTTAGTCTGCACAACAGTGATAATCGAAAGTGAAGTTTGCTAAGTAATTTCTCATTTGTTATATAAATGTCACATTTTTTAAAATGTAAAACTAAAGAAAATATATTCTTATTTAATAATAAATGGAAAGCAATATAATTTATTTTTATCAGCAGTTTTTCTTTGATATCCTTCTCTAGCAATTGTTTGGCTGGTGACAAACACAGCACCACAAAGGAATTAGAAAATTCCAGTTCCAGGAAATTTTTGCTGGAGATTCTTGATCTATTCAGACTTGATGCTTGAAGAAATAGTCTCCATAGCCAGGAAAGATCAGGTCAATACTATTGGTACTTTTTAATTTCTATTCCTAGCTCCAGAATTTATTCTGTGTTTGTCTATGTACCTCTTCTCCTCATCTTTATACATTTTCATCCCCCCTGCTAATGGTAGTATTCAACATACAGTTGGCACACTTTCAATGATCTCATTATCACTGCTGTGCTTTAATACTAATGTTCAAAAAATGAAATCTCACACTGAAGTTAAAGGGAGAACGTTATATATGCACATGTGAAAATCTGCACTTTAACCTGGGATTCTAAAGAAATGAGGCTTGTAACACCACACTGCGTGGTGGCCTAGAGTAACGATGCTTGAAGATGTCAAGTTCCTATAGGATTTTTGAAAATCAGTACCTGGGCAAGAGTGACTAAAGTAGGAATGCTTCAGTTGGGAGAAAGAGCGAAGCACCAGGTCGCCATTACCTGGTGGGAGGCCAGCCAGCCTGCCAGCTCCTGAAAATTGGTCTGGCACCCAGCACAGCTCTAGCAAATGATCAGTTGGCACCTACATACTTCAGAAAGAAAGTAGAGCATGTGCTACTTCTTGCTGAGCTAGAGAGGGGGAGAAGGCATCGGGTGAGAATTTAGGGAACATACGGCAGAACTAGAGATATTTAATGGGAAGTGTGCTCGTATAGGATGCACTAGGTGAAGACAGGTTATGGTGGAAGGGCACAGAAAATAAATCCAGAAGAAACCAGACTTTGTTAATCTTTCTCTTCATGGAACAACTCATTTTAAATATTGTATGCCTTAACAAACACAGGAACCGTCAGAAACAATGACTGGACTCTGCTTTTCATCAGTGAGTTGTGTTATGGTTTTCAGGTACATCAAAATCTAACGTGGTTCAGTCTCTAACCTAAACAACTACATAAAATTCTCATCAGATGTGCCTTCACAACAGTCATTTTCCTTTCTTGCTAATCCTATGTTGCCATCATCTTTACAACTTCAAAGCCTTTTCTTGGTTCTCCTGTCACTTTTCAACATACACACATTCATATCCACAACAATCTCCCAGTTCCTTGTTCTTATCTTAAAGGCGGTAGATAATAATTATATAAAAAGGCAATTACTGAAGCAAAGAAATAAATTTCTACACTGGAACGTAGAAAATTCAGTGTCAAAAAATGCCATTGAGACAAGCAAATTAGCAAAATTATAATAATTAAAAAAACCCCTAGAAGTGTACATGGACAAGAAAACAGGCAGCAGTTAAAATTATTTCACTGTAATTCTTTTGCTCTGTAACACGACAAACCAGCAAGGAATGATTAATGCTATTGGTTTGCTGTTGTTACCTATCTATCTATGAATATATATGACATAATTATATATATTATTACATTACAATACATAAATTATTGTTACATATTACATACATATATATTAAAAATGTAAGAGAGCAGAAGCTTTCACACCATAGTAGTATGATCATGCATATGCACCATAAACTGCATCATGTAAAAGTGTTCTTCTAAAAATCCATGTTTCACAGCTTAGGAGATATTTGTTAGCTAACTTTACAGTAGACAGACTCTGTGCTGAAGGATGCCCTTTTTTCATATCTACATAGTGCTCTGAAAAGATGACAGTCCAAAATACAATACTTGGTAATATGTTGGGCGCAGGGGGAGCCAGCACCCTACGCACACCGAGTCCAGAGCTCTGGGACCTCCTGAGTTCCCGTGCACATGCCCCACACTCACTCCTCAAGTAGCTGGGGAAAATGGCAGCTCAGGACAGGTTGCCACAAACAAAGTAATTACTGCAGCTCACGTTCAGCCGCCTTTTTCAGGGTGCTCCTCATCTGCCAGGCTGTCAGCTGAATGAATAGCTCTGGCAGAGACAGCTGCTCCATTTATCCCTGATCAGGCTGACACAGGGTGCCCACGTAGGCTGGTTTTTATGAAGTACAATTCTTACAATTTTGTCCTCTGACAAATGTTTAGTCCTTGAATGCTCGTTCGTGGAAGAGGAAAAGTCAGCCTTCTCTAGCTTGTCTCCTTTTACTGCTACAGAAAAGATAAAATCGCAGTGCTTGTTTTTCAGATCCGAAGTCACAAAATAGCTAATTCAAGATTACAATGAATTAATAAATGATAGCTAAATGGAGGCTATATGTTGCCTGTCATCTAAGTAACCTGTTTTTTAAAAATAACATCGTAAGAGGAGTGGTGACATAAAGTGCTTGTTATAAAGGAATTTGAGAAAAAGGCAACAGCAGACACTGAAGGTCCGAAACACTGGAGGCGTTATTGGAAAGCTCTGCTGAATTAATGTTTGTTTGACTTGGCAAAGGTTTGCCACTAGCCAGTTTATTATTAGCTTGGACTTGTCCATCACCTCATAAAAGTCGGATGAAATGAAGATGAAGCCACGTTTTTGAAAGTATTTTTAATAAACACATGGTCAAACTAAAGGTTAAAATGTCCATTGTTTGAAAATAAAAAAGTGACAATCAAGAAGGCTTGTGGCGAGCTGTGAGAAGCCAGGCGCCTGCTGGCACAGAGGCCGGGATGGAGGGTGGGTGCTGCCACACCGCACTGCTCACGAAGACACGCCGTCCCCACCGCAGTTCCCGCTCCCAGCCAAACGTTTTCTACTCCGTAAAGCTGTTTTGGTGTGATGCACCGAAGATGTGAGCCGGCCATTACTTTTATTTGGCGAGGTATGAGTCGAAAGCGAGACTCTGCATCGCAGTTTTTAAGCAGGAAGGGACAGGCACAGGATGGCTGAGGGCAATCACCTCGATCACGCCTGGGCCCCAGGAGAGAAGCCACTGGATCAGCCGCTCCTCTGCGCGCCAAGGCCACCGCGCGACGCGGGCCGCCGGTGAGCCTCGGCCCGGGACCGCGCCCGGGAGACGCGCCGTTGCTCGGCTTCACGACGGAGGGGGAACACCTGCGGCGGCCGCCCGGCCCCACCGCCCTGAGGGGCCGTTTAACGCCCCGCCCGGCCGCCGCAGCCTCGCTCCCCACAGCGGCGCTGGTTGTGGCGGCAGGCGGCCTGGGGCGTCGGCGGCAGGCAGGCAGCGGCGGGCCCCCGCCCTCCCTGCCCCGACGAGGTCTCTCGTCCCGCGGCGGGGGGCCGAGGCGGCAGCGCCTTCCCATGCGGGCCCGGCCCGCTCCTGCCCGGGAAGGAACGAGGCTTCTTGCCTGGCTGGCAGCCAGGCGAGCCGGGAATTACGGAGCTGCGCTGTGCGGCCGGTCTGCCCCAGCGGCGGGCTCCGCTGGCAGGCCCCGGCTCTACCTGGTCCTCTACAGCCGCCGCCAGAACCGGCCACGTTCCCGCCCCAGCGGCTGAAGGCCGCGGTGCCCTGATGCCACGCGTGGATGTTCATTCATTAGACTGCACAGCGCCGTTGGGACCGTGACTGTGGAAGGAGCGCGTCACAGGTTTTATCGCCAAAACCCATCCGCAGCAAGGCTCCAGGCTCGATGGCACCCCTCACTAACCCACAGGCTCATACGGTTTCCTTAAAAAAAACCCCCAAAACCACCCCCACCCCCCCAACCCCAAAGCAAAATATCCCACTCAAAACAAGCACGCAGGTAACTCTTTAGATGCATCGTACACATGCTAAAAAAATACAAATAAAAATCACAAAATGAGGAGTATGCAAGTGCACAGTTATCAGCGGGGGAATCTCTAGCAGAGTCCAACTGAATCACACAATCCTGCTTTTCAGGCTTAACCAGCTTTGTAATTTTATTTTGACTTACTGCACTTTTCCTCCTATCTGCTAGGAGATTTGGGAGATTGTCCAGCATTTTTTAGCTTGAAAGCGAACAAAATAGAAATCATCATTTAAAAAATAAAATGGGATTGATTAGAGAGAAGGCAGAAAAAAGTGGGCAATGGGCACCTAGAATTGCAGCTGTCTCATTAAGAAATAAAGGTTTCTAGAAAGAAGCAATATTATTTATTTATTTCTAAATTGGTCAAGGAGGTAAAGTCTGGGCCAGCACAGAACATAGATGTGGATGTGTCCATCACTCTTACAGGGTAGCAAAAACCAAGGTTAGTTTCAGATCATGTTAGTATTCCAACAGGGGAAGTGTGAAGGAAGAGGAGAAAAAAACAGCCTGGGAAAGGCTGAGGTGACCATGAGCGCATCCAGAAGAGGGTAAGTGGACAAGCTAGGTGGAAATTAAGTTGAGGCAAGAGCACTGCTCAGATCAGGTGGAACAAATTTATGTGATAGTGAGAATAGAGCACTACAAAGTGGATGGGCTTTTAGCACTTCTTAATTTTGCAAATCTATATCTTGCCAATCAGCATCTGTACCTGAGAAGTGGGGTAGTGTTTTCCACAGCCAAGTAGGATGGGAGAGGCCATCTCTCCACCATCCCCAATGGATCACTGCTGAAATCTACTATGACATTCTCTCTGCATAGGGACTTTCAATATAAAGATAAAAAGAGGATGACCTAGAAATAATGGTTCAGAATCTAACACTTCAGGGAGCCCCATACCTTATCTCTGACAGTCAGCAAAATCAGATGTCTGGGGAAGGATGCAAGATACAGCAAACAAATACTACCATCTGCTACCGTTCAGGCCTCCAAACATACAGACAGGGTATCTGTACGTTTAGTGACTCGACACAAATTTCTCTGCTATAAACTGCACCAGTTTCCACTTCAGCCCTCAGCATCTACAATATCCTTTGGCAGGAGTTTCCACCAGTCTTTCACTGTTTGCAGAAAGATTCCCCTTTTTTTTGTTACAGCTCCCGCTAGCCTCATTTGACACTCCCTGGTTCATCATCTCCTCAGATAAAGGAATACTCAGTCACTATTTTGTCTTTTCCGCATCACTCAAATATAGAGAGACCTTTGTTACAATCATGATTATCATTATGTATCAGTTGTACCATTCCCATGCTGAAGACCCTTCCTCTATTTTGTTATTGTCCAAAACCCATACCCATGCATTTAATCATTGTTACTAGTTCTCATCTTTACTGTCCTGGGTAGCTCTCCATCATCAGTATCACTTGTTACCCCATTACTTATCTTTTTCTTCACATCATTTGCAAATACATTCAAGAGTGAAGTCCCAGCACAGATCTCTGCAGAGTTCAACTGGCATCCTCCCTTCACCGCAAAGCTACTCACTCCAACTCTTTTGTATCTTCTGACCATACAATGTCCACACTGTCCCTGTGAGATCCTCTTAGCCCATATCTACTTGGTTTCATTTGAGGCTATTAGTAAGGAATTCCAACAAAGGTTTCTAGAAATTCAGGTAGGACTATGTAAACAAGATGACTTGCTGACCTGACAAATAAACTTTGTGGTTGGTAAGGCAAGACTCTTTCATAAAAGCCATGCTGACTTTTCCAAAACATGACAGCTTTACCCACGTGGCTGCTAATTCTCATTCTGTTCATATTAGCTGGTATTTCACATATCCCACATTCTAACACACCAGTGCCTCTTTTGGCTGCTGAAGCCGAACTACTAAGCAAACACATGAGAAATTCAAACATTCGCTCAAAATTTTTGGAAAGTTAAGTATTAATAACTAAAAGTAATTAAGTGTAATTTCTTATAAGCAGGCATAACTGCATTAGTGATTTAGGGAAAATGTGTATCTTTATTTCCTATAATCACTATTTCAAGCACCTGCAAAAGCACATTAGTCATCTGAACGGAAGCATCTAAAAATTACAGTTGTGTATCTGTAATCCACGTGGAGCACGTTAGCCCTATTTACCTAGAGAGATACCATGTTTATAATTGAAGTCTGCTTTTCTGTCTTTGTCAAACAGTTTGAGATTGCAAATGAGAAGTTAGCCTTTAACTTCAGTTTCAGCTCTAGGGATATTGATTTCTTTGGCGTCCCAACCATCCTTTCATTGCTGCAGACTGCATGCTAGGATTCCTGCAGATAAGGAACCTCTGGTATGATGCCCTTGACATTTGGTTGCAAATCTTAACTGTTTTGGAAGGGGGTGGGGAGAGGGCTGAAAGGTTTGTCCTTGGCCAGAGGCACCTAGCACAGGCCTCAAGATTTTTGCTGAATGTTTCACTGCAGAGAATTGTTTCTCAGCTTTATTTCCTACAGAAACAAACTGTAGGCAAGTGTGCTACCTTGTCTGCACCATGTCTGCCTGTGCATGAACATGCAAATGCAGTTTCATAATTAGGCACAGTGTTTAAAAAAACCCCAACACATCAGACAAAACATTCCATCAATATGCCAGTTCATGAAGTGTGGAAACTGAAAACAGTACCTTTCCAGAGAAAGAGGCACCTCATTCAATTAATGGATAACTTATTTCAAGTTTACAGCTACAGACTGCTTTCTCTAAAAGCTGTCTTTGAAAGAGATGGAGCTTTAGGAAGTAGTCCTACAAGGGAAATGGGAAAATTGGACTCCAGCATATTTTCTCCTCATTTTGTATTTGGTTATTTTAAGCTAGCATTTTAACATTTCATGAGAAGGTAAAATTTTATGTTGCATATTAAGAAGCTTTTAAAAATGAAAGCAGTAGCCTAGAGATGACACCACATGCCAGGGAGTATTTTACATAAAAATCTTCATCATAGTAAACTGGCTTTTTACCTCTGGTTTCATTTTCAGTGTTAAAGCAGTTAAAGACTGAAGTGATTGTAATACAGTGTGAACACAAAGACTCTGAAGTTTAAATCATTTGGTAGGATTTTTTTCAGATTATGTAAGAATCAAAGATTATAGATTTAAGCAAGACTCCTTGGACCTGGTCAACTGTCATTCATGCATACAACTGTTTAAAGAAAAAGTTACACATTCAGACAAGTTTTATTTTTCTTTTTCAAAACTTTATTAGGTAGACATTACTAGATGACATTGTAAAGTGAACGAACTCTGCAATACAGATCTTCCCACAATTCATTAAATCCACAACCCCCCCTATTTCTGAATATTGATTCTAAAACAGGTGGAGTGCATTCAAATGCTACTTTACATTCTTCCATTTCATCATGGGGAAGCACTTTTTCAGTTTGTTGGTAACAGGGGCTTAGGATATCAGTGTAAGTGAAAGGAATGCCTTTAAAGGAAACGAAGTACTGTAAGTTCTGACTTACGAACTTCACTCTCAATACAGATACCAGATTCATCGCAGTCTTTTAAATTAAACTGCCTTCCATGATCATAATTAGCAAAGTGAAGCAGTACAGAGGCATACCTACTACTGAATACTAGTGAGGTAACATTTTGAAAATAAAACTGTTAAAAAAGTCACTTACGTTCAAAAGGTCCTGTCCAGCAGGACAAACATTGGCAGAATACCTTCCCTTGTATCCGTGCATGTGCATATACAACCTGTGTCTACTATAGCTTTTTAAAGAATAAGATTTTAGTTATACATTCATCAGGACAAGTTTAAAAGTCAGACATTACTATGGTAGATTCAACAGAAGACTTCAGTGAACCGTCTCTAGACCTCCTAAATTAAAAGGCACTCTGAAGAGGGTAGCAAGAAATAATCCTTACAAAGCATTGACACGAACTAAAGCAGCCACAAAGGTAGCACACTCAACAGTGATTATTGGTATACGTTTAAAATACCAACTTGAAGATGGATTATTTGTAAAATATTGCCCAAGGCTACCAAATATTTTCGTCAAGTTATTACAGCGTGAAGACCATTGCTGCAATACTAAGCAACAAAAACTATAATTATCAGCTAAATGCAATAGAAAGATAATGGAAAAACCTTATCAGCATTTTGGTTGTGTGCCTGCTGGTTGTAAGAGAGAAGAATTTCATTTAAGGAAACAACTTTTTAAAATTAACTTACAAGATTGAAGAAATATTTTAATGCATGGTGCCTCCTATTCAGTGGGTTATAGAATGACTTAGTTAATGCCTAGAAGTTGGAGATAATGCTGAAATAGAAGTTATTACGATATCTGTAAGAGTGATAATTCACCTATAATTTTATTGCAGTATGGCTCTAAATCAAATTCCCTATCAACTTTCAGATACGCAAGCTGAATCCTGATTCACACACTCATGTGTGATGCTTCATGAAGAAATAACACTGTAAGCGACAGCTATGTTACCAATTAAGAACTCCAGGGGGAAAAAAGCGCCTCTCCTACAGTTCTGAGAAACTCAGGAATTTCAGGAGAAGAAAAGGTTCCAAGGTTCTTCTCATCTTTATTTCTACCTCTTTTCCTTCCTTCACAAATTCTTAGTGGAGGAAATGTAACATAGTCAAACCATTTTATTATCATGAATCTACAATAAACAGACCTTCTAAGCATAATTTTTCTTCTTACCCCCCCATTAACAACTCAATTTTCTTCTGATAATTACCTTTTTAACCTCAGTATTTTTTTAAAAGATAATTTCTACCAGAAGTTCATATAATTCAAGATAATTTTAGAAAAGTAGCTTATTCTTGGCACCTAACTTCCAGATGATGGACAAAAGTGGGACCTATGTTAGTAAGAAAAAACAGCTCCTTTAGAAAATCTAGATCATAAAAGGTAAAATTCCACTGTCTTCTGGGAAAGGAAGTAATCCCAGAAGAAGAAATAAACCCTATAGTATCCATTTTGAAGCTATCTAAAGATGGTAAAACAAATACTACTTTTTCAGATCATACCTCCTACCATGCAACGAAGGGCATGAAATCCCAGAGCTGTTCCACCAGGCTTATTTGATGGTTTAGTCCATCAAGATACCCACCCCAGAGGAATTACCAACTTATATTAACAGGATGTATTAGTTCAAGTTGGGTAGCACTGAAATGCTGTTAAACTGCTCTAAGTCCCAACCTAGCTACAGGCACACCTCCATGCTCCTCAGCGCTTCCATCTTCATGAATTAGTGCGAACGGCCCATTTGAGTCCTGGAGTTTGAAGCTATGCATGCCACAGGTTGTGGTCTAACCTAACTTCAGCTGAATTCTCTTCTCCAAAAGGTGCGTTTCTTTAAGTGGTTGAAAACTCCTAGCTGGTTATGCTGGAAGACCAAACTCATTCTGACAACACATATAAGATGCATTTCTGCAGAAGTCTGAAGGGAAATGGGGGGAGTGAACAGCAAATTAAAAAACTCAGAAATGAGATCATCAGAATTAAAATAGGCATGCCAGATTACTTTTATAATTCATAAAAAGAGAACTTCTTCACTAACATAGCGTTTTTCAACTTTCTGAGCAAACCAGTATTGCTTACTTTGGCTTAATATGTCTGTAGCAGTCCACATAACAGAAATTCCCATATTGGTCTATGGAGGGGAACACCTTTCATTCGTTTCAAGCAATAAGGCACTTACACATTTAAAATTTCTCATTGCACAAAATACAATGAGTACTGGAACTCAAGCATTGATTACATGGGTATTGCCTACCTCCAGTTTTTATAACTTCTTAGTCATCAAATAAATTTACTACAGAAAGTTCTAATCACTGATGCATCTAGTTTGCATGTAGTCCAAACATGGAGTTAGAAATTGCTTTCTTAATGAATCTGCAGTGTTTTGGCCAGTTGTGCCAGAAGCCTGTACACTAACAAGGATGTGATCTATCATCTCACTACCCTCACCTTCCACCATTCAAATTAACCTTATTTTAAAGGGAATTCTTTACCTTAAAATATGCAAAACAAAAGAGATGGGGGCAGGGGAGGATTTCTCACTGAATTGTCATGGAATTAAGGAGTTGTTCAGTTTGTAAAACCTCCTAAGAAACAGAGATCATGTTTTCTTTTTCTCAACACCTATTAATCTCATCTCTACCATAGTCAAAAGGATTAACAAATACCTTAAAAAGTTGTTTGGAGTCCGATGGTTAGTTATGTAACAAAGAAGATTATGGTGTTTAAATTTTAAAAAATGCAAAATGAAAAGCCCTGAAGAAAAAGCAAAATGCTGAAATCTCTTTAAGTAATTTAAATACAACAAATGATAGTTCCCTGGTATAGAGCATTACTGAAACGACTTCTTATGAGATCACATTTCCAGGTCCAATTTCATCTTCAGCCATTTTCAGAAGTCAGTTTCAAATTATGAAATTTGGAAGGGAAAGGAGAGCACTGGAAATAAAGTGTATAACAAATGGAAATACTGTAAACATTTTATTATGAGATGGTAAACACAGTGAAATGTAAATCTACCCGTCCTTGCATTTTCTGGACACAAAGCAACAGAATGTAAATTGATATGAAGAACTCTTAAGAGCGCATTTTTTATGCAAAAATATAGTTCATGACTAAAGACTGAATCCATCTGCTTACCCAGAGCTTGCATAAGGCATGAAAATGTTTCTTGGCTGCATCAGAACTTTTACAGGACAGGTTTAAAATATCTGAACGGCTTGTCTGGATTCTGTAAGTAGATTTTCATTCTAAAAATGAGGTAAATGTGGCATTGTATTAATAACATCATGCTCAGTGACAGTAGGTTAAAATTTCAACAATACTGTTTTCAGTCTGACAAGTTTTCAACAAGATAAAACACTGAGTTTAGCATGCAACTGTGTTTAAGCAGGTACATGCAAAATCATGTTTATGCTAAAAATATAAAATATTTTTACACAGTAAATTTCTCCTCTTCTGACTTTGATCCATCCAAAACACTTCAGATTAATGTTTCAAGTTTTGACAAGCCATATAAGCTCCAAAAAGGTTTTCTTTTGCACACTATGCATTTAATAAACTAATTGCTATTATAACTACTATTTTTTTAAAACATATTTAGAAATAAACAGCTGGAATTACGCTTAGAAATTTATGTATTTATTTTTCACTAGGGAGTAAGTAATTAAAGCTTATTACACACTTTTACTTGTGAAATCAGAGTACACACTCCAAGATCACTTTTTATTTCTCTACCTTATGGTCTTTAACTGTCAGGCTAAGAGGAGCATCAGTGATTAACTGCCTAATATGAGCATTCCATTCCTTACTGGACAGCGAACGTATAGATCCTGAGCCCTTATGCACAGAATGATATGGATGAATCAGCCAGGAAGCTACAGTCCTGTGTAACTACAAAAAGCTGCATTTGTTAGTTTTATCAAGAAAAAAGTTTGGGGGTGTTGTGTTATAGCTTGAGCAGTACTTAAGTCAAAACACTGCTAGTCTTGCAGTTGAATCAAGGCTCAGCTGGTTTTTCTTATAACAGTAGCAAGACAAGCCACCAAATATATCAGCAACATAACACATAAGACTTGAAAAAGAGGGCACACAACATTTAAAAAGTTAAGTCCAAAAAATATTGAACAGCTGCTATTCCAATTCTTACACTGTGCTATGTGGTTTCTTCAGTGTAACAGAATGTTAGATATGCTATTTAACACTGTCTGTGGATGTTGTTTCTAACTTTATTGATGACTCAAAGCATTAAGAAGGTCTCTTTATTACATTAAAAGCTAGCATTCCTTCCCTTGACAATTTGCTTTAGTAAGAATGTCATTTAGAAAGTCTTCCCTACTCCCTGCCCTCTTCTGCACTTATTAAACACCACTAGTATCACTCTGCAAGTGAGAGGACTGGCTCCATAGGAGTTTGCACTTCTGAAGAAGTGAACCAGATTTTCAAGTTGCTGCACAATGGCTACCAACACACTTCCAAATATTTTTATCAAAGCATTTGGGGCCACATTCCATGCTGGCATAAAAATGGGTACGACTTCTTTGGTTTAATGGGGCCATGACTGATTTCAGGAATGGAGCTGACCTGCTGCAACTATAAGGCTGCAAAATTAAAAGAAACTAAGAAATTATCTCTCTAATAGTTTCCTCAGGTAGGATTCTTTCCATCAGCAAAATCAGAGATCTAATATAGATTATAAAAGTAACAGTAATCCATGGCTGTTATCCACAACTTGGAGCACACAATTATCATACCAAGCTTTATGAATTATGCAAGCATTGCTTAAGAAACAAAATACAACAAAATTTTAAAAAACTTAAAGAGTCTGCATAGCAAACTATCTGGCCATTGAATATGAAACAGTTTCTCAGATCTAACTGGCAAGAGAAACCATTCAGTCACTGGAGAATTTGTATCCTCTGACAGAATCACTGCCCTACCTACACACCACTTAACATCACACAAGCTATGGCAGTCTTTGGAAGAGCAGAAAGCCCCTTGGCTAGAAGAATACCTGATGGTGATCCAAAACACCTTCTAGTCAAATTGGCAAGAGTCCCTGCAAATTAATATTTTTAATAAAGTAAAACTTCACATAGATCAAACTTTCAGAACCAATAAATAGATGTAAATAAAAAAAAAAAAAAACCCTAACATACCAGGAAGAGTTAAGTAGTCAGCATCAGTCACATCAAAATCCTCCCCTACTTACACATTTGCACTGCCCCAAAGGAAGATAACAGATCACTCAAAGTGCACTGCATTTTAATGACATTTGAGAGATATGAATATGCCGTTTATTAAAGAGGGGGTGAGAACTGAAGCCCAACAGACTTTTTTGTACGGAACTAAAACTGATGGGTCAGGGTCAACTAGAGCACGAGACTGTTTAGAATTGCACTTCTGCCTCTCGCTTGTATTCTTACTCAGTTTCTTCTTCTCACTGGCTAATAGACTGACACAAGGAAAAGCACAATTATTTTCCAATTGCAAGCTCCTGGATAAGCTCTGCAAATACACCTAACTATGCTCTGAGAGGCCACAGCAGTCAGATTCATCCTGCCACTGACATGGTTGAGCAGCCCTGAAACTTGACCCAATTAATGAAATACAACTAATTACTCTTAGTGGACAAAGTGAAGAAAGGGAAAGCAGCCCCCTCCGGACTGGCGTGTCCAGCCAGCCCTCCCCAGCGGGAGCAGGACTGGGCACACATGGCACAGTGCTATGAGGAGGGCACCAGCCCCAACTGCACGCCTGCAAGGAGGCCTGAATGCGTGGCCAAATCCATTTCCAGGCAAGCTAGATATAGAAGTTGTGTAGAATGGATTTAAGCATTTCCTAGTCTGAATACATATATCAGTGAGCAAGAACTTCACACAAGGATAAATAATCTTAAATATTAAATGCAGTGAAAGCAATCCCGATGATCAGCATACAGTAGCATGAAATCTGACTTAGCAGGTTAATTCAGCTGCCTGATGAAGTTTTCTGCTAATAAAGATGGAGTAGAACAGTCTGATGGTTTTAGAGTACAATTACAAAAAGCAAAACACCTTTACATAATGAAAGGAAAACACCCTTGAATTTCCTTACCACAAAGTTCATTCCATTTCTTTCAAACTGATAAATTAACGCTTGTAAAAAAAATGACATTACTTTGATGTATATAAGATTTCCTATGATATGAGAAGAGCTGTTTAACAGCTAACATTTTATTGAATTAAGTTTTGTACTAAACTACTTTTCATATTTCAGTTGGTTATGTTACATAATATTGATAAAAAATTGTATTTATGTACTATTCAAGTGGGAATATTTTTATATGGATGGAAAAAGACTTCCGTATCTCTACTCTGCCTGGCTCCTGGAATCTTCTGCTGTTCTACAGAAGAGGAAAGGCAAATATTATTGTCATACCTTTTTTTTTCCTACAGAGAAAGCAAGATTAGACTCTCTCATCTTTATAAGGTCAAAGATGCCTCATTTTGCTGTGTGTAGAAAATGAAGAACCATTTCCCTTTGATGTAATCTGTTCCGATAAAATCAAAATGGCCTAAATGAAATGACAATGTAGGAGCTGAAATGTGTGTTCCTTTCCTCCACCCACAATGATATGCTTTCTGAATATAAAGAAGCGCAAATCTATTGTCTTCCCTTTTATGCTCTTTATTCCAGCATCTTAATTTCAGATCTTAGTGAACTCCCATCAGAAACTGAAAATGGCAAACATGGCAGAGTGAAAACAGCTACAAAAACTGTAAGGTTATCCCACATATTTATAAAGAACCAGGAAAAGAAAGGAAATTAATCCACTGTATAGTTAATTACAGATAAAATCAAGTACTAAAATATTCTCAAGTGGAATAGTTTGACACCATATTACAGACTGCATTGCAAACCCAAATCTATCTCTATATATATCTCACTCTCTGAGGTCTGAAGGTTTTTCTAAATAATACAAAAATATCTTCATTATTTGACATTTAAAGAAAGGAATAAAAATCCCTGAGTAAGCCAAAGACAACGGATATGTATAGCCTCAGAAAACACACTCAAAAACAAGACTGATTTTAAGGCAGCTTTCAACCTCAGACAGAACACAAATAGAAAACTGATGTGTCACAACAGAATAAATCTAATTAACAGGTGGATTTGCATTGACAATATGCTTTGAACTTTACTTCTGAATGTCATTGCTTCCCCGCTTAATCTGCAAATCTTAGAAAGGTACTATTTCTACTGTTAGGACAACAGGGTCAACATGCCCTTAAATTCAAATGGAAATATTAAGTACTTGTTGACTACTATGGTGTGCTTGTACACACTGTTTCAACAAGAAAAAAAACCCCAAGAAAACAAAACCAGAAGCTGACAGAAAACAAGCATACTAGCCAACTATGCTAAGTGATATTTGTGTTTCCAGGTAAACAAAATTCATCAGTTTCTTCCACTGAGGCTCTGAAGTCAAAGTGAGTATCTTATAATGGTATTATGTTGGTGGGGCAGAATACTATTTACTTAAAAATTACAACTAGATTCACATTTAATAACAATTTGCAAAGAAAGTGGTGCAAAGTACATCCTCTCAAATGATATGCTATTTGCGGGCCTAAATTTTGAAGTCTGTAGATTCTTTAGGACATAGCTTATCTCCCTGCTTCCCCCTCTCCCCATATATATATACACACACACATATATATGTATCTTCAAACACACACACTGAAAAAAAAAAGTACCTTCACAGTACAAATCCAATCTTCTTTTCTTTAAGATCAGCTTGTATTTTTAAAGTATAAAGTAGGTATTTCTCTTATTTAGTTCCTTACTTTATTGTTTCAGTGTTCTGCTTATAGAAACTTATTTTATTCTATTTTTTTCTTTTAAGTTATATTTGTATGATAGATTTGGATTATAACTAAAAGTGAAAAAATTCTCAGTAGCTGATTCCTAATGCTGAATTACATTGCTCTTGTGGTGATGCGCTGAGAAAGAGGTCTGGCAGCAAACAGGGGTACTCTGAAGTTATGAAAAAAAAAGAGCAAGAATAGCTATTCTCTTCAGATCTGTAATGGGCCAGGAAGAGAAACACTAGAAGCAGAGAATAAGAATGAAATTGTCTCCTAAGAATTCATGACCCCTCTCCTTCCCTAAAATTCAGAGATTTTCCTCATGAGACATCAGTGGATGCTCTAAAAGTTATGTAGCCTACTTAAAACAAACGAACAAACAAAACGTGCTACTTCAGTGATAAAATTTCATCAACTCAATCTTCACATAACCAGTGTGTAGCATGTGTCTTATATACCAAGTCAGAACAGAAGAGCAGGTTTTCAGCTTCTCTGCAAACACATTTCCTTGTACGTTCTGCATCACACTTCAGGGATATCTTGGGACAGAACAGGCCACCGATACACTTCTTGTATCTAAACCCTTCAAATTTTTTTCTCTACTGGGAGAGTTTCAAAATGCTGTACTCTAACAAATCTATCACACCCCCCATCAATATTAATAGACTGTCATAAATTAAATACTAATGTGAAACCAATCAGCATATTTATAAGTATCATGGAGCTTCAATCCTAAGGATATTTCCCTCTGAGGCACTGCATTTTGGCAGTGGTAATCTACACTCTTGCCCACTAGCAGGAGGACTCAGAAGATAACCAGCTGTCATGCTCTGGCATGTGACGGGGTTTCGGTATGCTGAACAGAATGCTGTGTGATGGAAGTTATTTACAGAAATAGTTTTTAATACCAAAAGTAGTATGCTCAGTATACAGTAAGAGTCCAAACACTTCTAAGCATTTCCCCCTTAAAGGCCAACACTCAAGTTAAACGGAGCACATGTTAGCAGTTAAATGCTTTCTTCACAGGCCAAATCGGTAGTAGAGTTGTGGCTACAATACAGACTTTGATTGTCTAGTTGAGAAACTTAGACTCAAAAAACCCCCTCCAAAGTAATAATTAAAAAAACAAAACCCAAAACATTTAAAAAGCAGCAGTCAGGGGGCCCATCTTGTTCAGAGCGCACCAGAGCAAAGAGGCTTTCTGGTCTGCAGTAGTGTTTTCAGCTGAGGGAAGATGGCAGGAGATCCCCCATTCTTCTTCCAGGGCGGTGGCTTTTACGCTCTTACCAGCATTGTATTGCTTTGTTGCACAAAGCACATACAGCCCTTGCAGGACCAGCTCAGTTCAGGTGAGTAAGGTCCATCCTTACCAGGGCATACCTGTCCGTGACCTTTTCCTCTGCTTTTTACAAAGGCAATAGATAGGAAACACAAATAAACCTGCAAAAAGAAGAAAATAAGAAGAAAATCATAATTAAATGCAATCTTTTGTGTGTGCACTGTGTTCTTTCAATGTACGTAGAGTATTCAGATGCAACTTTCCATGTCTCAAGAGAATTTAGACAAGGCATTTGGACAAGCAGAAAAAATATTAGCCTGCAACAGTCT
The DNA here is from genome assembly GCF_030936135.1 of Gavia stellata. Taxonomy (NCBI): domain Eukaryota; kingdom Metazoa; phylum Chordata; class Aves; order Gaviiformes; family Gaviidae; genus Gavia; species Gavia stellata. The sequence continues at coordinate 54,406,504 of NC_082595.1, forward strand.
CTTCGGTAATGAGTTAAGCTACACTTTGTTTACTTTACAACAAATTCCCACTAACCCTACTCCCATCTCTGACAAATTAATTCCTGGACCATGCTGTTTTGTATAAGATACAAACTCAAAACTTTTAAAAGCACTTTGGCAATCCTTAGATCTAAATCCAAGGCTGATTTAACTGAACTAGTTTTCAACCAGTTTCACGTGCAATAGCGGCAACTTTGCTTTTTTTTTTTTAATATTATTTATTTTTATAAACATCCTCATCTATTGTGAAGTAATACCAAATGTTTATCTTTGCCTGGACAGGGAACTATTTATTCTTAAAAGTCTTTTAAGAGAAAGGAAGCTGTAAAAAGAACAAATAAATAAATAAGATTTATTCAAATGAAAAAGTTTGTCATAAGAGGTACTCTTTCAAACCCAAATGAGAAGCATCTCCCCCTTTCTCTTGCCAGCAGCTGACCAAAATGGTGAAAGATTTTGTTTTCAGACACCACTACAGTAACAACATATAACAAAAGACTACTACAGTCACCAGGGTCCTTGCTTTGCTCAATAGCCATGCAAATGGTGTAAAATGGTTTTCAGCTGTGATACTGAGATTACTTTAACAGTTCTTTTGGCAGTAAATATTCCTGTAAGTACCTCAGAACCAAAACTTTCCTATAAATAATCAATGTTTTTGGAACTACTCATACTGCTTTTGATCGTATCTTATCCGGCCATACCTACGACAGGACTTCAGTGGCATACTGGGTATTATTGCTATTATTGCTATTGTATTACTGCAAAACCCGCTTGATTTTTAACATAAGCAAAAGAGTAGGTTTTTTCCAGCATAGATTATACCAGATTGGTGAGCAAAATAAGCTTTACTGGCATAAAGGAGTCTTTATTGCCTATATTTTTGGCATAAAAATGCCACTAAAAAGAATATTTAAGATATCTGTCTATCTATAGATATCTTCAGTGAATCCAACTAACAATATTGATACAGGACAAAGATATGTATTCTTAGCCCAAATACTGAAATTCATAGCAATATTCCTTATTTGGCCAGAATTAGTCTAGAAAAACTGTAACGGTATTTTGGTTATACGCTTATTGGTTATGTACAATCATTAATATAATTTTCCTGGTATATTTTGGCTTTATTAGATCAAAATAAAGGTGCCACATCCCAACATGCCTCAGGGCTGGGCATACACTGCAAATTTTCAATGGAGTATGATCCCCAACTGACATATTACTGCTACTATAAATAGCGGATATGCACTTACATGAGCAAAATTGTACATTTATCATTACCGCTTACTTAATTTCTGTGAGAGAATTCAGTTAAGCCAGGCAAAGAGCAGATTTGCTAGAATAACTACATCCACATCAATGCAACCACATTAACAGAGCTTTAATACTACATCATAGAATCCTAGACTCGTTTAGGTTGGAGAAGACCTTTAAGATCATCAAGTCCAACCGAAAACTAACCCTGCTAAGTCCACCACTAAACCATGTCCCTAAGCACCTCATCCAGACATCTTTCAAATACCTCCAGGGACCGTGACTCAACCACCTCCCTGGGCAGCCTGTCAAATGAGTTCACAGTACTGTTTTTTGTGATGGAATCCAAATTTGGCAGCCTATACACTGAATCAGACTTTGAGATTGACTCATCCCAATTTGCTGCTTTGTTGTTGTTGTTTTTGCATCTTCAAACTGGAGGGCTCTTGGGACTATGCCAAATGCCCCAAAAATCTCACCACGCACGTGGCCAAGATCTCAGAAGTGTGATGCACTGGGGTGATTAAAGGGAAGGTCCAAATCAGCCAGCCCCCAGCACTATGTTTAAATTACTCTGGCCTTTTTACTAGTTTAACTATACTAGTTAAAGATTTTGGTTCAGAAAAGCCTTAACAACCAAATAATTTGGAAAAAAAATATTGCTAATAGACATAAAATGCAAGTAAGAAAAAAAATATTCTAAAGACAAATTTTTTAGAAAAAAGTCATGTGCTTTACACTAAAATGGTATCTATGAAATTTGTACTTTGTGTACATCTCTGAGATGAAAACACTGAGATGTCATACAGAAAGTCACTGCAAAATCAAAATCAGGCTCATTCACATAGGTAATTCTTACCTACTACAACAGCTATGGCTCCCAGTGCCAGTCCCAGAACCAGTATTAGGGGTGTAATGAGTAGTTTTCCAGCTGAAATGCAAAATTCATTAAACAATTCAAAGAAGGCATTTTATTTTTCCCTTTCCAACCGTCCATAAATATTTCTATATCAGACTCACAAAAGCTGGTTCATTTTTTTAATACTTTACCAAGATTCGTATTTGTAAATTCATCCTACAAATCCAGCTAGGAGCTATCACCACTCAGCCAGCTCCCTGCACACATTTCTTTTTGCCCTCTTCACCCACCACAACTCTCTGAGCACAGATTATTTTGTACATTAACAGTTAGCTTGCATTTACTTCTGTTTCCATTCTGAAATCCCTCAGGCACCGACAGGAATGCGATAGCTATATAGCTACTATCATTTGGCTTCTCTGGAATCCTACTGTACAGCAACCACCCTGGAAAGATGCCAAGCAAACCAGCATCTTAGAGTTTAGCTTAGCTCAAGGCGATGAGACCATCGCCTCTAAATACGCTTCTGCTTGCTTTAAAAGGCTATGGTGAAATCCTCATATACAGTTGTGATTTAGGTCTAAATCAAACCACAGCCAAGTCTATTTCGGAACAACATTTAAAAGGGTATGTTGCTGCTCTTACATGAGTAAGGCAGTGAGGTTGTGCAGCTCAGGAGCTAAAGCATAAGACACTAAGAAGAAATGAAACATGCTCATATTCTTTATTTCTGCTGAGTTCATGATCTGTAGAAATGCATGGAGGGAAGGCAGGGTTCCTTCTGAAACACTTAAACTGAAACTTAACTTTGAATCCAAGTTATCTTTCTTGTGTTGCATGCTTTCAACTAAATGGCAGAATCTCCCTGGCTGTGTTGGCCGGGCAGTTGGATCAAAGATGTCACTCGTCTCAGCTGTTTGAAAATGCAGCAGGGCAGGCATTTTTACTGATGCACCAGCAATTTGATCAGGAAATTGAAATTAAGCGATTCTTGAAGTTAAGCATGTGTTTGAAAGATCACCTCTAGAAAGGGAGGAAAAGTGAGTTTGTTACCTCTCTCTTCCCTGCCCTTCCCTCTCTCAAGTCACTTGTATCAGATTTCAGTGAACGGATTACTTCATTCAATAATGATGTAAACCTCTCCATAACCTGAGCCACTAATTTGGGCAGTCTGAAGGAAAAATGAGACATTTTGGAAATATTTACAGCTGTTACATGAATTAGTCCTTTTCATGCTCTGTTTTGATAGCTTTTAAATTTCATAGGAGTGTGGTGGGTGGGAAACATTAATTCCTAGAAGAAAAAAAATGGCAAGTATTATTGGTATTACTCTAGTTGCTAGGCACCCTAATGGTAGACCTTCTCAGGACTCCACTGCGCTGCATGCTATACACACAGAGGTTGTCAAATAAATTAAGCGTAGACAGGAGAAGGAATGTAGAGTGATGGAAAGCCTCAAGAAAACTCCAAAAATGAGCAATTAAAAACATTTAAAAACATTACTAGAGCCTTTAACAATTTCAAAGTAAAGCTTATAAAAGATTGTGTTAAGGTATGAACTCTCTTTAGTTTATTAATAACCATGCAATTAGAATGTTAGAAAGCTATGACATTTGGTACCAAAATTATAAAAAACTTAAACCACTGAACTGGTGACTAAGTACACAGTAACAGAGTCTGAAGAAGGGGCTAAGCTAGCTTTTGACTAGAGTAATTTCTTTGCAGACACAAAGAATGGTTCCTAAGCTAATTCCGTTTAAGAACTTGTTTCCTTACTTTTGACAAACTAACTCAGAGCTGAAATAAAGCATGACTGATGGTCTTTTTCCTTCTGCCTTTGGATATGAAGTGATGAGTATTGCATAGTTCCAAGATCTTATAGAATAAAATGACCTTTCATCATCATGGGATGGTATCTTCCTCTGGTTATCAGTGCATTCTTTCTAAAGGTTAAACTTCAAAACCAAAACAATACTTTTTCTCTTCAGGTATCTACCACATTTAAATCCTTTCTCTTTCTTTACTTTTGTAAACTAAAATTAAGGAACAAGTTAACACAAGGTGAAGACGACTTGCACAAGTTCCCATTGGGTAAGAGTATGAACAGCAGCAATCACTGCAAAGCAGCAGCTATGTACCTTTCACTCCAATCACTTTTGTCAGCAATGTATGAAACAATTATGAAATGCTTCACATCTGAATTGAACATTACTTTCTATCCAGTTTCAGTTTGACACACATCGTTTGTCATAGCGTGAAGGATTATGAGGCTCTTAATCATCGTGAAACACTAAGAAATGCTGCTGTGACTAAGGATGTTTACTGCAGGCACCAAACCTCCCAAAGATCCACTGTTCTATGTTTGTTAGCTCCGAGACTGCTAGCAGAGAGAGCAAATGTAAGCTTGCCCCAGAGCTGAATAAAATCTTGGGTCATTAGTCCATATGATGAACTCAGCAGTAGGTTATGACAGCCAGTTTGGAAACGTTCAAAGTTAGTTTTTAAGGATAACTTAAAAAGTAATGGTTTTAAATAGAACAAGCCTAAAAATGGAACCTTTTTACAATTCTACTCAAATTAATGGTAAATAATTTCTTTGCTGGGTTACTTAGCATAATGTAGTAACTGTATTTGCAGGTGTCTCAGAGGGGTTGCATTACTTGTGATATAGAGAATGATGTTTTTCTGCAAAATGAGGAAGCGTTTAAGGAAACATGAAGGAATATTTCTCCCCTGCATAACTTTGGGTTTGGTTGTGGTTTTTAGGGTAATATATACAAAACCCCATAAATCCTTAGAGAATTCTTTGCTGTGTAAAAAATTAATATAAAATTAATATACTAGTTTTAGAAAACAAATTTAATGACTAGCGTATGAGAAATAAAAATTTTTGTCTAAATATCATGGTATGTTTAAGCAACAGAGCCACTATAAGTATCCACTTACCAATCAGAACAGTCATATTTATGTAGATTTAAGTTCTAATACAAGTTTGCACCTGTTTTTCAAGAGTCCTATCAATTGTATATAGAAGACTTCTTACAAATCAGACTGACTTAAATGATAAAGTTGCTAATGAAGGTTGGATCCTAGAAATGCATGCTTCCTTCTGCAGTGCTCAAAGCCATGCATATACAAAATTAATCTTGCACTCTGTCTTGGGACAGGAGTACATGTCAGTCAGATCTGAAAATAGGCTGCTTTCAGAATCCTATTTGAAATGCTGTTTGCCATGCAAAAAACTTCATTTGCTTTAATAGCATCATTACATGTTGTGTCCTATTACATATCCATGAAGTACCTAGCAATTGATTTTGAATATAATTCACCCAACTGAATTCAGGTGGTACTTAAGTGGCATCTTAAGTACATTTAAGACAGCTGAACATGTTTTTCCTCTCTGTGCAAATCATCACTAACTCCAGTTATAACCAATCATTCTGCCTTCAACAACTTAGCCAAATAATTACTATGAAAATGAAATCTCTAAGTCCACTGGGACTAAAGGGTAAAAGCAATTTCACCTTACTGTACTGGTCTCAGGACAAAGATTCTCTAAAAAATCTGCTGGCTAAAGGGAGGAGAGAAACGTCATCACATTCAGAGACTACTTCTGCTCCCAGTTTATTTTCTTCTCCCTCTGATTTCTCTTACCTTTACAAAATCATTGGTTTATGAGAAAAGTATGTTTAAATTTATACTGCCATAAATGCTTTTTTCCCCTTATTTTTATTACAGAACAGTTTGTGATTGTAGGCACAAACACTTGCTTCTCAACAGAACTGTGATGGCGTGGCAGCCTGCCATGAAATGTTCTTTCCTTTCTACAGACCCCACCCACCCAGATTTGGTAGAAACAAGCCAAAAATCCTTCCCTGCACAAGGCTACAAAATCACCACATTTACTTAAATATTTCCTCTCCATACCAAGAAAGTAAAAAAAGTCACAGAAGAAAATGTATCTAGCAACACCTCACCAGTCTCCCACTGACAGCCAGGATAATGTTTCCTCTTAATTTCCACTACTTAGCTAACTAGCAGAGGCATTTTAGTACAGGAAATCCAACCTTTACTTCTTGCTACGTTACTAAAATTTAGAGACTATGCTCCTAATAGCCTATCTCTCTGGTACCATCTCCTCTTTCTAACATCTTCTGCTGACTCTCAGAATGGAACTAAAACCCAGGCTTGTACAGTAACACCTACTGATGATAATGCTCCCCTCTTGCCTGATAAAGCCTCAACACATTTACATTTACAGTTCTAGCTACCTAACCAGAATGAGACATTTCTAGATTTTCAACTTCATCTTAAATGATTAAGACTAGGAAGCCTCAGTTCTAAAGAAAAGAAAAAAATAAATCAAAGATCGTGACAAAGAAGAATCTGATGGAGGGTCTATAAAAGAAAGCTATGAGAAGGTAAGCAAGCTATTATTATTTACTCAATTTCATGATAACAGAAGTAACCAATGAAATTATCAGGAATCAATAAAAAACCCCCAAGAGGAATGGAAGTACTTTGTCCACACAACACACAGTGAAATCCTACAGCCCCTACCAGAAATGTTGTGGAAGCTGAAACTGAAAAACTGTATAAATCGGTGAAGGATGCATCTATTGATAGTTACTAAGCAAAGGTTCAGGCACAAAACTTAACTAAGGAAGCGTCTAAAACAATGATTACCGGAAATAGACAGGGAGTGAGATCTTACTTGATGGTTGGACTTGATGATCTTACAGGTCCTTTCCAACCGTAGTGATTCTGTGATACTTCTAATTGACCACTGTTGGGGACAAACTCACTAGGAAGGCCTTTACACTCACCCAATTAACAGGCACAGATCAATTCTGTTGAAGTTTTACAAAGATAGCTGATCTTGCCAAATTTCCACCATTCAAGATGGCAGAATCCACAAAATGAACTGACACTGTATCACAGTTAGGGATTATAGCATCCCAGAAGAAAAATGTCAGGAGAGATAATCTTACAACGATATAATGCCTTCTTAAAAAACTGTCTGCATGCCCACATGTATGCTTGTGTGGAAATAAAGTAAAAATTTTTGCCTGGCTCATATATGCCAATGATAGCCAAAGTCTAATCCAATGGAGGAAGAGCAGTGAGCCGAATTCCTGAATTCTAATCTGTTGTAAATTGTTTAAACTTTTATTTTTTGATTTTCATGTGTGAGTTCTGCTAGGGGTCTGCAGTGTTTTGGTAGTTATTCATAAAAAGTATCAGGATGAATACTAAAATACAGAATTCTAGAGATGACAGGGATTTAAAATCATGAGCATCAATGAAGAATTCTTTGAATCATTGTCAACTTGCGTGTTAACGGGCTATTGTAAAAATGAGGGCAATTACTACATGTGCTGGCAGGTTCAGCTAGCTCTGTCTCTAGTTAAATGATAACCATATTCCTGTGAGAAATTACACTGTTATAACAGAGGTAGTCCTGGAGAGAAAATTTTAACAGAAAATCCTGTAAGAAATTTAAGCTGAGGCTTTGAGCTTTGCTCGTCTTTCTTGGTTTACTAATTAAGGCAAATAACAAGTAAACTTGCAAACAGGAAGTGAAAGTAAAATAACTTCTCTGTGCATGTTTTTATAAATATGAACATATACATCTTCACCACTGAACTTTAACTCATATATGCTCTTCTACATTTCTTTACTGCCTCCAAGTCACCATTTACAAATAACGTAATTTTCTTTCTTACTAGTAAAGGCTGTTTCTTTTTAAAAGGAAAAGGTCATGTATTATTGTTTCCTAAAACAACAAACAGGGAAAATAGAAAATAATTTTAATAGTAGTTATGCACATGCAGTACATGCATCTGTATTTTGGACTTTGCATGTAGCATTAAAACATGTCAACTGCATATTTAGATACCTTACATGTAAACCGTTGCAAAAATTAAGACAACAATAACAATTTTTGGCAGATCTATGTTGTGATAAAACCCACTTATTTAATATTTGTATCTCCATTGTACATAGAAGTTTTAATCTTGGAATACGGTTACCCATGATTCTGCATGTGAGCAGCACAGACTTGGCAATGTCTCTGAGCACAATCCCTTGCTATCAGATACCAATTCCACCAAATGTACCAAGATCCATTTTAAAACCGCTTACGTTGTTTGCCATTGTGGCTTTTACTAAAAGCTCTTCTGAAACCTAAGTGCTTTGAAACGGTTCTTGAATTTTAAGCCTAAATCTGTTCATGAACAGTTTATATCCATGTGCTCTAGTGCCAGCATTGTCTTTAATCTAGACTAGATCTTCTCATGCATTGGAATTTATCTCTACAATATGTATTGGAGTAGGCACATCCAATCATTTTGAATTTTTATCTACTTTCCTATTTATTTCTGTGTCTTTAATTCACCTCTCTCAAAGTTTGTTCTAAAGCCTTGCAAGTTCCTGAGGTCAAACTAATGGGCCTGGATGACTTACTGTCATTTGTTAAACAAGCATTCCAGGTTTGTGAGTCTCCCATAACTTTGCAGAGCAGCAAGATCAGCATTCTTATTACCAGGCCTATGAGTTTGCGTGCCAACTCTTGTGTTACTCTAAAATGGAAATCACCTAGTTTTCTTATTGGAACATGCTTGGCTCAGGAATATTGTTTCCACTGCAGGTCTGCTGACTTCTGTTTCCACACATTCAGTCTCTTACCTTTACCTCTACATTCAATATTACCAATTGATAAGTTCAAAGCATTTCCTCATCCTAGGTGAATTCTAAGTCATCTCCAATTTCTATGCCTTAATTCAACGTACAAAAAGTCCTATTTTCCTTAACAGATCCCCAGTTTTTGACACTTAACCATTTCCTATAATGTTATAGATAGCTGTTTACTTGCTGTAAACTCACTACAATGACTGAACTTAATGTATATGTAAGATACCACATAAGGTAATAATCTACTTGGTAATGTATTTTTCTTGGGCTTCTATAGGTTGAGACAGGTACACACCTGGTTCAAAAGCAAATTAGGAGTGCCTTTTTTTTTAATTTTTGAAATAAAACAAAGTCAAGCTTTTGGCATCATACTCCTGTGACAGAAATTAATATATATAGTTGTATTTTGTTTTAAGCTGTATTTTATCTGAACCAAAGCTAACAGTTAAAAGATCAGTGTCCTCCTATTTAAACGGGCAAACCTGAGTGATTTGAATCCAGATCAGGTTCAAATCCAAACAACGTTTTATTCAAACGGACCCTTGGTACAGAAGTTCATTTAAAAAAGGTTCCTACTCTGATCCATTTCTCCTATATGCTTTTAGAATAACAATCACAGCCAGCAACATGCATATTGACAGTATTTTTCCAGTTTGCTTACATATTATTAAAAAAGGTTAGGAAACAGAAGCTATCACAAGAGAATACAATACTTATTTATACACAGTCCATCCAAAAAGGAAGTGCAAATACTATATTAGATATATTTAATAAACCACCTTTTATGTAACTAAACAACCGGCTGCTCATCCAATACTTTAAACCACTAGTTTTTATTTAGCTATTATTGACACCCCCCCCACACACCCAATCACTTCATTGTGCAGCTGTCCACAAGGAGCATTTATCCACTCACCACAGACAGAGCCTCGCACTAATCTCCTTAAATGTGGTCTCTCGGGGAGGTAGCGGTATTTGCATCCAAAGATACTGAGGTTTGACGTGTGATCTCCGAAGAACCGGAGCTGGCGGTATCTCTCCCCACAACGGTAACAGAAATTAGTGTTACACTGTGAACAGGTCATGTGATCACACCCTTCTGTTCTCTGGATATGGATCTGTATGAGCAGAAGAGAAAAAAGAAAAGATTATTTTTGCCCCCCTCCCTAAGCACAGGAAGGTAGGCACTACCTGGTACAGTCCATGCATCAGATGAAAAGACACTGCAAGCAACCCCCTGCTTAACTCAGCATTTGCATTAATACTGCAGCTGTCCTAAGACAATAATGGTTTTCTAAGGCATGTTTCAAAGCATCAAATATGAGTTATAGTTGTTTCCAGATTTCCATACATAAATTTCTACTTAATTCTCCTTCTTTGTTTAAACACTTTTTAATCAGATGAGAATCTGAGTGATCCTTGCCCTTACTGAAAAACTTGTTTTTATTACTCAGACACATTAGCACCAAACTTTATTAAAAATAAAAGCAGCACAGTAAATATAGTTGTGAACTCTGTTTGACCCCTCCACAGATGGGTTTCCCTCTTGTGCCACCTGTGGCCCCACTCCCTTTCCTGTTACCATCATAAATTGATTTGGCATTTTGTAATAAATGCCATAAAGGCTCTACTGTTACAGTGAATGATTTGAAAAGCATGGGATTTTTTTTTTTTTTTGTAAAAAAAGAAAGATTCCACAAACTGTATAAAAGAATTACACCAAGCTTTCATAATGCCTGCAAGGCAGCCCAGCTTGATGCTGTAGAAGTTCCATATCCATCTTTCTGCTGTTCACCTGCATGAAATAACTCTATTCTTGTATGTCCATGTAGTCTTCAGCAAAACTAGTACATTTACCTACTTTGCAGAGATTTGGTAAGGCTTCAGTTTTAGTTAATAGTTCTGAGAGTCTTAGGAGACGAGGTAGTCCTGGGGCTGAGTATTTCACTAAATCAACTACGATTACATAGCTACTTCTATATCTTGCCAACTAAAAATATAGCTAGCAGGGTGGTAAACACAGTGTTTTCCTAGTTCACAAAATTGCTAAAGACCCCTCTGTCCCAAGACCATGCTCCACAGTGAAACAGCAGATAAAGTTACCTAATAATTTGAGGTTGCAAGTGACCCTCGGACATCGTCTATTTCAACCCCTAGCTCCAAGCTGGGCTAACTTCAAAGTCAGATCAGATTACTCCAGGTCTTGTCCCACTGGATTTTTAAAGTTTCCTAGTGGGGGTATGTTACAGTCTCTTTGAGCAACCTGTCCCACACTTCACCACCCTCCCTGGGAATATTTCTTCCCTTACATCCAATTGGAATTTTACTTGCTGAAACTTGCGATGAATGAATGCCTCCTGAAATTCTTATCCATATCTACATGTATTTATTTTGCAGGGGGGTACAGATAAAGGCAAGACATCAGCACTCAGAGGCCCTGCAAGTGCTAGGGATGCTGAAAGCTCAGGAACAAGTGAAGCCTCCCACCTCAAGAGATGCTCACGACTCCTGGGGTTTTTGACATTCTTGAGAGGGTCAAGCATGTGTGCGCTCTGGTACTGATCAGTGTTCAGCTGGGATCTGAGAAATCTTGCCCACCTGAATGGCTACTGAAACTGGCACTTGATACACATAACAAACTGATGTTTTCCAGCAGCAGTACTTTTGGTAAAAGATTCCAGGGCAGATGTAGTTAAAAGTAGCTCCAAGTACATCTGTCAACATCCTTGTGCAAACTACAGCACTCTCAGAATTTGTATTTCTACACTTCCAAATACTTCTTTTAAGCACAAGAGGGGAAAGCCATTCACAAAAAAAGAGGATTGGGCTATAAAACGTTACTCTCCGGTGAGCACGTAGGGGACTTGCATTCCTCCCATAGAAAGGATGCAAATAGACTGACCAGGTAGTTATCCCCCTCTACCCTGAGGAAGCCTGCTCTTTGGTTCATCTGTGTCATTCCCTTACCTGTACCAGAAGTGCACTGTTTCCCAGAAGCACCCGAAAAAATACCATTGCTGATGAGCTTTAGAAGCTACTTGACTTCAAAACTTCCACATTTAAGCATTTACTGCAAGCAAAGTGGAAAGGAAAAAAGTCTACCCAATATTATACCAACTTAAGCATAACTTAAGTTACACGCTATTTTATTCTAAAAGGGATATTATCAATTTGACTTTTGCTTTTACTTTCCAGGTTTTATATGAAAAAATGTTGACCCTACCCATGGAGCCATCGTTTATTTCATTTAATTCCTAACTGATTAACTTCAACTGAAATTAAGGAATTTCAATTCTGAATTTTGCACATAGAGCCTTAGAGTATTTTAACAAATTAACTTTGAAATTTAATTCCAGTTAGTTTTTCATGAGACTGAAATTCAGACAACTATATAGAATTTTGAAATTCTAGAAGTACCTTTCCTTATCTGCTGATTCAGTGATATATCTCCATCTTAAAAATGTAAATGAAGTAATTAGATCTTAGGAGACTAATTTAACTGTGGTTTTCTTCTTTTTAAATCAAAACTGTTGAACTCTCCTCTATCTTCTCCAACTTACCAACCCAATCTATTAAGTTACCATCCATCCTAATGAAAAATCTTCACAAGCCTGCAGCCTATAAAAACCCTAGATGCAAACACTAATACCAAAAACTACTTCACATTTAAAAAATGAATTAATTTTCTTCGGTAGCAAAACCTTCAAGGAACTGTTGGCAATAGCTTTATACATTCTACCCTCAACACCTTTCAGAAATACCCACCTCTTGGACTGCCATACTTCTACCCACGCTTTCCTAGAAGCATCCCAGCTCCAGTTAGCCAGGCATCACTCCAGTCACTCCTAAATCTACTTGTTTCTGCTCTAAATCCTCCAGACATACTGTCCTCTTAAAACATAAAGAAGTTGATGTAGGATTTATTTTCTTACGGACACATATTGCAATTACATGTACTTTATTGTCGCTTCTTCAAAAAGTATAAAAAAATTTTAGTGAATACTTATCTGCACATACATAACTGTCTTCAAAAGCTGCAAATTTGGAACACCTGGTTGTATGTGCCTATATTTTTTGTTGCAAAACACGTTCCTTTTTTATTGAGGAGAGAATTCATTAAAAAAATAAAACCCCTTAGATACAGGGCTTGGACTCCCTATCATATGCATGCAGACTGAAAATGCCAGATGAATTTTGTATGATTCGGTCAGGCTGCTTTCAAGCCTAAGACATGACATCTCACCAGATCAACTTCATCTCTGGTTCACGTGGACATGCCTCCCTCCCCTCAGGATAATCCACTGACAGAGATGGATTACAAATCTATAGGTTGGGAAAGTGATCAACGACGGGTCAGATATCACACAAGTGTTCCTGCTCTGTTGACAATAGTGTGGCACACAGCAGGCAGAGCGGGGAATGCACGGGGCCGGGAATGCAGCTCGCTACAGTTAGCTGTGGCCGTGCGGGGTTCGGTGCCTTTTAACTGCAGGCTCCCCGGCAGCACAGTGGAGGAGGCAAGGTGAGCGCACAACGACTGCAAGCCCAGTTGCTGCTTCCAAGCATTCAGTGTTAGTGGCTTCATCCTGCACCCAGAGTCTGCTCAAACCCAAAAACATACCCTCACCTTACGGAGAAAGGTTCAGTCATTCAGAAACCCAAGAATGGCTCCCAGAACAAGAGGGGTGAAAATTACACACCAACAGCAAAGCGCTCAAGAATCTTAAGGAAACATCTGAAGTAGCACAGTGGCTATTTCAGACCCTCACTTTACCCCCTCTGCATGTTACTATGCCCTCTCACAGAAGTCTTCTAGGGAAATCACTTCCAAGAGATCTGAGGATGAGAGTGGCCATTTCTCCTCCTTCTGAGGAAAACCTGGTGCACAGCTTTATCCCTTCATATACAAGGAAGGACTCTCCTCCCTCCAGAGGAGGGGAAATAAATTTGCAGAACACATTCAAAAACTATGCCCCGAGTTATTTGATAACGCTCACATTAATCAGAACAGTGAATCCACAGATAAGAAGTATGTACACCTTGATCTGCACTGACATCCTTGTTTACTTAAATTTCTGCTGCTGTTCGAAGCTTTCTAAGCTAGAGTCACTGTTTGGTGTTTCCTCAGAAAGTGTTGTTTTTGAAATCTGTGGTAAGATAACACCAACATGAAGTACTTCCTTGGTTTGCTGTACAGTAAAAACACGTGGAAAAAAGGCATTTTGCTGCAGACATGTTGTTGCAAGAAATTGTAAAAAATAAAACCTTAAAACAGTAGTGGAGAAAGACAAGTAAGGTTATATATTTTATGAAAAGGCATCTAATAATATGTAGCAAATTTGCACTCATTAGCCAGCTCCCTCTAGAACAAGACCAGCACATTTTGGACAAGTCTTGTTGAGAAAAGTGGTCTACACTGAGTTTCTCAAAATAGCATATAATAAATTTGGAAAAGGCTCTATTAAAAACAAAAAATGTCAAAATTAATTTAAGATATAGTTTTAAAAAGTAGCATTTTCTAGTATTTCCATACTAACATATAGTCACAACATGAATCTACAATTATGTATTTTAACAGCATGTAACATTTTTATTTGTTTATGTAAGGATATATTTACCTGGTCTCTCTAAGATAAGCTATTCCTACTAGATGCACTAAAGCTGTGTCCACCTACAGGAAAAAGTAATCAAGTTTAAGCTTATTTAACAGTGCCCGCTAGTATTCACATTAAAAAGGATTATGTTCTTTCAAAGCACTTACCAAAACCACTGAAAAACTTGTGAATACTTGCCTAAGGATCTGCCTATATATACACACACACCCCGTAACAGTGTTCCCATTTTCTCACCCAGACAAGATAATAATTGTGCATTCTACTTCTCTGTGGTATGGCTACTTAAAGAAAGGGTCTGCGTCTATCTGTTATCTGTATATATAATTATGTCCAGAAGATATCTGTAAAACATGGTCACAGTCTACACTGTAATCAGTATCACACTTTGGAAATTACCAGTAATTTTATAAGTTATCTCAGTTAAGAAATTCTACCTCTACTGAAGTTTCTATCTTTAATTTCTGTTAGCTTCAGTTTTAGCGTAAAGATTGAATACTAGTATCTTGACACAATTTAATTTTGACTTTTCTCAATCTGTTTGTCAATTTTAGCTGCTGCAAATTTTTAACCAAAACATGAAAGAGGTTCTTTAAGTAGAATATATGCACATATCAAAATAAAATATGTTGTCACCTGAAACATTGCCTATGTGGACCTAGGACAAGGATAAAACAAATAGTATGTTACGAACTCCGTTTTCTCTGTCACTCTTCTCTCTACTTTATTTGAAAATATGATAGTCACCTGATTCAATGGTATTTTATATAGTGGTTTTGGGGTGATGGCTGGAGAGAGAGGCAGAGAAAGTATTAGCTCCAATCCCCCTGACTCCAAATTTTTAACTGTTGATATGTCTATCCCCATGTGCCCAGATATCTATTAATGCTTTGATGGAGAATGCTGCATAAGATATATTTTTTATAACTACTCAATAACCAATTAAGAAAGAAAAAAGAAAAAGAACAGTACCACTAACCACTGGCTAAGTGGCTCTTTTGATTATTTGCTAATTACAGATTTGATTTAAAAACAAACAAACAACATGTTGATATAAATATTTTGGAGAATGTAGGCAGGAAGAATTTTTTTTCACCTCTGAGAAAAAACTATCAGGAGTGGGGGTAGCAATACAGTTTATGAAAAGGTTGAACTCCCTCTTCAATATTCACTTATAATACCACATTACCAGAAAGGACTTGTTAACAAAGGTTCTTTTTCTGTGCTAGTTTCATAACTTTCCATACTGCCTCCCACCATGCAGGGGGTTTTATTGTCTTTTGATTAAGAAAAGCAAGCTAAAGTCTTTTTGAAACTAATAGCCAAACTCATGCAACTTGAGGCTTCAAAATTAGTGACTTAACCTGCATAAGTTTCAAGCATCCAGCTTTCCCTTTGGAAGACAATGAAAACAGTTGTACGTTTGGCGTTTTAAATTTTAAACTTATTAAGGATAAACACCTTTGGGTTACCAGTTTTAGTTTCTTTCTCTTTCCAGCTAGCACCCCTCTTCCCCCTGCTTTTTCACATTTGTACTTTTTTGCTTGGTGCATATTCTTCTTTTTTTGGACAACTTATTTCAATAGTTATATCATTTGCATTGTCATAAAATCTGAATCCAGACACAAGTCAAAGAATTAAAAAACAAAACACATA
Organism: Gavia stellata; assembly: GCF_030936135.1. Lineage (NCBI taxonomy): Eukaryota > Metazoa > Chordata > Aves > Gaviiformes > Gaviidae > Gavia > Gavia stellata. The sequence goes on from NC_082595.1 coordinate 54,422,602, forward strand.
CTTCTTCCCACTGTAAAAGAAACTAAGTTTGTAAGAGGATTTACTGTAAGACTCCCCAGAAAGTGAACGTTTTTAGAACTGGCTCAAACCTATCAACTCTTACCAAATAGGAAGCTGTTAAAAAAACTCTGTTAATGTCATGTGTATGTGAGAGTAAACAACCGACTGCTGATTTCAGAGCTTTCTGAATTTTTCTTAAGTGCTTTGAAATCTTTCAATTTCAGGCTATGGCATCACAGGCATTTATTCCCAAGACCAAAATAAGATAGTTAGTAAACTGATAAACATTCTCTTATTTGCACAGGATAAGGCTCAAAGTGTGACAAAAGTACACTTCAGACATTTAGAAGTGAATTATCCCATTCAATATTTATTTCCTACCAAATGTTCCAGTTTCCTTACTTTGTCCTCTCCATGAAGCAGATGTAGAGCAATAGATAGGTTCAGATTAGGTACTCCCTTTGTAAAAAAAGGACAGTCTCCCACCACCATGGTGCTCTCAAGGTTTTGACTTACTACTCTGTCAGTAGCTGGAGATAAATGCTGTGAAAAAAACAGTGAACAAACATAATGGCCACCTTCATTAAGGGCAGCCGTGGCAGGGGTGTGCAGGGCTGTTGCATCTCATTTGAGTAGTGGGGAGGATTTCCTATCCTGGAAGAGATTAATGACATCTTTAGGGTTTGGGATTGTACTTCATTATTGAAAATTAAACTAATTCATGAGAAAGGCTTGTGAAGAACTGACATTTAATCATAAAAAAACTTCTGGTTTAGCCAAATCTTAAAGTCTCCCTTAGTTAACTTGTTGATAAAATACTTTCTGCCTTACTCAGAAATTGAATTCACCCAAGCTCTTTGGGAAACAGAATCACAGAATCATTAAGGTTGGAAAAGACCTTTAAGATCATCAAGTCCAATCACCAACCCAACACCACCATGCCCACTAAACCATGTCCCACAATGCCTCGTCCACACGTTCCTTGAACACCTCCAGGGAGGGTGACTCCACCACTTCCCTGGGCAGCTTATTCCAGTGTTTCACCACTCTCTCAGTAAAGAGATTTTTCCTAATATCCAGCCTAAACCTCCCCTGGCGCATCTTGAGGCCATTTCCTCTTGTCCTGTTGCTAGTGACTTGGGAGAAGAGACCGACACCCACCTCTCTGCAACCCCCTTTCAGGTAGCTGTAGAGAGCGATGAGGTCTCCCCTCAGCCTCCTCTTCTCCAGGCTAAACAACCCCAGCTCCCTCAGCCGCTCCTCATAAGACTTGTGCTCCAGACCCCTCACCAGCTTCGTCGCCCTTCTCTGGACACACTCCAGCACCTCAATGTCTTTCTTGCAGTGAGGGGACCAAAACTGAACACAGGATTCGAGGTGCGGCCTCACCAGAGCCGAGTACAGGGGCACGATCACCTCCCTGCTCCTGCTGGCCACACCATTTCTGATACAGGCCAGGATGCTGTTGGCCTTCTTGGCCACCTGGGCACACCTGACAAAGGGCATCAGATTTCTCTAAAGCTTTACATTTCTTTAAAGCTTTATTTTAGGAATAATTTATTCTGTAACACACATTCATTATAAGCATACATCAAAGCTCCCTCTTATGATTTCCATAATGTTTCTTTTATATGCGGAGATTCTGCAGTATCAGTGTGGGAACCAGCAAGTAAAACATCTGACCTGTTTTTCTCAGTGGGTCATTGACAAGAATCTGGACAGCAAGCATGAATTCCATTTCCAATGCCTAGCAGAAGCTGCAAATATTTCCTTTAAATACATATTTAAACAGTCTGAAGCCACTACCTGCAAGCTAAGGGACAGCAGCTCACCTTGCATTTTGGACACTTCTGGGCATTCCTCTGCCCATGTTCAATTTCGTTGGCCCAGTGACGCAACAGCTTGTCTCCCTTCTTGTATTCTTTGCAGTTAACGCCTTCATGCCAGGGAGAGTGGCACTTGAAACACCAGACAAATTGGCAAGATGGACACTGGATCTGTATAAATGAGAAAACACCACAGGTTTGCAAGTTGGGCGCTGACCCAACTGGAAAGCCCGTTTTAAAACCACTGCTCTTCAATTAAGAGAGTAGCTGCTCAGCAAAGGTCTAACACCTTTTGAAGGGTCTGCTTTAAAAAAAATAAGAAGTTGTGGAAGCTAACTTGTTCTTTTTCTTTTTAAAAGAGAGAAAATACAGAAGTAATTGCTAAAGCCAGGAAAGGCCCCAATCATACAAGGCACAAGTAGCTTGGTTTATGCATAGGAACTGCTTCCCGAATTCACCATGTGGCTTCAAATGCCAAAAGGCAAAATGCAGGAAGCCTATTCAGTTGCCTCCAATACATGTGTGAGATTACCTAAGAATTAGCAGCCAGTTTTCAGTGCTGTGGATCTCAGGCTTCTGGTTATAAACTTCACTGCCAAGGCTATTACTAGGGAGTACCTCATCTTCTGAAGGGGCTCTACAGAGAATGGGTTATGAAGCTTATATCAGGAATGGTCCTGGGAAAAGGGACCAAGAGCAAGGGTCTCAGCCAAGGGCCACAACTACCACCTGGAAGTCAGGCACCTCCTTTTGCTCTTGACTGCGTAAGTGCGAGCTGAGGCTGTGCCAAACGGCCCGCTTGCTACAGACCACACCTAACGGCAAAAACCACAAGCCAAGCTCCTTAAATTGAGAAAGGATCTTTTCTTCCCACTCCCTGGGTTTTAAAACATTGCGTCAAACAGGTACCATCGTCATCATGTCTTCCTCCAGAGCCTGGCTATTTCTTTTTATATTTGAAAAAAGCTATGGCAGCTGCTGTGTTTGTAGAAGTAATAAATATAAGCACCCGCAATGTGCCTCTCTGATGAAAGACAAGCCTCCACCTGGATCATGACTAAGGAAAGCAAGAACTAGAAGCCACATTAGACACAGGCATATCTAGGCCGCTGCAACACCTTCACTTCTGCTGTGTTCGGCAGCAAAACATCTCAGCCTGAAAGATGGGAAGGCACATTACTCCAGCGACTACTCAGCCCCGTCTGCTAGCTCCAGGAGCAGTCCATGCCTGGCAGTGCCCTGGCTTTGTACCAGCCGATGGACGGACTGAGGAATTCAACCAGCCAAAAAAAGGCTTTTTGGTTGTATCTGTGTCCTAGTTCACCACTGAACCACAGATGCGTCTGTGCTGGCCACGCATGGTGGTGGGGTGCTGTTCAGCAAACTACATCCTAGGGTGTAGTCACATGTGAAGCCTCCAAAACGTATTTCCAACGTCCTCGCTCCCACTGGTTGCTGTGCCCTGTGCTCAGACATGCCGACTGGTGGTGTGCTGCCTCGGCTCCAGTTAGAGTTCAAAGTAGGCCCTCTGATCTCCCTTAAGTATTTTGCTGGGGGGCAGCCAAAATTATGATTTATATGTGCAATTCCTACACCCGTCACTACCAGCATGCTAATACAAAGCCGATCTGATCTCTGATGCATGACCAAGAAATTAAGCCGTCTGCTACCCTTAATGCTATTCCTCAAGTTCTAAACACAGAGATAGCATTTAGTTTTTTGCCTTTAATGTTTCACATTAAAAACCTAATTGACACAATGGCTCAAGCTAAGCATTTTTATGACCCTAGGTGACCCATTTTTCAGTGGTTGTCTTTAACTTCACCTATAGACAGCAATTTTTTTTTTTTTTTTTTAAAACTGCAGCAGTGTCTAACAGGCATAGCTTCATTTGTATCAAGTGATGTACCTCTGTCTCTGCAGCACTGTTTAACCAAGTATTTTACCTTTAATGGTGGACTATATGATGTGCTGCTCAATGCATCACTTCAGCTTACCTCTTTATGCCAATCCACATCTACAGATCAGCAAGTGCAAGAATGGGAGTTAATGGTCAAGAGAATTAATAATTTTCTCATTACCCATAAGACAGCATTTCCCTCTCCAGGATCCTTTGCCTGGGCATAAGGCAAAAGTGCGAAGAAGGGAAGCAGCATCAAGAAGTTGACAGATTTTCTTCTTATTACAACACATTAACATTTTAGTCAGTTTCCATCTACTAGTCATTATCCTTGCAAAAAAATATATCGTACATGCATTTAAGTGTTAGAATACATACATTTCCTTTATATCAAGCAGACTCAAAGAGAGTGTAATATTAAAGTGGATGAAATTCTAATACCCTGTGCCTGGTGCAAGTATCACTTACTGCTTTCTATAGCTACAAAGTGACATTTTTGCTAAGGGACATGGTAAGATACCTCACACAGAAGAAAACTGCATTTATCACATACTTCAGTGACACAGGTAGACAGCACAACAAATGAAACTTGTTTGTAGGGAAACAATATATCAAAGCTGCAACATGTGGATTACAAACATTACTTTCTGCATGAAAACACAGTAATGTCTAAAGCCAAGATAAAGTATAAAACAAAAGCAATACAAAATATAACTGGTGCCCTGTCTCTGACTTGTTGGTCCACTGGCACAGATGCTAAACCAAAGGAAATACACTATCCTGCATCTCTGCTTCCCAGATGAATTCTCATAATAAAAACAGCTTTAATAGGAAAGAGGAAAAGTCCCACTCTGAAGAACCTAAATAGCATATTTATTGCTACTAACCAAACTAACACAGAGCACTGATCTATGTTTCCACAATCCTTTAGAAACCAATATGCACAAAATAGATTACTAGCGACTATCCTCCCCACTATGTCTGTATCTTTTTTTTTCCTTTCTTCCCCCCCCCAACTTTTAATTTACGTTTTTCAATAATGCATGTCACAGTGACTTACTGCTGGAAAGACAGATTACAGCAGGCATCACGTTGTATTACTCAGTATTTGTTATGCCTCAGCCAAAGATGAAGCTTGTAGCCACAACTGTGTGTTCTGCCACCTGAAAGCTTTTATCAGTTGCAGTATTCAGATATGTGAGATGGAACATGAATGTTAAAAAATACAAACCCAAACCAACAGATCTGGCAAGCTGCAAGTTATAGCTTCTTTCTTAAACAAAATGCCAACAAAATTTAAAACATAAGTTTTGTGGGTTTGGTTTTGAGCGAGTTTTTTTGGTGCAAGTCTGACACAAATTCATTGCAGGCTCTATCTTTGTTTTATAGCATGCATATAATTGCAAGAAATATGGCAGCCACCAGGATATATATTTAATCTTATACATGCACGCTGATATCAGATGTTTCCAAATACATTACTTAGAAAGTACTGAAATACAGGATGAGGCTATAACTGCATGAACTCAGAATAACATTTGTTGCCATCAATGGCCCTGACTAACTGAAGTAAACTAGTGGGAACTGTCTACCTCATTACCAGGTTTGGAGTTTTTAGTTTCCTCTTCCACCTGCCACCCCTGACAGCATCTTCCACAAAACTAAACTGGTAAATAGTTGTTACATTTTGAATGGGCCACTTGACTTCTCTGTTGTTCAATACTGTCTGAACATACATCAAGCAGGCAAAGAAAAGTATGTTCTCTTAAGTACTTATGAACCTTACTTTTCTTGGAACTAGTGGCTGCAAAATGAAACCCTAAACCTATTCAAACTTGGATGCAGTGTGACACCAGTGTGCTTAAGAAATAGGAACACAACAGGGCAATTACAGCAGTCTTACAGATTCTTACTCCATTCTTTCTCTACTTTTTTGAAAGAAAAAAAGTCAAGTATCATTTGCTTTATGCTTCAGTATTAGTGCACGAAATCATCATAATGAGGACACAGAAATGCTATCTATACGTAATTTAAAGCAGTAAAATATATTATAGTCCAGCAAAGCCGATGAACTATACCTGAAAAAACCCAAAACATTAATCTAATGTTTTGTGAATATATTTTTTCTCACACAAATATTTTTCCACTTATTTTACAACTTCCATTTCGGCAGATCAGAATTCAGAGGATGGACATATACACAAACTTCTATGCCATCTGGAGGTCAGTCTCCTTTGAAATAGAAAACATTACACAACTTCTCATACTAACCCTTCTGGTTCTCAGCTTTCTGAAACACTGACCTTTGAGGCTAATATTTTCCATTTTCTTAGCTAGCCTTTTTACTGCCAACTATTCTAACTATCATTTTCCTCACCTGCCAGGAGAAGACCTTTCAGAATTGGTAGGTAACAGCAACACAAAACACTGCTTGATGTGAGATGACGATAGCAAAACTGACTGTACAGTAAAAATATTCTGAGAGCCTGAAGCTGCAAAAGCTTAGTGGGATTTTCTGCTGCTTAGTGGAATGCTAGCTATATAATAGGATGGTTGAATTAACTGTGCAACTAACTGATTACATTAATTACAGTCTCTAGCTACAGCTATATAGTCACTTTATTCCAAAATAACCATGGGCTCCTGCTAAAACAGCTGCCTCCTCCTCATCACCAACCCATCCCCTTTCTTGTACCAGCTGAAAATAAGCAACAACAAAACAAACAAATCTTGTATCCCATTGGAGCTGATTTTTGATCCAGCTCCCAGTGTGACACCAAAACATCAACATGAGCAAAAGCAAGCTGGCAGGAATGAACAGCTGAGAGCAATGAGGGAAAGCATAGCAAAATCACCATGTGCGCAGCCGCTCAGGCTCAAGTCAGATTAAGTGATGTGTAGCCATGAAGATATTTGCGACTTCAAGGTTAAAATCTGATCCAAAAAGGGGGGAACTGATATGAACTACACAGAGCCGCTCTATTACAGCATCTTTGCAGGTACAGATTCCTACCAGTTCTAGAGCAATGAGTTTCAGAAACTCTTGAGTAGTTCAAACAAAAGATAGTTTATATAACAACTGCACTGAAAAAACATGTACATTTCCAAAGCCAAGCACTCAAGCCCTTCTTTTATGTGATGTGTATCTCTTGACAGAAGTGAACAAGAAAACTTCATTATGAATCTCACAGGTTGATAAGACAGAAATAGAGTCCATGAACCACGAACTGTTTCTTTATGGCAGGTGGCAGGTCAAAGAACTAACATTAAAACAACAGGTGAAATCCAGGGCTTAGGGGGAAAAAAACCCAAAAAGCCCCCAAACCCCCTCACTGAGCAAGCCAACATACTCACTGTTGTGAAACCCACATCTGTTCCATGCATAGGAACTGAACTACCAATTTTTCAATTTTTGCCCATTTCCTTTGCACTTTGGCATACCAGCTTTGACCAAAGGTTTATTAGGATCTTGTCTACAACCAAGTCTTACACTCCCAATTTAGGTCGTAAGAGAGGGGCCAGGGGTATTTCCTTACTTAAAGCTGGATCCATTTGTGATACAAATATTTGATATAGGAAACTAAATAGTCACTGTGCTATCCTAACTGGCACTAATGAGAGAAGAAAGGATTGGATAGCAAGTTTCCCTTTTCTTCCCCTCCTTCTCTCTCAACATACATGCACCACTAACTTTCTAGGCTTAGCACACTAAGACTTTGATCTCAAAAATGTAAAACAGCAGCAGCAAACTGAACTGTTGGGCTTTGATCAGTTTAGCTTACATAGAACAGCTATAGTAAGGAACATTAATCTAATAACTTTGCTACCTCTTTAAATTTAGATGTTAAGTTTACTTATAATTTTAAGTAGTGCATCAAATTTTAGGAATGCCATCAATAACATTTCAAAAGTATCTGTTCAAATGTACTATGGGTTTCTACAGTGTTTTCCTGTTGCAGTGAGGGTACAGTGAGGGTACTGGCACTGAGCCCTTGGGTGCAGTGATCCTACTAGTAGGCTTGTGCATAGACTTCCCCACCCATGACTCAGTTCTTCTGAAGGCAGCACTTCCACTGCTGGTGCAGAATTCCTCTGGTGCAACTGCTGTTTATATTGCTTGCATGTGAATATGTGAGTCTCCCAGTCTCCAGTCAGATGTGTTCTATGCTATATGCAGAAGAAAATGAGTCTGTACCTCCGAAGAGCCTATAATTCAAGGCACAGACAAGTTATTATACAATCACATGAGAATCTAAGAGAACTGAGATAATAATGGTCCACAGCTACATGTGTATGTAATTACTCACATATACATGATCTTATATATAGTCTTCCTTTTAAATCTTATCACTGCAGCAAAACTCTTTCTTGGGCTAAGCTTAAAGTAAGTCACTAAAGCTGTACCTATGCCAGAAAACACACAGGTTCAGGGAGCAGCTTGAAGCCCTGGACTATGATCGTCCATGCTGTTTGCTAGCACTTTCCTGATTATATTTCTGACCAACATCAACTAGACATTTTTCCAGGCACCACCTGGCCACAGCTCCAAGGACACATTTTGCCAGAGTCTGTTCCCAGGAGGAAACTCGTGCTCTGCAGATCAGAACTACACATAATGCATCACCACAGGACCAGGGAACTGCTTCTGGCTTGCACTATTCCATGCATCACACAGCTTCCTGTTCCTTCTGATTACGATTTGTAGGGAAGTGGTGGGAACATTTTAACTATAGCATTTTAACTCATAAAAGAGCACTGGTGGACAGAACAACCCATTTTGTGCCTTGAGGAACAGTCAACATTCTCAGAGTTGGCATCCCATGATACAACAGCTGCACCACCTGTGACCCACAGCAGTGGGACAGTAACAGGCTCTGGCGCCTTAAGAGAAGCTGCTGCACAAGCATTACAACATCTCATCTACCCTGGACTGCACATCCTGTCTACACCTGAGGGAATGCTAGGTGGGTGGGTGAAGGAGAATGGCTGTGGGCAGAAGGAATTGTACCTGCAGCTTTGAATTTCTCCACCTCTGCATAAGATGCCAAAAAATCTGAAAATGCTGAGTCCAGCAGACAGTGTGGCATGTAATTCATGCACTGCACAGCTATACATAAGTAGCTCCTAACTCAGAGTAAGCTTTACCAAGGTTTCAACTCCACTGGATACACAACCTTTTACCTTTTAATCTTCATACTGGACTCAATCTTATGCTGTGTAATTAGGGCTATCTAAATAGTCATCTGAAGTCCTATGAGGAGAACTGGTTTGTCCAGGAAAGGCCAGCTCAATCATGAAATTAACCACAACAAATCTAATAACCGGATGGAAAACTAACACAGAGCATGATGCTGCAGACAGAACCGTCATCTTCTGGAACCAAGATGCACCTTCAGCAGCTCAAAACTTCTTCTGTCTGTAATCTCTTGCTTTTTAGCTTTGATTGAAATCACAGTATAAGAAAATCTTCTACTAAAAGAAATGATGGAAAAGTGTTTTTTGGTTTTTTCGTCCATATTTCTCAAGTTTTCTTTTCTGTAAGTGATGAGACTACAGTAATGTATAACCTCTGGTAAGGGACTGAAGAAATCAAAACCAAGAAGCAAGACAGACAAGAGCTCTAGTTCTAAGGAAGGAGCAAGCCAACAGCCTAACACCATAAATGCCCAGCATTCATTTGCTCAGAGTTTCAGGGAAAACTGATCTTTGCTGGAGCTCTGTGTCTAAAATTATCAGTTATAGTGGTAACTTCCCTTCCCCAGTCTCTTCTGACCATATTGTTTGCATGTCAGAGAGAAAACACTCTTTAAATTGTGTGTCAGGACAAAATAACACCACCTGCCAAAGAAATAAGGACTGAAGTTCAACTGCTTGAACTGTTAGAAATCAATTAAGTAGTTAATCAATGATGTACTACAGATTCATATTCCTAATCACAGCTTGCACACAGCCCCAGTGATGCAAGAAAGTTCATTTAATGCCCACCAAATGCCGTCCTACTTTTGCGGCGCCATCTAACCCATAGCCCTGGCAAGCATGCTCACTTTGTATTTGTTCTCCAATTTGGCAGGGGTAGGAATGTGGCCTCTCCTCCGGAAGGTTGTAAAGTGCTTGCACTGAGGGCATGGCTTGGTGCTGGAGTCAATGCGGCTGAGTTCCAGGAAATATTTATACTTGATGATGTCGTCGTGGGGCAGGTTATAGAGGACAGTTGTTTCATCCAGGTGTTCGCTGCACTCTGTGATCGGGCATTTTATATCTGCTTGTCCCAGCTGCACCTGCATATGGAAAAACCCAGAAGAGCTGTATGACCTTTTGCTTGGAAGAAGTAAGAAAGCATTTGTGAATTTTGTGAGAAAATTTAATTTCAAGTACCGTAACAATCCACAGACAATCAAGCACATAATCTTAAAAGTATTTTGACTTACTCCAGCACACTGCAGTTTTTCCAGAAGGTATTTTCAAATCCAAACAGAAAAGCTAATTACCCTTATGACAACTGCAGTTATTAAATGTATACTCTCAGTGTATGGCTATGTACTCCACGAAACCAAAACACGAGCCCTAACTAGCAGCACTCATCCAGCACTACATGCTTTGTGTCTATTGGTCAGCACTCCACTATCATGGCTCATGAAGGCTGTGAGAAAGCAGGCAATGGAAACATTTGTATATTGTTTCACTGCAAAATGTGATGGGAATCACTGCACAGAGAAATTGAAGTCAATTTAGGATGATCAGAGTCGAGCAGCTCTGACTCAGTGCTAGCCCTCAGCTGGTTCCTACTCAGCAAGCTCAGTGCCTCTGCAGTCTGCTTCCAAGAAGCTCCTTATAAGCTACACTGCATATGCAGAAAGTGTTAGCTGAGCCAGGGCCTGACCAAGCTAATAAATTTTCCCAGAACTCAGAGTTAAAAAACAACCCCCCCAAAAACCCTTAAAAAAACAACCAAAACAAGAACAGGCACAGAAGCAAGCTCAAGGTTAACAGAGCTGAAACTGTTCTTGATCGAATGAGCCCTGATGGTCCCAAGCTGATCCATATGGCCAGATATCTGCAACTTGTTTCCAGAGCTCCTGAATCCGAGAACAACGCTGGACCCAGGTCTGCACCCTTCATGCTTGGCAGGCTTTAACAGCTCAGACTCCATGCCAAAACAGCAGATCCTACTTGGTCTGGGAGCAGCAGAGTTGCATTTGCTTGGCACTGAGCCGGAGTTAACAAACCCTGCTGGATCTTGAGTCTGCAAGGACCCGGCTTGAACATGTTTCTGTCCGGCTCAAGTAATCTTGAATGAATGAGTGTTGACTGTACAAGTGGAGCTGACCACCAGCCCAACTCCTTCCTTACTGAATATCTCTGTGCAGAGAAAAAGGGGTTTAATGGCACAACCAGCATCTCTTTCTACAAATCGCTGTTTCAAGGTTGGCAAGTTTGATTTCCCTAGACTGCTTATTCTTTAACATGCTCCATTATGGGAATCTGCCAAACAATACACTAAATAGGATAGGAACACCTCAGATTTGGATGCAGATCTCGCTGCTGCATAGTGGTACCAGAAGACAAGTCAGAGACTCCAGTAATGCAGTATTTAAGCTAAGAAAGGAGGAAAAAAACCAAAAACCAACACAACCCTGTCATTGTGGCCTGAGCAATGGAGCCATATAGGCTTTAACTGAATGATATCTAATTTAGTCAGGAGCCAGAGGATTAGAAGAGTCATAACAAAATCGTATAAAACCCAAGGTTCACACCGATTTAAAAAAAAAAATCCCTATTGCACTACCTTTGTTCTCTCAGCAGCATAGCTAAACCCACATAGAACAAAGGGGTTAAGTATATGTTAGAGAGAGAAAAGCAGGGTGAGGATGGTGGCAGCCTGTCCCAGACCACAGCACAGCAGAGAACACCTCAGCACGCAGTTGCTGCCGCGGTGTCCTGAGTAGCCTCAGCTCAGAGTGCAGGCAGGTGAGGATGGAAGCAGATCTGCCTGCAGTACAGAAGAGAGGCAGCTCCCCCAGCAATACACCCACTCTTAGGAGGGAAATTCCACGAATTTCATTTCCAGCTCTAAAAGGTGAGCAGAGTTCTACCACATGCAAAAAAGGCTAGGCTCAAACAGTTTGTTTTTTACATGGATCAGTGTAAGTACAGGAGGAGTATGTACTCAAAGGTATTAAAAAAAGAAAAAACAAAACAAAACCCCACAAGCTACATGATGGGGAATGTCCATATTTTATACCTGTAGGACACTAACTCATCTGTAGCAGCATGTGAAAATTGAACTTGAGCATATGACATCACTAAAGTGACTCTGCTCAGAAGAATCACCCAGTACATCATGGAGCTGTGCTTATAAAGCAGAAGATGATCAATCCAGCACTAGACGACTCAAACATGCTAAACTAGGAAAACAATGTGCTACAGAAATATAAAAAGCTATTGCACTACTGCAAGGATAGTACACGCTTCTGTTTAAAGAAGTGTAGGTACAACAATTTAAAACCAAATAGACTACTTCAGGGTTTTGGGGTTTTTTTTAAGCATTAGGGAAAAGCTAAGATAGGCAAGCCCTTCTCCTAAGACTAGACTAAGCTACAACACAGTAACACCTCACAGTGAGAAGGGACATTGCATCTGGCATCGAAGCTGGTACTTAAGGAGCACTGCTTATATTACATGCTAGTTAGAACAAACCTGCATTTATAAAACGAAGGAATACAAAGCTGAACACTTTCTATATTTCATGCACACAGAATATGATTAATATATGTGGTAAGAGTCAAGTGTGCTTTCAGTGTTTATTTTGAAAATATGTTTTACACCCACTTGAAGTAAATATTTTTATCCTCTGTAATAGTTTCAGCCTTTCAAGTTTGGCAAAGATTGATCCTTTTCCTGTGTTTTGAATGGGACTGAAATGAACAGAGCTGGTTTGCTTATTAGCAGTAACTTCAATGGAGCCTTGTCTTACAAAACAGTCCATCTTTGTTTGTGCACTAGCATCAGCAATTGATGTAAGTACAGCTTTAGAGGTAGCCTGTTAGGCTACCTGCTGCTGCAGACCCAGGAGGTGCTACAGAATGGGAAAGAAAGAAAAAAACCAACCCAAAAATCTCTTCCGGGTAAAAACAGCTGGTTTTATTATTTTCCTTGATTTTTTTTTTTATTTTTAAGAGCCTTATCCTTCAATACCAGCTTATCACAATGTCAAACCCCAAGTTTTAAGTCTTTGAATTTCAAAATACCACTGTGTATTAAGAACTTCAGAACTCTCAGTATACGCAACAGCATGATGTATTTTCACAGCATGAGGAACGACTCAGATATGTCTAAAAGCAGCTGAGCTCCAGTACAGTGTTAAATGTCAGGCAGCATCCAGTTCTTATGCTGTGCTTCACTTCTGTAAAGCATCACAGGAGGGGCTAGCTCTGCTTATAATTCATAAGGAAAAAGCAGGCTGTTATGACTTTCATCCTACAGAAAGGTAACATTTAAACTATCAGGAGAGCAATACATACCTTCCCCCCCAATTCTTGACATTTTATTTGAAAAGAATTTTTTTTTTTTTTTTGGGGGGGGGGGGGGCACACACGCGCTGGAACCAGACTCTACACTAGTCCACTTACTGCCCCAAAATGCAGTGATACCAGCAACAGAAAACAGAAACAGATGGCATGATACTTTAAGTCAGAAAATTATTTCTGCCCCCTGAGCTTTCTTCTAAAGAAATCTTTGTTAGCTACACAGAAAGCAAATTTCAAACTACACCAATGAAGCACTGATTTATACCTGTCGTTTAACCTGGCCCAAGCTGGATGTAATGTAACCTGTGCAGGCTGTACTTGGGCAGCTATATTATGGCTATATTCCTTAAAGAAGGGGCCATTCTACCTTAAAATACACACATACAAATGAGCATTTTCTAACTGAAACTTTATTCTTAGTTCAGAGATGCATATGTTAAATAAACCAGTAAATTGTTCTTACTTCTCACCTACTAATGCTGAAAGAAAAAACAGTGCCATGTCTAATCTGCACATCCATAGAGAAATTCAATTTCTACTAGTGCGCCAAATTCTCCCCTGTAAACTGCCAAGGATGTTATGCATAAAAAATATTTTGGAAATGCACGGATGCAAGTGAAGGGACAGTCTGGTCTACAGGACCTTCATATTCTACAGGGGAAGAAATAAATGGATTAAAGTTCCTTTTATTTATAAGCAAAATCCCATTGCTTTCTAGTTCACCGGAAACATTGCTCTTTCATTTTTGCTGGTAAGTTGCAAATCAGTGAAGAATTACTTTTCTTGTAGGTTTGGAAAGCAGAGAGTATAATTTTGAATTTGGTTTCTTTAAAAAAAATAATCATGGAAAATACCTGAAGGGCTCACCATGGTTCAGGACTCCATAGTGGTAGGTGCTAACCAAATGAAACCCACTTAGACATGATTCAACAAGTGCAAACTAAAGACAGTGCAAACTTTTAGTAAGCATTTTGCACCTGCCTTGTTGGTTGTGGTTCCATGACCGTTTCTGTGGTTTGAGTACTAACTTCAGCAGTCTGGATCCCCTACTCTGATTTGTGCCAGTGATATCCTGATGTTCTCCATCAAATTCTTTTTACAAAAAAAAAAAAAAAGTCCTCTGAAACAGATTCTCAGTCCATCCGTCCTCCCTCCTTACTATCAAATGGTACAAATCCTCAGTGCTGCAATAGAAGCAAGAATTAACAGCTAGAACTAACAGTCATTAGATTAGGGGCTACTTAACTTGTACCACCACCAAAGAGGAAAACAGACTGGGTTTCTTGTGTGCCACCTCCTCCACTGAACATCTTCAGACAAGCTCTTGCCTGTCGTTCATTACTTCACAAACCATACTCCATGGGGTATGCTTCATTTTTATTCCCCCTTTTATTCATTTCTCAATACAGCAGACTTGCAATAAATCACTTTCTGAAACCCCTTCTCATTAAGTTGCCCCACCGTCTTCTCTGCCAACCATCATCTGTAGTCAACAGCTGTCGCTTCCCTCCTAAAGAGGGAAGGGCTTCACTAGCCTTAGCGGGGCACATATTGCTGATCACAAAAGGATCCAGAAAGAGTTCAAAATGGTGAGGATCTCCTGCACGCTGGCACTGAATTAATAATTGTTACTTTTTCAGTTTTAATTCATATTTTCTGCCATGCCAGGAAATATCAGTGACCACCAAAACAACTAGAATGACTAGTCTTTCTTCAGAGTCAGTGGAGAATGAGGACAGTGATTGAGGCAATTCAAAGAAGGTGACAAATGTCAACAGCACCTTTAAGATGTCTAGGAGAAAAAAAAAAAAATTCCACTTTTCCCCATCTCAGGAACTAAAAGTAGCCCAAGGAATGTAACTTTTCCCAGCACCAATGTCTGACAGGTATTCAAAGACAAAAAAACAGAAGAATTTCTGTATATATTTGTGACAGACGTCCATTTAAAGTTGTATTTAAAGTGGCCATTTATTATTAATAAAAGTACAACCAGAGACTTCCATTAAGAAAAAATAATCGGATTTCTATTGTGTCACAAGCTCACATAGACCAACCCTGAAAGGGTCCATCAGGATGACCTCCTTCATGTCCTCTGAGGACACAAAGTCTTTGTTCTCCTTTCACATTGGTGCCACACATGTGGATGAAGCCATGACAATGAGGTGGGGGTTCCTGCTCCATGTGACCTTCAGAAAGAGAAAGTCACTTGGGCCCAAACATTACAGGCATGAACAGATGCCACCTCTTCTAGTCACATTGTTAACGAGATTTGCATTAACTATCACATTGTCAACACTAAAAAAAAGACACAAAAAGAAGCAAAGTCTCAGGGCCTTTGAAGAACATGTATCTCATCCTTCAGGAAAAAGGCATTGAAAAGCAAGAAACTGGGAGGGAATCACGGTGTACATAACTGCAGTCCAACCACCATCAGTACATCAAAGGTTTGACCTTTCTGCTCCAAAAGCATGTGTTCTGAATGCTTACAATGCGTATTTGACATAAATTTAAATTCTCAAAGATCATCTAGTTTTCACAACCTCGGCCACAGGCCGAGATTCCAGCTTCATCCATAACACTGAGGACTGCTTTTGGGAGCACACTCACACAAACCCACATCCCCAGGGGTGCTGTGGGATGGTGCAGCCTCACACCAGCGAGGGCCGCAGCTGGCATCACCTGCGCAGGCGGCAACCAGAGCGGCTTTAGCCCCAGAAACCAACCAAAATCTTAACTGGCAAAACTGGCCTCCGCAGCCTGGAGCAAAACCCCAAACCACAGTGTCTGTTTCCTGTTCAAACTCTTCTTTTTCCCCTCCACAGTCTCATATAAGACTCTCCTAAAAAAACTGCGAGAATAAACTAGCAAGACATTTTTCAGAACACACCTAAACTCAACCAAAACTTCTTTCTTAAAGGCCTCTTAATTTGCTTTTTCATTTGATGACTCACTGACATGAAGCTCTACTCCTTCTCCGTTCCTTCCACAGGGACCAGGTGTTACCCGCTCACATAGATTTGATATCAAAAGGAACATTCAGGTTTTATTTGTTCTGCTCACATAGGGATAGGATCTATAGAAAATTACTTGTAGAAAAACAAATTAATACTGAAATTCTCCTTCACAAGATGTAAACAAGTAATTATCAACCTGCACGAGCTCCCCCTCTCAGCCCTTTCATCTCCTGTTACTTTCGCTAGCACCAAATGAATTAAAAAAGGAAACAATTTTACCTCCATAATGCATTTAGAAAAACTACGCTGCATTAAGTCATGCCTCTGCCTGCTACTACTCATCAAACCTAGTGCACGTCATCAGCATGTATGGAGGTTACGTGCTTTCTGCTCTGATTTTTGGCATCCACTGTGAGCTGAAACCCACAGCAGAGGCAATGGTTAGTCCCGTGGCCAGACAAAACCAGGGCTGGTGCACCCGGATGGCTGCCCGCTAAGCTGGGACACTCTCTGACACAGAGGCATGCCAGAGTTAAACAGAGATCCTCTGGCAGAAAGCTTTCACAACCTCTGGGAGCCCTGGAGCAGCGCGAGATAAAGCAATCTCTCATCTCTCCTCCCAGGGCATGTGTGGGGGCAGAGGGAGGGGGAAATCCCAGTGGAGGAAGGTAACCTGGGAGGAAGCGTGGCAGAAACTGCAAACCTTGGAGGAACCTGACCCAAACCCACAGGTCTCTCAGCATTCATTAAAAGTAACAAGGAAATGCACAAGAGCTTTCTTACTTTGTCCAGGTATGCATACTACCAATGCTAGCTAAGTACGGGTATGGTAATTTTTCTATTCTTTAGAAGACACATTCACTTTCACTAAAAGACCCAAAGATGCTCATGAAAGAAGAGCTTTGGGGACAGCAGACCAAGCTGGATACCTGCCTTTTTTGGGGTGGAAAACAGAGGCAGTTGCTCCTGCCTAGGAGTGGGACCAAAAGACCACATTAAAACCAAGCGGATGTGGGAAAAGATTACAGAAAGGAAGCACAGGCCAGGAGACCATCCGCATACCATGATATGCTCGAATAACCTGGCCATCTCAGGAGTGAGCCCTGCGCAGAGGGATTCAGTAGCATTAGGAAATACAAGTAGCGAAGAAGCAAGACCTTCATAAGGTAATGGTTTGTTGGGCTTCCAGCAAGGGAATAAAAACATCCCAGCCAAATAACACAGAACCAAAACAAGCCAACTCCAACAGCTGATTCTTGTAAAATAACTGATAGATTTTTATCTTATTTAACTCTTTAATCAACAGCTTTAAATTCAGAGGAGAACAGCCTGTTCTCCTACAGCCAGCATAAGACTTGGAGAAACTGCCATCCGTGCTTGCATTTGTTACCAGCCAAGCCTAACCCAGGTCTACCCTGCCCATCCGGGTGCTCTGGTAAGGCCCAGACAAACTGTGAGAGCCCAGGCTTACACCCTGGGAAGGCAAGGAGCAAGCAGGTTGAATAAGACAGGACGCAGGCACAGCAGCAGCAGCCGCCGACCATGCAGTGCAGGAGCCTTCCCCCTGCCATGGGGCAGCACCCCTCACTTTCCTGCTTTTGGGAGGTCAGGCATGCTGAAAATTGTGACATGACTGTTTATTGTAATTCATTTAAATACTTGCCTCAGAAAACAATAGGTTAGAAAGAAAAAACCAAAAAAACCCAGAATCCTATTCTCCCTTTCCAGTTAAGACGACTAAACCAAAGCGTGCTCAGTTACTTGAGCAGATAGTTTTTATGTATATGCTGCTCTCTTACAGGAGCAATGCTTAAAAAGGTACACAGCTGTTTCCTCGTCTCACAACAAAGTCCTGAACAGTTAAACACTGATCTCCACCAGGTGCAGACTGGATTAACCCAGATTCAGATAAATTCCAATGCAATAATACTGTTAACTATTAACACTAATAAGTATTACAACCAAATCCTTTCCCCTGCTTTTCTTAAAAGGTGGACAAAAAGTTAGCACCCATAAACTGTTATAGAAGAGTGAGAATAGGTCATCTCAATCTTCATCGAGAAACATCACTTCAGTCTTCAGGTGAAGCCAAGCAAAATGCATCAGCAACAGTGACAATTTATCCTACAACTACTTATGCTGAAAAAGAGGAGATCAATAGCTCATTCTTCTATTTGTCTGTCCCAGCCAGACACAAAAGCTGGAAAAGGCTCCTAAGTTCACATATGCCAACCAGCGTTCCCCTTTCAATTAAAATAGGGTCCAAACCACCATATATTTGCGCAACCTACTTAGTAATCTGTATTACGGAGCCTCTAATACAGATAAACCCAGCTGGTATCATCAGCAACAGTTAGTCAAACCTTTGATTTCACCAGCAATGGCTGCTGTTATCTTTTGCTGTTATATCTACAAAAACATTTCATGGTGCTTAATACTTGCCCAACTGAAAGTGGTGTTTAGCATAAAATAAAGAACAGCTCTCAGAATCAAGGGATGAAGATAGGCAAGAGCATGCTTCTCCTCTCAGACCTCACCATTCCACCCCAGAAGATGGCTACAAAACCTAACAGAGAGTTGCCATGGATGTTGGTGATGACTTAAAAATAGCAAGAACTTATAACATAAATCTCCCAACTATTCTCTTGGCCACCCTGATCATCTACATTCCCTGAAGAAAAAAGGACAGGCATTTTATAGCCATTCTTAAACTGCCCTGCTTTCCTTAAGAAAGCTACCTACTATTTAGTTTCCATGTCTTTGCTAGGTCTGAGGTTATAGGTGAGTTTTCTTGTGCATGTATTAATGTTTTCATTCTTGACTATCAGACATGAAACCAAGTTGTGCCCTCTTTACTTGATAAATTTAATATAGAAACAGCAGAGTTGCATAGGTGCGAGGAAAAGCAGAACAACGCCTGAAGAGTACTTTAACTGGCAGATGATTGTCAGGAATGATAGTAACCTACCTCATTTCTAAGATTCAGGGTGGAATATATGAGGTTAAAATACCATCACTTGGCTTCCCTTACAAACAAGGTAACTTAAAGAAATTTGTTCATGCAATCAAGTTGTTACAAAATAGCTAAGATTTGAATAATAAATAGTTATTTTGCTCTGCCTTCCTGAAAAGAGACTTATTTCATCCTACCTGTACCTATGTACAATAAACAAAGCTGCTTTTAGTGAAAAGCTATGCTATTAAAGCTACCACGAAGTGAAACAAATTGTTAACTTTTACATAGCTTAAGCGATACGAGGACGGGTGTGCACACTGACCCATTTTCAGGGATAAATACTTCCTGGGAAAGGCCAACACAGAACGGGCTTCCAGGCTTCTCCCCACACACCGTCATTTGGACAAACCCCAGATACTGTGCTAAAGCTTCAATTTCACATGACTTTATGAAGTTATTTCTCATAATGCATTGTAAGTTTAAACCACATTTTAATACACAACTAATGCAATGACAGATACAGCCACAAAAGGGAGAAAACGTACAAGATTAAGAAGTGCAAACAGCACAGCCTTCTCCAGGGAGCTGCCTGAGGCAAAGCTTAAGCGGTGGTTCTGATCCATACTTGGAGAAGCAGAAGTGAAAGCAAAGCAAAAGTGTCACCCCAGTTAGGAGCAAATTACCCATCAAACAGTTAAACTGTTACCTAAGATACCTCAGCAGAAAACTATGACACAGAAGAAAACTTCTCATAT
Source organism: Gavia stellata (assembly GCF_030936135.1). NCBI lineage: Eukaryota > Metazoa > Chordata > Aves > Gaviiformes > Gaviidae > Gavia > Gavia stellata. The sequence continues at coordinate 54,442,520 of NC_082595.1, forward strand.
GAAAGCTGAAAGAATAATTCTGCTCCACAACTGATCTAATCCATTAGAGAGCTGCACTCATCTATTACACAGTGATTTCTACACAGTGTATTTAACAGCCAAACTAGCAGAGTGAATTCCCCTGCTGATCAAACTCCGTCTGTAATTTGGGGGTCATTACCATGTTAGGTCAGTCTCCCCAAGAGTCTGCCAGAATTGGGTCCCAACTGAAGCTGGAAGACAGTCTTCACCTCAATTAACAGAGAGTGTTTCTGTATTGATTGCTGCAGACTGTTTGTCACAAGCAGCTAGAATCTTTACAACATCACAAAGTCATTCGAAACAGCAGAACAAGGGGGGAAGCAGACAACGCAGATGTTTTACACCAGGAAAAACAAACCATAACTGTGTTCAGAACAATATATTCCACTTACCACTTTTTCATAAAGCAAAGAAAACACGAAGCAAGCTTATTTAAATTCCTAAAGGCAGTTCTATCAGCTGATTAGGTTGTTAAAATACTCATTTCCACATCAGGTTTTCCACAAGAGAAGAAATTACGACTTCCCATTTGTTCGAAATTCTCTTTAAAAAACAAGAAAAAAACCACAAAAAACCCCCGAAAACACTACCACTTATTCATCTGGTGTTTATGTATGTAAATCTAAGTTTAAGAAAAGTATAACAACATAATATGACCTTACTACAAAGCCTTTACTAGTTCAAAATGTTGATATGGATTTGACAAATGTGTTGCATGTAATGTTGTGCTCTGAGAGCCTGCTTTTGCTGTGAGGCACAAGTGAAGAATGGAGGTAGAATAAGTCAAAATGCCCTAGGTTAGACTCCTAGCTAAAATTTCAGAGTTAACAGTGAGGAAGAGATTTGATTCTTGCAAAAATACTGTTGTGATCAGATAAGGCTGTGGAAATACTTGCATGTAGGAGGAAAAAACCACAAGGTAAAATAAGGCTTCCCTTCCCTGCCTCATCATGTTTTTAAATCACTTTTGCTCCTTTGAGGATAACAACAGTCCCAGCCAGTGCCTAAATATGAAGAGAAAGGTGGAAATAACTGTTGTAATCACTTAATTCAGTTTCCTGCAACCATCCTTTTTGGCTGGTTAGAGAGACTGGCCTGCAATAGAAAGACAAAAGACACCTTCTGCCTACACAGACCTCTCTTTCTGGATGCTATGCCAGGCTTACCCTGTATCACTGGGCGTTTAGCCCAAGATCTGCGGTTATGTGATCTAACTGGGGCCTGAAAGGTTTGGGGTGCAGGTCCAGCCAGACCTCCCACATATCAGCTGGTCCAGGTATGCCTCCCCAGGTCTCAGACCCCTTCAGCCATTCCATCAGGCCACAATCAGCCAAGACTGCCATCATCTCAAACTGCATCCTGCCTAATGGCTAAAAACTATGGAAGAAGTCAATATACCTTTCCCTTCTCCCTTTCCGCTTTAGAGTGCGATCGCAAGGCTGCAAGGAGAGAAGCTTCAGCTGACTAATATAGGAGACTGGAGTGTTTTTAAATTAGTCTTCCAATTGATCAGGCAGCTGAATTAATTCTCCCCGTGACATACGATCACTAGTTCGCAACCCAAGAGAAAAGTGGGAAACATACAGCCAAGGACAGAGGCTCCTGCAGAGGTAGCTGGCCACCAGTCATCTTACCTGTCATGTCAATCTACACCTTCGGATCATGTACCAGATACTTCTCGTGTTAACTTTGTTTACCTTTAGGAAGCTACAAGCCTGAAATATGCTCAGCAGCTCCCCTCAGTAAAAAGAATTAATGGCAACTACAGTACCAGGTTGGAGGGCTGCACCTGATCCCTTCTCCATGCGAGTCTATGTATCAGTGTTTCCCACACACGTCCTAAAATTACTGTTCTTCAGAAAGCAGCCTGTATTTTGGCATAGCTAGGTGATAATTGTAATGAAACAACTAATTTAATAGGTATCCTCAGCAACTTCGGACCAAGAAGCAGGGAGGAACTCTACCAACAACTGTCAAACATGCTACAAAACACTGAAGCAGTTTACTGTAAGAATAAAATAATGATTATAAAAGATGTATTATGAACAGGACACCTCACTAACTTGACATACACTGCAAAGAATTTTTACTAAATGCATTTCATTGTTCTGTTCCAAGACTAAAGATACCACCTCCAGAGACTCTTAACTTAAAAACAGTTATGGTAGGAAGAGACTGCTTACAATTGGAGGAAAACCACTACTTATCATTCCTGTAGATACTGCCTGCCTATTTACAGATAAAATTACTTCAAGCTTGTCTAGACCCTCACCCCACAAAAAAAAAAAATTAATCAAAGCTTATTGACTATAAGGGTTTGTAGAGTAATGAACAGGTTGTTAGATACCTTGAAACATCACTTCTGCCAGCATTAAACTTTTGCAGGGCTCCAGAAACTGGATTGCCACACTGAATATTTGAAGAAGCAGCTTTGCTCCTACCAGTAGGTATCAGAGTTTTCCAACTACCAGCAATAAGGACTGCAGCTTGGGGACCAGGAGGTGGGCAGGTGAAGTGAGGTGAAGGAGGTGTCAACTATATCCATCTCCACCTCTGAAACCGCAGACTCCAATAGTAATTGAATTCAATACTACTTGAGGAAATTCTAGTTTCATTAATTATTTCCAAAGAATATATATAGTCCTCAGTGGGAGAGAGGTTAACAGCTAGGAACTGAAGCAGCACAGGAGGAGAAAGGAATCATTACAAAGCATGGTAACAGAATGCATGAGATGGCTTGTACACAAGGACACGCATCTCTCCAACTCCGTATTTTGCAAGACCAAAAAGAAAGGATCTACAGCTTTCATGACAAAGAGACAAGAAAATAAATAGAATGTTTGTCAGCAAGGAGATGAAAACTTTTCAGAAGTATCCAATTTAGCATTTAATTGATATTTTCATTGAAATGGAAGCACATCACATGATGTTAAACACCACTGACCTGTCTATCCAAATATGGCCTCTCTCAAAATATTAGTTTTGTTTCAGATTTTTAATGGGATAAGAACTATTATTTTTTTTAGAAAAATAACCCAACAGGTCTTCCAGAGCAGATACTTCTACCTACTAGCTGCAAACCGCAATTACCCTCTAATTTTAAAGCAATCATTGATGATCATTTGCCACCAATACAAGCTTCTGTAGAGGCCTGGCTAGCTGCAGTGGTTTATCTTGGAAAGGGGAAAGCAGTCACGGCTGCCCTAGATTGTTTGGGGAGAGGAAGAAGATGAGAAGGGAAAATTCAGGGAAAAGAAAGAAGAGGCACCCACTTCAGCCTTTCCTAGGAAGTCCCTGCCCTTCCCACAAGTCATCTCTTTTCTCTCCTGCAGGTTTTCCCTGGAACGTAATGTCATCTTGCCTGACATACAAGGGGAAAAAAAGTCTACTCTTCAAAATTTTCTGAATCCACCTAATTTGCCTCACTTTAATAACACACATACAGAGGCTGGCTACCCTCTGAACTGCTCCTGCTGCCCCGTACCTTCATCCAGGGAAGGCTCTGCACTTGCAAAGTCTTTTAACCTGCACCTGTACCAAACAGTGGGAGCTGCCACTGAGAACTGCTGTTGCTGCTGCCCAGGAAACTCCTGCCCCAAAAGCACATTGATTTTCTGTGCAAAAGAAAGGCAGTAATATTTGTATTTGTGACTTTTGTGGTTTGGGGAGCACACCCAAACATCAAGATAAGTGATGTGTTTATTATGCGCTTTTTACCAAAATGCTGCCTGCAGCGAGAGGAACGGGTGGCATCCTGCTGCAGAACTAAGTTCTGAGTTATACTGACATTTCTCTAAAAGAATCAAAACATCGCTGCATGAGAACAAACATGGTTAATTCCCTAGTAAATTCAGCAATTTTGGAATTTCTGTCAACATGTGCCTGCTTTTGATTCACCACCACAACCCCAATATACTATCAGTTTTTGAACCAGAAGTATCATAAAAGCTGAGAATTTCTGGCAGCACCAGTAGGACAGAAAAACAGCTCGACAATCCCCAACGAAGGACCTTCCCCGAAGGTTAAGATTTCTAGTACTTGTTAAAACATGTCTCAGCACTTTCCTTGGTGGCAAGAGATCAAGCTCAGTGATTTTCCCACCCCCTTATTCCCAACTGGATAGGGAGGGATGGCAGAAGCATCCCTCCAGAGCTAGTCCCTGGCACTCGTCCCTGCCTAGTATGATCAGCTGATGTCCCACTGTGTGCCCATGCAACTCCGTTTCCTACAAACACACAGGATTGCTAAACTTTTAGTATGAAGTAACTCATGATACTAGCATTAAAATGGCACCTCTGAAATTCAGTGGTTAACCAAATGAAAGCCACTCTGACTTTCTTCCCTCCCATACTCTATTTATTCCCTACATAAATTGAAGGTGACATAGTTGAAACATCTGAAAGAGCAGATAAAAGACTATTTTTGTCAAACTTCATTTGGGAACAGGGTAATTCACCCAAACAGCAAGGGAAAAAAGTAACTAAACAAATCTGTTAAAATTTATATTAAAATATAATCCTTTAAAACTGGGTCACTCAGGTGAAAATGACAAATCTGAAAAAGCTAAAGGATGCTTACACTTAAATCTACGAGCCACTTGCTGCCAAGCAGTGGTAAGGCAGTGTCAAGGGAAAGCTTAAGAACATTTTATTAAATCATTTAGATTTAATGAAACATCTTTGATTAAAGGCAAAGTTAATCCTTTGTTATATTCTGGTGCATAGGGTATCCTAATTATAACGCCATTTTTAATAATGAGGTCTCCAGAGTCTACTTTCAACCTCTACTGAAACACATGTTTAGTACAAATATTTTAATGTAAGTATGCTAAGAATTATAGAAGAATGAAGAAATTACTTATATATAGTTTAAGCAGAAAGTGTTTTGAGTCTTCCATCTGATCAATGATTCCCCCAAATGATCAGTTACATCTCACACTTTCACATGCAGAACCATTGTGCAAGTTTTGCACAATGAACAACCTATTATGAAGAAGACAAAATTATATACATCAGGAAACTAGTAAATACTAGTAAAACCAGGAAAAAAGTAAGAAACCCCACACCAGTGCTAATTTCTCTGTGCACATTTTGTGCGCTATGTCTCCAAAGTACAAATGGCTATGCTTAAAACTAAGTGCAAATTACAGTTCCATTTGACTTCTCATTAGCAAAATTGTAAGAAATCAGTAAGAAAGAACAGGTTTGTAAGTATTTCACCACAGGAAGAATGATAAAATAGAGATCATAAAAGCATTTTTTAATGTGCATCCTCAGCTATTTCTGCACACCAAACCTCTAAAGAAAGTTATTAATTTCTCAATATAGCATATGAATGTCTTGCTAATAAGAATGTCTTTTTCCTAACGCCACCTTGATTTACCTCAAAGCTTAGCTCCTAGTGACTTTGAGTGCCAAAAGGCAGTTCTCAAACTGAGTCACTGCAGTAAGTGGTCACCTGTGAGAAGTCTGGATTAGGAGACTTGGCTAGGATCACCTTGGAAGGCTCTAATGCCGCCAGGAAAAAACAAGACGATGATGACACAGTTCTTGTACCTTCACTATTACATTATCCTCTCTCATCTCACGGCTCCTAGACTCATGAAAGCTGTAAAAATCATCGTCCTCAAAACCAGTTGTATGGGAGAATACACACTTTGTCAGCAAGCTGGAAGTCAATCGTCACATATAGAGGAAAAAATCTGATGCTTGAACTTAGGGAATAACCACTAGCAGCCCTAGGCAGTTATTTTCTGCTGGTCAGCTGCTAAAGAGAGATTTGCCAGGAGACATCTCATCCGAGGCAGAGCAAATGCAGACAGCAAGCAGATCCCTGCAGCCTCAGCCGCAGGCAGCCTGCCCCAGCCAGCAGACGCCCTGCCTCTCCCCTCCCCTGCCGCCTCTGCTTCCCACATCTCTTCAGGCCCCTCTGCGCCGGGCCTCCCCACACCAAATTGTTCTTACTCTTTGCCAAGCCAGTCCTGGTTAGCCTTCATCTTCCACATCCGAAGCCTTACAGGATAGCCATCGGCATGCAGACCGCCTTCAGCTCCCACGTCATGCATGGCACTGCAGCCAGAAACAAGGCTTCCCGTCCCATCCAATTTAATTCCTCTGCTACCTCCATCCCACTGTTCTTGCTGCATTTTGGTTCACCCACTCCTCCTGGATGGCAGGAAAGGAACATGTACGCACACCAGAAAAATACCACCCTGTTCCAGGATCCACCACAGGCTATTACAGGGGTCTAAAATTGCCAGGAAGGACAAAGAGTGAATCTTGCTCAAATCCCACAAGACTGGGACAGCTCGATGCTGTCAGAATTACTAGCGAGTTAAGCCGCCTAATGAAAAATCTGCACGTGTTTAATTGCAGTTTTTCATCATGTATCATTTGATTCCCTGTGGATAGTACTTCTAAACATGAAGACAGATACCCCACAATGTTGAGTTCCCCATTCAATCACTGAAGATTTTTAGTGAAATAGCCTAAATGTGATTTTTTTTTTTTTTAAATGTACTGGCAGGAACAACAAAATAAATGGGTTTCTCCAAAGTTCATTCTCTGAGGTATCCAAACCAACTCCTTGCTAGTATTTTCCCCGCAGATTCAAGTGGGATGGAACATTTCCATTTGGAAGAAACCAAGAAAATCTAGAAATCTGGGTTAGGATTGCTCAATTCTAAGAGCAGACAATCAATTGCAACTGTGATAGACGGAAGATACTTTTACTCAAGAAAAAATGCACTTGCTGATTTCATCTGGGACTTCAATGATTTTCCTCCTAAGCTATGGCAGCAGATAAACATCTTATGACAGAATGTGGCGGATTCATGTCCTACATGGGACTAGACAAACTGCATACATGCAGTATTGACTACCATGCAACAGAAGTACTTTTAGAGACACTTGGAAAGTAAACCCCATTGAGCCTCAAATTCGAGTGCAGTACAGCAAAGACAACCTGGCCAACTGGCAGAAACTGCTCAAGAGATCTAACCAGAAAAGTGGAATACACAAAGGAAAAAACATTAAAAAAACCCAGAAAGTGGAGGGAATAGCCCACTAGAAGAGACTAGGAGTGTTTTATTCATCTGCCACTAAGATGGGAGCATCACAATTCTGCCTATATTCCAGGAGTATTACAATTTCCTGCAGCATGCAAATTCAGAAGGAAACTAATAGCAAGAGTCCAAAAATAAAAATCCAAAAGGAAACATGAAAGGAGAAAGGAAGCTGTGCAAAATGTATAGATTTCCTCTTTCACGGAATAATCTGTAATTTAACTTCAGTACGAAGGTTTGATTATCATCACAGATATTTGCATTGTTACAGTAGTCAGTGTCATTCCATAGACTATTTACAGGTTCAAGGAAATTTCAACAATTAGGTACCACTCCCCCAAATTTACAGTTTTTGAGCAAAAAACATGTTTAGAATTTTACAAGTTTGGAACTAGTTTCAGATGAAACCATACCAAAACCCATAATCCTTTCCCCCTAGAGTTGAAGCAAAACTCATTTTTAAGGTAGTCTAAACTGGAGATACAAGTAGGCATGATTCCAAGGTTTTTCCACTGTGGTCACTATAGGACAGCTAAGACTGATCATCTATCCTAATTCTGTATTTTTCCAGTTAAAAAAAGCTATGAGGAATTTCTTGTTTGCTTGGGTTTGCAACATGTAGTATTAGCACAATTAACATATCCGTTGTACAACTCAAGACATGATATATGCAGATAACTTCTCTAAATCCTAAAACCCAAAAAATATAATTTCTAAAATGTGAATAAGTGGTCAAAGCAACAGTATGCTAAATCAACACCAACTTCCTACTGCCATGTGATGTGTTCTCTAAATTGGATAGTGACAGCTGCTCTTTTTTAAATAAAGCCTATTTTCATCCTGGTCTCATTAGTGCAGCCTTACCTGCCTAGCCATATTAGTCACTTCCTGCATGAGCACTTGATCACCTACACAGAATCAAAACACCTCTTATTACATCCTACACAGTATACAGCTTTAACTGAAACATTAAAGCTGTTATTGAGCAAACCTGTCCCTTGTGCCATCACACATAAGGGTGTCACCTGTGAAACACTCTGGATAGGAACTCTATTGCTTCAGAGAAAGACTAACTCCTTTTCCCATTGCGCTCCCACCCCCAACTAAATTACACTCAAAGAGAAGAGCAGGAAAAAAAGGAGGAAAAGCAGATAAATGAAATCTCAATCTCATGGTTACTCCACCCTCTTCTCCTCATTTCTAGAGCTTGAGAGACAGGTAAGAAAAAGGAGAACAAAATCAATAACTCTTCTGCTACTTGGGGGGATGGGGTTGTCTTCAAAAAACTTTTTGTCATGAGCTTTTATGATTTTACACTGCCAAATTTCACAACTGCTCCACTTTACCATCAAAAATATCTGCGTAATAGAAGCACAAGGCTATCAAGGTTGATCTTCAAAATCAGCGTGCTGCAATCACAGGTAGCTGTTGAGTAAGAGAGTAACATAGGCTAGTCCAGAAAAGAGACAAATCCCAAGTCCTCCAAGCCACAAGTAACAATGCTTCCCATGACCTTGCAGTAAGGGGGGAAAGAAAAAAACCAAAAAGCTGTAATTTCACTGATGTGAACATCGTTCAGCCCCCCCTCCAGAGGTGTCCAGGGATAGCAAGGAATGGTGAAGGGCTTCTTAAGCCAGCTGTAACTGATATGTCAGGAAGGTTCAGCCTTGGCTTAAGCATCTTAGTTTGAACACTACAGCGTGACACCACCAGTACAATTTCTCTTGGAGAAATCTGCTACGTGGATTATACTTGCTCAAAAGCAGCTGGATAGACAAAAGGACATGACATCTGATTACAAAGATCCTCCCGCAAGGAGGTCTTTCTCTCCTTGTTCATTATACATTCTCAGGAAGAAAATCAAGACAAACACTTCCAAGATACAAAAGAGATAAGAAGAGTCCATGGCCAAATAACAATTCCTTCCCTCAGAAATCGCACAGCACCAGGTGTTTGATTTCTTCCAGTACAAAACTTTCACTTTAGTGACATTAATGAATAATCTATAACGTGACCAGGTGAGTCTTAAATTGTATAAACCTCTACCTTTTCAGAGTATGGCTGCAAATACTGTAAGCAAAAGGATTGCTATGGAAAGGAAATACCACTTTAAAAAGCTCCTGACCATGGAAAGGAAGTTCATCCAGGAAAGGGAAGGAGAAAGAGAGCAAAAGTTGGAAGCTGGTGAGAACAGAGGTCACTCTCCAGGATCTTTACAGCACTCAGTAGATAAGCATATACCTTTTGAAGAAGTTCAACTTCCTGTCATAAATAAAGATTTTACAACCCATTCAAAATACATATTAGCCAGCCAATTACTTCATTTCATCTGCCTTTTCTTATTCCTTGGGTGGTGGTACTTCTGTATTTTTCAAGCGTCTCAATAGGTCACTACCCAAGATATACTCTTATTTCATATATTCCAGATACAGTTCTCATCAGTTCTTCCACCACGGCTTACATATATGAAGTAATCCATGAAAAATCATAAGCCTACACCTTTCAGAAGTGGTTTTAATGTTTCTATGCCTGTTGGTGTCAGCATATATCAGTCTTCGTGTTTGTATAAGGTTTGTTCAAATCCAGAAGTAGGTTTGTTGTGATCAGATTAGTGCCTGATACTGATTTCAGAGCCAAAAATTAAATCAATTAGAGCTTCTGTGGAATCTGTCTTCCCAGACTTCACTGGTGAACTCGGAGACACTACATGAAACTAAAGCCATGCAGGAGACCAATTTAGTCTGGTATAAACCTAACTTGACACTAGTTGAATAAAAATATCCTTTAACACTACACAGTCTTCAAAGGTGCAAACACATGCTGGACATTAAAGACTTAAAGACACGTGTGCTTGGCTACCCAGCCTCTACCTCTGTGCAAGATTTGTTTATTTTCCCTGTGGATCTAACTTCTGAATATAGCAGCTATAAAGCACAACAGCTTCAACAAGTTCATTTAGGCAGCTTGCAGGTATATTTTGGGATGAATACAGGAAACTCAATGTTTATCGCATCTCAGCCTTCTCAGCAGCAAAGCCCTATCTATGTACACCAGGCCAAGCAAAAAGCCAGGATGGATTTCACCAGAATCCCCGATACGTCACCTTGCAACCACCTCGAGCTATCAAAAGACTACCTGCCAGCCAACTTAAGTACTTTAAGGATGCTTAAATCCTTCCACAAAACTTGTCAAATATTGGTATAAAAAACACTGGAAGGAAAAAACCTTAGAATAGGACATGAAGAGATAAATCCAGAATGAAGATGCTGCAGCCTGTCAAGTGAAGCATTCAGCTAAACTAAAGACTAATAGAAAGACAAGGAAGTTCAACAACCACCAGCTACCACCTTCCAGTAATTTACAACATATTCACCCAGCTGGTTAGTTTCACCAGGAAAAAAAAAGAAAACCAACCAACCAAAACCACACAAAACAAATCCCACACTCAAACCAGCCAATTTCAGAGACTGATTTTCAACATTACATAGCTTTTCTTTGGTACCTTAACCATCTGTTCTGTTCATTGTTCTCATATAAAAGCAATCTGTGGAAACTAAAACAATCACTGGTCTTTGCTAATTGTTCTTTCTCTCATAAGTTGCTTTATACAACAGCCTGCACGAATGCCCTTGGAGAGTTATTTCACAAAGGCATCCTCTATAGCCTAGGTTAAGTCAGGTAACAGCAAAGCAGTCCCTTCTCTGCCAGTGGAGGGAGGGGACCTGACTTGGAAATTGCTCAGATTCAGCCAGATCAGTCCAACCAAAACCACAGTTTTCAAATTTATTTAAAAGCCATTTCTCCTAAAAACAGCGTGAAATATTTGACTTCAGATTCCTTACAGAAGACAAAAAATGCTGGACACAAAGTATGGTTTGAAGTGAACTACTTGCAGGTGAGTGTGGGGCAATAGAAAATCCTTTGCTGTGTTCAATGGTTAAAAAAAGTAATGCCAGACAATAAAACTCTACCATCATTTCCTCAGTGGACTCAAGCTTCTCCTCAGAGCAGAAGCACAGGTGGCCTTCCCATCCAACTGGGCCAAATTCAGCACATAATGGTGCCACATAGTGAGTCCTTCTTGCTGGCATTGAAGGTGCTGGCTTTGAGAGCTGCTCAGATGCTACACCCTTCTTTCAAATTCACAGAGACTGGAGGTGCTCTCCCAGATACCTCCCTTCTTTCCCAAATACGCAGGCTCACATTGGTTTCTACCCTAACTTAATTCACTGCAATTTCTATAGTTCATGTTGCGCCAAAACTTCTTCAGAAATGCCTACCCAACTTATCCTCTCTTGCATTTAGAGACACCAGTTGTTTCTCCTCCCAGTTCTCATTATGCTGAACCAAACATTTCTGCATCTGTGTGACAGCACTTTTCTCCTTGCAGTCCTTCCTGGTTCCTGCCATTTATCTTAAACACTGGTGCTCAAGATTCCAAATAAACCCTCCCCACATACAGCGACCTCATTGCTCTCCTCTCTCTACTACATCCTTAAATATCATTACAAGCCTCCTGCATCATCTGTCATCATTAACCCAGATGTGCTGCCTCCTGCCAATGTTCCAACAGTCAGGTGGGCTTCTACTTGAAAAATTAAAATCATCACATGAAAAATCATCAAATAACCTCTTGCTCTTTCTTTTCAACATAAGAACTGATAAAACTTAAAATTCTCCTAAATCAGAACTCAATACAGAAGCTAAATGATAAGCTAGTATCAGAAAACTTACCTTCTGGTGCCAGTTCATTATTGAGGCAAGGAGAAGGGACCCTCTCCTTGTCTCCTCCTCTTCCCCCAAACAAACATCTCAATGTTTCTCACTAAGAAACATGCTTCTAACTTGTGAAAGCTGTAGCTACAGCCCATTCACAGCACATGCTAGAATTGTAGATTACATACAGCTTAAAAAAATTCCGTATTTGTTGCAAAAACAGGCTTAAAATTTGTATGAGTCAAAAATCTAAGCAGTACACCTACAAAAACATAAGAAGTCAATTAGAGTGGAAAAGAATATATCTGAATAGTAATGAATTAGTTTTGGTTGCCTTCAGAATGAGGGGTTTTTTTGTACTCGTACCAAGAGACTGTATGACCAAGCTCAAAAAGTACCTTCACCAGCAAAGAGTTTCTTAAGCCAAGATCTCAAGATGATGCACACCAATTCTTCACGACAGTGCTGTACCTTGTTCCGTTGTGCATTTTTAAATAACATGACATTTGATAACAGTCTTCAGGCATTTTGTGTCTTTGCAAAAAGAAAAAATAAAACCCAAAACAAACAAAAAGCCCACCCAACAACCAAACTCAGACAAAACCCCCAAAATCCTTCTATCATTTTGAGCTCTTTTCACTTGTTATTCAAACAGGTAAGTAGCAACAAGGAAGTATTTTTGAGAGCTCTTTGGCACAGGAAAAACTTCTCTCAAGAAAATAACGAACATACTTGGCATTGCTTGGCTGCAGCAAACTAAAACTGTTGAAATAAGCAAGAACAAAAAAAAGAGTGTCCCATTTGCAAGAATATTCACATTAAAAGCTTCACTTACAAAAACTGCCTTAGGAATAATCTGTTCTGTGTTACAAAACACTTGGAGATGCTTTAAAATTCCAGCTCTTTGAAAGTTTCTTATTTAACAACACCACAAGCAGCAGAGACAGGACTGGTGGGTACCAGCCCGGGCTGGACTGAGAGCCTCAGTGCTGCGAGCAGCTCAGAGAAACACTCTGGACCGAGCCACCACACCTGTCCAAGAGCTGTGGGTGCAGACGCACCTTCAGGCGCTGGACAAGCCATGACTTCTGTCTGAATTGTGAAAGAGGAAATGATGCAGCGACAGGACCAAATTGCAGGTTTGATTTCATTGAGCTCCAATGAAAACCTCCACGTGCAGACACCTTGGACACATTCTTTCCCCTTCCCTCACGCTGCCTTTTCAATCATTTTGTTCTGAGAGGCTGTCACAGTTGCCAAAATAAATGGCCCTGCTTAGCCATGGACACATTATTCGGTACCACACTGTGGGGGAATAAACGTTTGCACGCTGCGCATGAGACAATTAGGAACTGGGTAAGATAAAAAAAGTAAGAATGGTTGTAAAAGGTTAATTTTAACCCAGATCAGTTTTTCTGCGGGTGGATCAGATGATGCAGAAACAGTAAAGACCAAGTTAAAGGAAGGGCGAGCAGCACTGCTAGCTAAAATGACTGTAAACCTTCAGCTTTAGACAGTAGGTCTGCTTTTCTTGACATAGAAAGAAAAAGAATTAAGATCTAGAATTTATTTTAGATCCTTCATTTACTAGAAGTGGTTTCTTGGCCTTGTCTGGCTATGTCTCCATCTGTAATGGCTTAGGTGATGTCCTTATGAAGCATTACACTCTGGGATACTTCAGGCAGGATTTGCCAAGTTACTCTCACAAAAAGAACAGCAAATCAAGCCTTCACATGAAACACCTACTGAGGCAAAAGCACTCACTAATGTCCATGAGCAGTAGTCACAACTCACTACCAAAGAAGGTTTAAATCTTAGAGACTGGGAAGCTGCCAGTAATTTAAAATAAAGTTACAACTCCAGATAATGCCTTGAAAGAATGGGCATCTTCACAAGTTTGAAAACTGCTCTCAAGTGTTACTGAGAAATACAACAGAAGCAAGTCTGAATCTACTTTCCATTATACAAACAGGTGAGAATTGCTGAGGTTGCTTAATTCCCACTGCCCATATGTAAGGAAAATGGGTACCACAGATATGTGCATACTTTATTAAAATCTGAGTATCTTAATGTACTTCACTTCAGCCTTGAGGTTTAGATAGCCATGTATATACATCAATACCCATAAGTCTCTAACAGCAACAACATTTAGACAGAACTCCAGTGTTTTACAACTGATTTCCTGGCCTTACACCAAGTAGGATTAGTCCACCACAATGAAGTACACTTCCACCACCATAATTCTCCCTGGAGTCCTAACATACACATTTTGTAGCTGGTATGCAACACTTGGCATCTAAACACTATATGGGGCATGTTTGCTCTTTTGTGGCTCTATCCATTCCAAAAAAACTTTTAAGTTGCACATTCTTTCCCCTTTTTAAGCTGCATGCTAATACCATAAAGTTAACTAAGCAGAGTTTCCAAGCTATTGCACAGCTGAGCTGCACATGCACTTCAAAAAGCACTGAGCAGTTTACGTACTTGCTTCCGTAAGGCCTTTAGAGGAGTACTTCTAAGCAGACAAATTATACCTGGCACTGCACAGGTGCGCTGGAATGGAAAGGCACAAGGTGTCCTCTCCCCAAAGTGCACTCACTCAGCAAGCAACATCAAAATAGCTGAAAGCACTAAGAAGCCCTCCTCCACCATTTCTTTGGCCCCATACAGCAGTGATAGTACTGACAATAGTGATGTATTTCTTTTTGCCTCTTCAGGAAAGCAGCACTTCTCACAGCACCTCTGTAATCATGTCACAGATGGCATGCTGCACCGACTCCACCCCTCTCTGCTCCTTATAGAGTATACAAGTCTTCCAGCAGCCCAGTAAAGCACTAACCCATTATTTTCCTGGAAGTCCTGTACTAAAGTTACATACTTTAAACTGTATTTAAAATTGGGGGGTGGGGGTGCTAGTTGTTTGTTTCCTGAGGTTAGATTTATTCCTTGCCCACCCACATCCAATAGGAAACCAGAGAGTGAGCCAGTCCCATTTCACTTTCTCACCACCATCTACCAGAATAACCAGCCAGTATTCAGCCGCAGGTTTAAACAGAGGCCAAAGATCCACTTTATATATAGAGGGCACCAGTCTTCATGATTCCCTTTTGTTTTACGAAAGCTTACCCTAAGCAAGCCCACCTTCTGGGGCAACCCGATTCTTACAACATCACCAAGCCCTTCCCATCCTGGCAATCATCTTCTCGCTCTTCTTCCTTCCTCGTATTGTGTGAGCAAGCCCACAGAGCCACATCACAGCTGAAACAGTTTGGATAGGACTTCCCTTTCCTACAAGCTAAAGGGACAGAGTCATTCAGATCCCCATGCTACACCCCTGACCTGATACACCACCATTCCTACGAGACCAGGGAGCCAAACCAATTAAACTGGAGAGGTACCCGCCTTTGCTGCCATTCGTATCGTGTCAGTGATAGAAAACAATACACAGTGGCATCAGCATGACCAGGCTTGAGAAAGTTAAACTTTGCCCCTTCTATTTTCCACTACAATATCCAATATAGTTTGTATTGTACTTAATAAAAACACCACTGGGAAAAAATAGTCCACAGAAGGGGAAAGGTACTTTTATTATTATTTCAATCTGATATTTCTTATAAAAGACATTTGCAGTTTTGTAAGTGTACTACAGTCTACTAGCAAGCTCATAAGGAAAAGGAAGTGGAACAGCTTTAGAAATTTCTTTATCTTTTCATGAAATTGTATCTAGGAAGCACACAGCCTTTCTCACAGTTAAGTAAATAAACAGGAGCAACCCTACATCCCAACAAGCTTGTCAACGAAAATATACATCAATCTTAAATTGAAGCAGTGAGGTAGCTACTAAGGTAAACGTGGACTCTAAGCCATTTCAGGTTCAGCTCCAAATCTGGCTTAAACTACTGTTAAACTTCTGACCTTCTGTACTGAAATCCAAAGTTTTCTTCTCTACAAATAAAGTCTTGAATTCATTTTTCATCCTAATTTTTTTTCCATTTCACTTACATTAAGCAACTGCTATCACAAGGCTTATTTACCTGTAAAATAAACATGTGTGCCATAGCAGAAAAACATACATTTAATAACTGGCTATTCAACAGGAATGCTGTTATTTTTATGTTCACATTAACTTCCAAATAAAAATCATTTCTTTGCCTTACCAAAAATTTTTCAAGTACTTAAATAGACTCAAAAGCTAAATAGCCTCTTCATCGTTAGACAAATCTGTCACTTTTTCTATACTGGAAAAAGTCAAAGGTACTTGGCTAATAAAATCCTATAGACAAGGACTTTTTTTTTAATAAATATAATTCGTAAAGAAAGTATTAAAAAAGAGCAAAAGAAACATAAGTGCAAGCAGCTAAAGCATACTGAAAGACAGATAAACCAGCGTAACTGGGTGGCTAAGTAATGCCCTTCTTCACCACTTTAAATTCTTTTGAAGAAATTGCATCCCTTACAACTGTTAATCACTTTGACAATGTACTTACATCCTGGACATGTAAGATACGTATCTTCTTTGAGCCTGGCTAGTTTAGACAGCAGGAAGCAAGATATTTGCACAAGAAGAAGGGACAAATGAAGGGCCAAGAGGCCCCAGAGCATTTGGAAGAACAGTTGTTCTGGGTGGAGAAACAGAGGAATGGGGCAGAAGTGAGCTGAAGGCCTTCCCAACCCCCATTTAACTCCTTCATTTCTCTTTGTTTGGGCCATTAAAGACCAACAGTTTGGTTTTCAACTCATTTCACTTTAAATTCCCTGGACTGAGTCCATACCTGTGCCTGGTGGCTCCTGGAAACAGCTGGTAGGAGCAGCGGGAGGGAAGGCACAAGGCAGACAGTCTTCTCATGGCTCAGCCCATCTATGGTCCCCAATGCCCACACCACTGACATACCAGCGAGGTGCGACACGCTGGCTATGGGAGGCAGCTGACAAGCAGGGCTTCTGCTTGACAGAAATTCCGCATTTTCAAAATTAGATTTCAACCCAAGCTAAAACAAACCCGGTTCTCCTTCATCTCCCACTGCAATTTCACATTCATAGGGTCTTTACCCTTCAAAATCAGCTTTACTATCAACACCAACAAATTCATGGCACCACTGCAGGTCTCGCCATTTACCCTCACCCTTTGCTTCCAACATCAACAATTTTATGACACTATTTATCCTCACCCCAGGAATTCAGGCTTTCCCCCATTAGCAAAACCCTTCCTGCAACTGTTCAAAAGTGACACCATCTTTTCTATTCCCAACATCTCTGATCCTACAGATCAGAGCTTTAACAGAAATCTTCTTAGCTGTAAGAACAGCCACTCTTTTCCCCCTTCACTTCATAACAGCATGGCTAGGAAACCATGGCCACATATTCCAGCTCTACATCTGGCAAAGACTTACCGAAACAAGAGGAAGTCATAACTGTCCATGTAGAGTAAGCTTGCAGCTACTTCTACACAGGGAACAAACATACCAGACAAAGTGGCGGTATGTTGACGGAGTATCTAGACCTACACACACTAGGGCAACTAGGCAGTATTATCATTCAAGAACACTGCTCAAAACTAGTTTTCTTTAAAAAGAATTTAAAAGTATTTCCAGCAATGCTTGATTTTGTAAAACTTTGTTCCAAACTTAAGTTTGGGCCCAAACTGCACCCATCAACAAGCATTCAAGAGGGATTAAAAGCTAGCTATATGCCTAGACAACTTTAAAGACTAATGCTTACAATCTTAAAGGCACTTGGGTGTCATCCTGAACTGTGACAGTAACCCTTGGGCAGCTGGCTAAGCAGCAGCATTTCAGCACTGGCACTACATACATGATGGCAGGAGAACAGGACAGACTTTCAGAAGCTGTTTGCTGAAAATGACAGTGAAGAAGTTCAGGTGCTCCTGCAGCTCACAGCTGACGGATTGGGTCTATCTGCTGCCTCCTCCTTCTACTCGAGAACATAGCCACCTTACAGTGGCTGAAGTGGCTGGTTTGGTTTAGAAAGCCTGTAATCTAGCAGGTTATATCCTCCTCTCCTCCTGCACCTCTCTTCCTCCTTTGTAAACTTCTGTGCTCTTGCAACGTCAGCTGGAGGGTGGTCGCTCGCCGTGCCATCACCTCCTGGTAACCAGTCTACAGCCATCCTAGCAACTTGCTAGCTAGCATTAGAGCATGTTTTTGGATTAATAACCCTTGCAAACACAGAGCTTCCCCCCCACCGAATGACAGTGGCCCTTCTGAGCTCTGGTCTGAGTCAGGGCACAAGCAGCCCATTAACCATCAGATGATTCAGCACTTGGTGCCTACATTTCTGCTGGCTGGTTTTCATCAGCCATCAGACTACAGCTTTGAAGGTGTATCACTTATATGATACCATAAGACACCTGAAAAGGCACTCAGGTGTCAAGTCCTTCTGGCTCCAAGCTGGTACTGGTTTTAGGCAATACAGCCTGCTCCTCAATTGTCCTCTTTACTACATGGCTTTATAATCACTTTCCCCACAAAAATCCTGACAGTAACAGTCTGCTGCTTTTTTTCTCCAGGTCTTTCAGAAAGAGATCATTCACAGAAAAGGGGTCAAAAACAAGATCTCAGGTCACAGAGAGAGGAAGACTGGTAAGAGGTCCCAGGCAGAGGGAAGACAACCTCCACATTTCATGCTCAGGAGAGGAAAGCACGATTTTAGTCCCACCAAAACCAACCACGCACAGAACACTGTTGGATGCAGCCCCTCCCTACCCCCAACAATCCCTTCCGATTTACTCACAGCCACTAATCTCCTTACAGTTCCTATAATTAAAGAGCATAATATCTGACTGAGAATAGAGTATGCTGTTTAAAATTAACTCACCCAAAGTCCTTTAACATAAGAATGACTGCTCCAAGAGAATTACAAGATTTACAAAATAAAGCATCACTAATGAGCATAGGATCAAAACTGGATTATCAAGTTTCATGATTTGCATGTAGAAAAAGCAGGCAGTCAAATCACCAAAGTTTCTATAAAACTTTTACAGCCACTTCATAGGAAAAGTGAAACAAATATAGATACAATTATATATATAGAGAGAGCTTCAAATATTTATTAGAGAACATATTGTACTTTATAAATGTTAGGAAATTGCAAATATTGTTTTGGTCTAGTTAATACTTGCTAAAAAGTGAGGAGTGAGATTGTTGTTCTGAATAGCACTTGTCAGGTTTACAGATTCGGGAGATGAGAAAGCACATATAAAGCTTAGCCTCTTTACCAGTCCAGGATAAGTTAAATATAAAAACATAGTTAGACTTTAGGTCTTCTCCCTCTCTTCTTAAGTCAAAATTCTTCCCATACCTATTTGTTTATTTTTAAAGAAAATTTCCAAACCCCACCCCCCCACACCAGACACACAAATGGACAAAAAGCAAAAGCAGGTGCAAATACTCCTTCTGACTCAGATGTATAAGCAGCCGGGAGAGGTTAGGAAGTGAATCACTCATTTAGCAAACCTATGTGTGCACACAGCCTCTGGAATAATCCAGGTTTGGTGCCAGGTTAAATGGAGAGGAAGTGAAGGAGATCTGAATGTAATATTACATCTATGAGACTGAGTGCCCCAGTTCTTCCCCCTGGCCCCAGTTTGTGTGCTGGATGCACGAGTGTAGAAGCCCACAGCTCCCAGCTGAACGGGAAGCAGTTCTTCCACTCTTCTGACCCCAATCTCACCCAGCATATACCTAAGAGCCCATGGAGATGGCCTCCATGAGCACCATCGTCCTGGAAGAGCACTGACACTTCAAACGTTCACACTCTTCAGCCTCATCTGTTTTACGTTCGTGATTAAGCATAACAACAAAGAACAGCTTTGGGCTGCATCAATTCCTGGAGATGGGGCTTCTTGGGACCTGACCCAGGCTCTGTGGGACCCACACCAGGTCCTGGGGTGCAAGTGCCACAACCTCTTTCATGCTAACCCATCACCCATACCCACCCCTCCCTCAATTTCTCTGGGTCCAAGAGAATAAAGTCACAGAAATTTTTCTGTGAATGGTAGATAAATTGGTCATAGTCAGACCCTGAAAAGCCCTGAGCGGCGTGCAAGTATTAGGCTGGGAGAAAGAATAGCTAAATTGAGGCAGAGGTAAAGTTACACAATTTACCAAAAGTCAGGCTCCAGATCAGCCTGGGCGCTCCACAGTCGCCTGCTAAGCTTCTACTCCAGCCATTAAATCTTCGAAAGGATTATGCAGCAAGGTGCTGGTGATAAGAAAGACTAGATTTGACCTCTAAAGACCTTCAGATGTGACATTCCTTAATCAATTACCCTCATTTTCCAGCATGCCAGTAACACTACGAGCAAACTCTGTAGTTAGAATATTTTCATCTGGATAATCTTCTTTTCAACTATGTCTAAAACGTCAGTTGATTTTCTGATCTATAAGGGGCTCCAAGGCAAAAGTTTTGATGCTGTTGTATGTTTGCATAGAAGAAGGCAGAGTGCATTAACAGGGTTTTTACTTTGCTACTCCATTAAGCATCATTTCAGAAATCACGATGAAACCATCATCAAGAATCTAGCTTTCTTCAGTGGGAAAACACACACAAACATTAAAGGCAACGTGAATTATTTTAAGCGTTATGCTTCTGCCAACATACTCCACGTTTTCAGCATGAAAGACCACTGCTTCTCCAGAGACTCGGAGTCAGCCAGTGTCCTCTCACACGAAGGGCACAGATTGCTACTTCTCTCACAAGGAAACCAGATCTAAACAATGCATATTGCTGCTGGGAGCTTTGGTTGGTTTTGTTTGTTTTCAATTTCAGGTACATTCCTAAATCAAGCTGACTGTATCCAAACTGAAAATCTTAAAATTTTCAAACAGAAACAGCTTTTCAACATTTACTCCTTTTGAACTTGCAGTAAATTTTCTTTTTTTCTTTGCTACATGAAGTGCTAAGTCTCAAAAATGAAAGGTGACTTTATTTCTATCCTATGCAGCCTTTCCACTCATCCTTCCCAGAAACTCCTCTAATATAACAGACATGAAAAGCCTTTTCTCTCTCCTCAAGATGAGTCACAAGGTCCTTCCACAGCACAAAGGAAAGATACATCACTTTCTTGTTCTTTTCAAAAAAGGAAGATGGAGAAGAACACATTGGGCTGTTATTTGAGGGTATTTTGTTTCCTCTTTACCTAAACAAATTTATCAAGCAATTAAAATTCTGCCTGGTTGTAACAGCATCTGTAACAACATGCCCACAGAAATGCTTTGTGAGTCTCCCTCCTCAAGATCCGTATTGCTGCTGCAGACAACCCCTCCTCTGCATCTGTATCCCTGCCCCACCTTCTATGCACAGGACTAAGTACCCATATGGCAATCTGCCAAACAGACCTTTTAATAGCTGCCGGGATAAGCTTTGCAGAGTGCTCAGCCAAAGTAGTGGCTTCCTTGAAGAGGGCATCCCTGCATACGCATCCAACAGCTGCCAATGCTAAACCCACTTCATGTGGCATATACCTGGTTCACAGGACAGCCAGCTGTTCCAGCCATCAAGCTGCTGGATCATCCTCCAAGAGTTCAGCCTAAACCAGGCAGAAGAGTTGTTCGGTGTGGGTTTAGCTATCGGACCACATAACTTCCATAGATCACCGTAAGCTACTCTCTGTATTGCTTTAACTCACAGCTAATAACTAATCTATTTCGGGTTTGAGCAGAACCTTGCTTTGATACAACTTTTTCCTCAAAGCTTGTAAGATCCTACACCCCTTCTTACTCAAAGGAAACAAACAGGACAAAACAGGCTCATCTAGTGACATTTCAACTGTTTTAGACGTATTATACCCTAAACCCACCTCTTTTTCATCAGTGATTTAAAAAAAAGGGGGGCTTATATAACGGAATTCAGTATTTATACCTACACTACAGACATCTGAATTTCATTATCTGAGGTCATTACTGATGACCCTGTCTGGCAATTCCTTAAAATATTTTACTGCCTGTTTTAATTGGGAATAACTACCATGATTCATCGTGTCAACTTGTAGAGCAGGCTGCAGGCACCTGCAGAGCTAGAGAAGACCACCCTGGCATCACACCACTTTGCAATTTCCAGCTTCAAAGCAAGACAATATTCTGACACATGACCTCAGTGGCAAATATGAAGGTGGCACAAACGTGCACTGGCAATACACTCTAAAAACCTGCTGAGAGTTTCCAGTCCACCACTTCA
Organism: Gavia stellata; assembly: GCF_030936135.1. Taxonomy (NCBI): domain Eukaryota; kingdom Metazoa; phylum Chordata; class Aves; order Gaviiformes; family Gaviidae; genus Gavia; species Gavia stellata. Next base: position 54,464,514 of record NC_082595.1, read on the forward strand.
CTGCAAACCAAACCATTCTGGGCTCTGGGCATGGTCTTGAAAAGACTTACTAAGTGTTGCTGACTTTCAGTGTTACAAGAGACATACAAAACACAAGTCTGCTTCTCCCATTCATCAGTTCCCATGTTAAGCCCTTCCCTGTTATCTAAACATAACAAAGGTGATCCATAAAAATGCTAGTGAGTTTACTATTAGCCAGAACAAACGCTACCAGCACCACTAAACGCTACATAGGCTACCAATGCCCGGAGAGGAGCATGTGCTTCACTTCAGCCAGCACGTGCAATTTCCAAGCAGTGAAATGTTCCCTGGTCAGAACAGCCTGACAACTATTTATAGTGCGTGGGGATAGCTGTAGTCATCCATCCCGTCCCTATGCACACAGCGCAGCGGGAGCACAGACTGCCCCAGCATGGCTCCCAGCCCCAACAGGTGTAAAAATTCATTCTACCACCACGCCAGCGTATCTCCACCAAGCACATCCCAAAAGTTTCTGTTGAATAAAAACATAATGGTGGTAAGCAAAGGGTTTATCTGGTTTTCCCACATACCCATACTTCTCCCATTGCTCTTTGGGTTTAGGGCATGCCTACACTAGCAGCAGAAACAATGCACAAGTGTTGTGCGATGCTAAACTAAAACCACTAGCGAAGACAGAGCTTTGCTTTCAAGCTGCTGATTTTGGTTTCAAACAGCAGTTCTTACTAACAAAACAGTGATGAAGACATAAGCAGCTTATACGGGAGTAGCTATCTGCCCAGGATGGAAAAGGTGTTGTTTTGTGTTTTCTCCCCTCAAAGAAGTTCTTGTTTACTGTTGCAACTGTGATTCTTCACTAATAGTCACAGAGACCCCCCCCACTATTTTAATCTGACGTAACTGGTGTAATACCAAACGCGATGTACTCTCAGAGGAACAGGCCAAGCGGCCGCACAGTCCATCAAGTGCGCACTGAACAGCCGCACACAGAAGCGGCAGCGCAGGCGCTGAGCAGTGCGAGGGGCTGCGGGATGGCAGCCAAAATCCCCAGCCCCGAACTCCAGGAGTTGCCTCAGAGGGAGCTGCTAATGCTCCCAAACTCTGTTCCTTATCACTCTCTGCACTCCCCTTTAAAGGAAGCTGGTGCCAGCCACGTAACAGCAAGTCTGGGAATTCAAAGAGAAAATTCTTTGAAAGTTGGGAAGAGCCTGAAAATATTAAAGTGACCAACCCGACACGCTGCGTAACACGGCGCAGACACACACTTCGGGAACAAATGGTCATTATATGAGCAGCTCACAGGCAGGCGGCTGCCAAACGCGTTCCGTACGGGACTGGAAAGGTTCCAACGCCCCACCGCCGGAGTTCAACTCGCCAGGCGCAGAAGCCGCGGAGCCGGGCCCGGAGCTGCTCAAGCCCGCGACCCGCGCTGCACGCCCAACAACCCGCGGCGGCACCGTGGCCGGGAGCTGCGACTGCACCGTGTAAGTCTTCCCCCTGCGCACAACTTCGCGGCGCGGGCCGGGCCGGGCCGTACCTGGGAGCTGAGGTACCGCTTGAGGCACTCCTCGCACACCGCCTTCTTGCAGCAGGACAGGGGCTTGATGGGCTTCTCCTCCAGGCACACCCGACAGCTCAGCACCAGCAGCGGCCCGAACTCCCCCGCGATCAGCCCGGAGAAGGGCTCGGGCAGCAGGTACAAGTCCACCACCTCGATGCTGCCGCCCGCCGCCAGCGGGTCGCCGCCCGCCGCCACCCCGCGCCGCGCCGGGGGCTGCCCCACGCCTGAGCCGCTGCCGCCGCCTGGGCCGCCGCGGGGGGAGGCGGGGGCCGTCGCCGGCCGGTCGTTCTCCACGCAGTAGACGGTGCAGTACACGTGCCGCCGGGGTGGGGGGCGGCGGCCGTTGCCCCCCTCCGGTCCCGGCCCCTCCTCCGCCAGGGCCACCGGCTCCCCCGCGACCGGCGACTGCTCTGGCCCGGCCGCCGCCTCCTCCTCCTCCTCCTCTTCGGCCCCTCGCCGCTCGTGGCTGGCGGCAGGCGGCGGCTCGCCGCTTCGCTCCGGCCCGGCCACCCCGCCGCCCGGGGCCGACTCCCGCAGCGGCGGCGGCGGCTCGTCCGGGCCGGGCTCCCGCGGGCCACCGGCCGGGCGAGGCGGCGAGGCGGCGGCCGCCCGCGGGGCGCTCAGCGAGCTCTGCTGCTCCCCCATCGCCGCCCGCTGCCGCCGCTCCTTCCCATCCAGCCGCCTCCCGGCCCCGCTTCTGCTTCCGGGTCCCGAGCCCCGCGCGCCGCGGCCCGCCGCGCCGAGCCCCGCGCTGCCCGCCCGCGGGCGCCGGCCGCCGTCACCCGGCCTCCTCCCTGCGGGGCTGCGGGGGAAAGAGCGGCGGCAGCGGTGGGTGCCGCTCAGGTCAGCGCCGCCCGCGGGGTCTCGGCCGGAGCCCGACCCCCATGCCGTGGAGAACACGGGCAGCCACCCCTGGTGCCGCGGGGCAGCGCGCCCGGCCGCCCCTCGCAGCCGCCCCGGGCCCGGCCCGGCCCGCCCCGCCCCGCGCGTCACCGCCCACTGCCTTCGGCGGCCGCCCCGCCAGGCGCGCCCACCTCCCCCTGCCTGCCTGCCTGCCTGCCTGCCTGCCTGCCTCCACCCCGCTCTGACGTAAGGGCGCCTTGGCCCCGCCCCTCATTCAGCCGTAAACACCGCGTGCGTGCTCCCATGGCACGGCCCGGCCGCGGCCCCGCGCCTCCCTCCGCGCCCCGGGTCGTCCTGCCCGCCGTGTCCCGGTGCTTGCGGCCGGGCTGCGCCCTCCTCTCCTCTTCCTGCGGGGGCAGCGTTGGCCGCCGCTCCCCAGAAGTCTTCTGCTCGAAAGCACGGGGAGGGAAGTGAGAGGGGGCGCTGGGAAGCAAACGGCGGTTTAACTTTCATAACGACTTTGTGCTCGGAGGTAAGGTCTTCTGAACGAGCTGAGAGCATCCTGTTAAAAACCGTCCCCAAAGAAACAAATCCGAGCGAGCAGAAGCAGCGCCATCCTTGCGGTGCGCCTTTAGGAATAAGCTGTGCCTGTAAGAGCCGTGTACTAAAGCAATACAGTGACATTCACAAATATAATTTAAACAATTAAAAACAGGTGGATCCACATAGGTCCAAAATGATACCTGGTTGTTGGGTACTCGCAATTAAGGGGATTAGAGGAATGTCTGCACATTCTGCTCTGAGAGTCGGGCAGTATGCCAGTGCCTCTGCTTGAAGACAGTATCTTCAGACCTTGACATCATCGGTTACATCATCACATAGGGCAAATGTCATGGAGCTGATCCTGCAGCAACTCAGTAACTTAACAGGGACTGTGCAGTTTCCACCCCAAACTTTGTCTAGAGTGTTAATCAGAAGTTAATCAGTTGCTCTGCTTGAGAGGGCATGGGGCTGGGCTAACTAGAGTAAGAGGAAGAGGAGGAGGTCTGCAAGTGGGGAGATGACAGTGGGGGATACCAGGGGTGTCTGTGTGCTCTCCCCTCAACCCCAGTGAGATCACTAGCTCAGGCTCACGCAGGCCCCGTAGGACCCGGAGCAGCTCCATGTGTTTGTCTGGCTCAGTGCTTGAGCTCAGCAGCCCTCCAGCTGCCACAGAGCATGGGGTGTCGAGGACACTGGAGGGGGCCAGCCCAGCTTTGGAGGGCCCTGCGTGGTGCTGAAGTATCTATGTGCTCTGGAGAGGAGCTGGGCCCCCCAGAAAGCCACGTGGGGAGCCTGCCCTGCCCTGCTGAAGGCTGGAAATGGAGGCACCCCCAACTGCCAACATCTGCTGGCTTGGGGGCTCTTCGGCTTGAAAATGCTGTATTTTTTCCAGACCCAAGCTGACCTGAAAGTCAGCGTGAATGAATTTGTGCAATGACAGACTGTAGTTACCCCTGCAGGAAAACCAGATAGAGAAATCATTTCTTTTAAACAATACGTTTATTTATCTTTTCTTATTTGAGCCTCTAGAGTTTATGCTCCCAAAGCTCACTTTGAAAATACAAAGTGGAAAACTTGCAACCCTGCCATTCAAGAAGCTGGAACTTAAAGAAAAAACTAGAAAGACAATGTCATTGCAAGAGCGAGCAACGTTGCTCAGCTGTTAACTTAACGCAGAAATGCGTGTGCTAAAGCACAGCAGGGGAAAAATGGTCCTGGGGAATTCAGGACGGCGATGCTAATCGTAGTCAGCTGAGGGGAAGCGTGAGGCAAATATGAGTTGCCCCTGCCCTGCCAGGCTGTGGACTGAGGTTAGTTCAGTGGCCTATGCCTGGCTGGTCCCAACCATGAACCATGGGCAGCCGTGCTGGTCCCAGCTGCCGCTGGTGCCCCCCATCCTGCCCTGCTTCTGGCTGGGATGGTAGGACCAGCCCTGGCTGGTGAGGTCCTGCCTGGCAGCTCCCGAGGAGGCCCCACCACTCCCTGACGCAGGGAGCCACAGGCTGCATGGGTCCTTGACATACGTATGCTTTGCAACAAGTCTTTACCGTATTCTGTATATATTCTCTCAGGCATATTAAAAAAGTATGAAATTACATAACAGTAGATAGAAAGAAATATTGGACTGAGGTAAAGATAACGTGGTCTGCTAGTCAATCATGTACGTACCAATTGCCTTTCCCATCGTGCCTTCACACAGATCCATATTACAACCACCTCAAGGAAGAAGAATTTAAAAAAAAAAATCAAAGCCCCCACAAGCCCTCAACAATTTGACAAAATAGGACGCTGCGTTGCATGGCACTCGCTAATTCCCCAAGAGAGCTGGTGAGCGAACAAGCAGTCTGCGAGGGATGCTGGTTCCATTGCTCAGTGCACTGCTGGTAGGTGCCTGGGTGCATGAAGCAGGAGCCCATACAGGGCCAGATGCATGGTTCCCAAACAGGCTGCTCTGCTGCTGACTGACAGCTTACGTGGTCTATCTTGGGCTGGCTGTTGCTCAGGTTTTGGGAAACCATGAGTCAGATTTGCATTCAGAATGACTCTGCTGCTAAAACGTTCTTGTTTTAAAAAGTGATTTTAGATCCACACATTTTACACTCTCTGTAGAGCATATCCAGACTTCAAATAAAACCTTATGGAAGATACTAAAAAGATAGCAGCGCTACTGGATTTGCATAAGATAACAGATTAAAATAAATTGTCCTACAGCGATAAACCTTTTTCTCACCGAGCTCTTTGTTTCACGAGAACTTCATCATGTTTCAGCACAGTTGTGTGGAAGTGAGTCTAGTTGTTTGAAAGATTACTTTTCTCCCTGTGATATACCGCCCAGTCAACTCCACAGATTCACACGTTTGAGCTTTGCAAATGAAGTATGAGGAAGCAGCTGGCAGGGCATTCATTCTCTGTGAGGGATCCCCAATTTTGGAAGGTTCTATCCATCGTCGTCCACTAGAACCTGGATTTGCTTACCTCCGGGAATGCAGCAAGGTCCGTCATTTTTTTCTTCTTTGTTAAAACTAGTGGAGGGTTTGGTTTGAATAGGTATGTTTGCGGGTGGTCCTTTTACTCATGCCTGATTTTTAAATTCCACAGCTGAGATCCAGGGCAGGCACTTGTATTTTCAAACAATGAATGTAATTGACTGCCACAGTTCTGGTAATGCCTGAATTTAGGGTTGTGGGTTTTTTTATTCACACTGAACAAAGAAGTTCTGGTGGCTATTGCATCAATTAATTCAATTTTTCTCAATTTGTAAAATTTTACAAAGTATTGCCTGGGAATTTCCATCCTTCTTTACTTTCCCTCAGTTCCCTCTTTCCTTTCCTCCCTTCCTTTCTTTCCTTTAATGAAAGACCACAAGCTTACATAAAACTTCAGCTAAAGAAAATCCTAGGCTATGCATATAAGCATATAAGCAAATTGCAGAATTCTTTACTACGCACAATCACTGAAGCAGTTCTACAGTGATTTTAAAACCTGATTGGACACTTTTAGCAATACAGCAGAGCTAAAGCTGGCTGTGCTGTCTGTACCAGCTATGTGTACATATATCTATATATCTCTGTGTGTGTACATATACATATAGAAAAGGAGGACTCGATTTCCCAAGGCTGTAGTTCTTGAAACTTTATGAAAATTACTTTTACTAAAAAGAATTAATATTTTTAAGATGAGTAACTAACGTTCATTCTTCTGGGCTTATGCTGATGGCCTCTGAGGAAACTTGAAGACTTATTTTCCTATGTAGAGCAGTAACTGGCAGCATGGTACTGGGTCATTGGGTGTAGAACTTGGGGTTTTTTGGGGTATTCTTTTTTACCTTGCTATTAAGTGTTTTTTCAAAGTATTTAAAATTTTCATTTTCTGTTTTGCCTACCATTGCAAATATATTCTGAGTATTTTATGACATGTCTTTAACCAAATGTTTATTTTGAAAATGAAATAAAAATTCAGGTTCTCATGTTTGCCCCTCAACACTTGTAGTTCTCACTATTCTGTACCCTCCACATATAATGTATTGTCTTACATTCTTCAGAATGCATCCGTATATACCGATTACACTCTAGACATGGTCCTGCTTTCAAAAGTTATAAATTGGCTATGCTGGCTTGACAGTTTTCACCAAAAATATGTGTAACCTTCTGTGACAAAAGCTTGTGGCACAATGGTATAGCAGTAATGACAACAGCTTTCTAGGACTGCCCAGTGAGAGCAGAACTCTTAAAGCTTCTGAATTTAGGTGGGATACATGGGCAGAATTTGGTGGTAAAAAAGATGTAGTCATATAACTCAGCCAAAAAAATCCTCCCAGCATCCAAATTACAGTACGCAAAAGAAAGTATCCTTGACAGTACTTCGTTTTAATAGTTACGCGGTATGTTTCTGCAGCTAGAAGGAAAATATAGTGATCTCCTTGGGCTTCTGTTCATCTTGTGAGGTGAGAGAGTCATGTGTGTTCTACAGAAAGTGCAGGTTAGAAAAAGGCATGCACTAGAATAATTTCTTATGAACATCCTAATTAAATCAGGAAGAAGGACTGTGTGCCTAGTTTAATTGTTACAGTATTTATTTTGAAAACAGTCTGTGCCATTATTTTTATCTAGCACTGTGGAAACAACCTTCAAAATATAACTATTGGAAGTATCTCCAGAAATTCCAATAAATAGCTTTTGCATGTGCGTTCATTAGAAACCTTTGGGAGAGCATTGGTACATCACTGGAATTACAAGATCAATATATTCCATGTATGTGAGTTTCTTCAGGCAGAGAAAGCATTGCCGAAATGAATCAAACCTTTTGGACCACATATGTGCTTACTATCCACATCTGGGCTAGGGAGAAAAAATGCTTTTTTGAAATTTATTGATCTTTCCAAACAGATCTTATCAATGTCTCAAGTAATCTTTTAAAGGGCATCTACAAACTCGATGCATCCCCCTTAACTCTTTTCTTGTGTTGGAACTATGTATCCTACACACAGTTCTTCAAAATCCTCCTTTATACCTGTGACACTGTTTTTTTCTCAGTTGTCTGTATGCATCACTAATTTTTAGTATCTTTCTCTTTTTTCCTATCACATCTTTCTCTTCCTGAAATTACCACAAAGCTCTGTGTTTAGCCTAAAGCTTTGTAGATGGACTCATGACCATGTTTCTGTTCCCGATCTTGCTAAATCCAATTTCCCATTGAGGGCTGGACTCACCAGCAGCTTAAGCTGATGGAAATTACTTCCTCCACCTCACCCAAATCTTTTATTCTTCCTAGACTTTCTTAACATATTATCATCCCTCATGTCACCTGGGTTCATAACTTGGGAATCACTTTCAACTTCAAAAAACGCAAAGAAGCACCTGAGTGAAGCAAGGTACATAATCATCAAATTTTTCATAGAGCAGCAGTATATATTTTTTAAGTTCTTGAGTTTAAAACTGAGAGACTGAGCTGGGAATCTCATGACCACAGATTGCTTTCCCAGGTGGGCTTATTTGGTGTTAGTCCCAGAACCACACCTGAATCAAGCTACTATGCTCCATGGATCCCACAATCACCGATTTTCTCCTTAACAGCAGGCAACACCGGAATCATTGGTCAGCATTAACCTGGAATGAAATGCCTCGATGCACAGCCTTGATGCGATGCAGTCATTTTGAGGAAGCTGAAGTTACTTACCACCGTCAGCAGCAATACAGGCATGAGACCGTTCCAAACTACATCAGCATTTTTAGACTCGCGCAAAGAAAGAAACCTTCATTACTACATTATTTTTATTAATATGCTTTTGAAGTTACTTTTATACTAATAGCTGGCCACAGGATTACCTGACAACAGCACAGCGAGAGTAAATTCTGCTGAAGGCCGAATACATTTTATAGTTATTATTGTTTTAATTAACTATGCAGAATGATGCACAAATAGAATGTTTTGTAAAATAAAAGACTTAGCAGCTACATTTTCGAAAATGTTGTAATTCTCTGATGTGCAAATTGCTATCTTTTCTTTCTTAGCTTCAGGCCTGAAAAACAGTTGAACATTTGTTAAAACAATTGTCTACCCTTATTACAGGATTATCAAATTATGCTTTTATCGTTTTTTACTAAAGTGTTTTTTTTACAATGTTAATAATTTAAAAGGATTTCAGAAAATAAATGAAGTAATTAACCTGATCAGACAGTGGGGATACATAGAGCTATTCAAATTAGCAATTTTAAAATTATGCTTCTTTACTTCTTAAAGCCAAATTTCAGAATGATTTTGAAGGCTTCCTTATGCTCGTCTCTGTAATTCAACGAAACTGGCTGTTATCAGCAGAGTCTCCCATTACACGCTTTGTGACTCTGTTGAGGCTTACTGCTTCTGCAAGGAGCTGCTGTAACAAACAGAGCTGCCTTCGGAAGCTGAGCAGGGACGGGCAGCGGAGTCTCGCGGCGAGGGCACTGGAGTGGGGACCCAGGGGCCCCCTTCCTAATCTCAGCTCTGTGACTGACCAGCCGTGTGACCTTGGACGAGATACTCCTATATCTCTGTTTCCTCTTTTACCCTTTGCTTGTCTCAGTTATTTAGACCACAAGCCGTGTGTGACCAGGAGTGTTTTCAGCTGCAGCACTGCATGGCCCGGTGAATCCCCCCGTCTCACCTGAGAACTCGAGGTGTTGCCATACCGCAGATAAAATACAGTCATTTCAACATCCAGCGTGTCACGTAAAATCAGCTGATTAATAGCACATTCTGTAGTTAAAAGTAAATTTATATATGTTCAGATACTTCTCCCTATTTTTACTTCATTTGACTAGGGAAGACCGCATTCATAAGAATTCCGCTGGTGGGCTGTAGTCATTACTGAATAGCATGTGTGTGCTGTGAGGGTTTTACATGCATAAGCTAACACCAGGAACTTAACCCACCTTCCACCTCACACTCTTTTTGTGTAAGAAGGCAGGAATCTAAACATTTTCCCTTGCTCAGATAATGTGTCCAATTTCCAGTGGGATTTTACCTAGTGTACCAAAGCAAATATTTGGTAGGACATGTGTGACAATTCTACCAAGGAAAGAAAAGCCAGAATAAAATCTAATTCACTAGCAGGAGCAAAATACTGTAATTCCTCTCCACAAATTTATTTTCATTACTGCCACAAGCAGTAATGTCTGCTTACACTCAGTGAGTCATTCTGCAGACTAAGATGATGCTGGTTTCATACCATCACAGGTCAAAATAAAGATTCATTTTATGGCTTTGACCCTAATTTGCAAACCCCCTGTGTTTTCCAGCCTCTAAGGCTAGCTTCATGTAAAGGTGCCATGCTCGGGAAATCTTCACAGTTGGATGGAAAAAAGGAGGCTGAATTATGATTTTGCAAAATTAAAGTAGTGGTATATTGATTATTCTATATGTTGTATAGATTATTTTATAGATAGTTTGACTGCAATGGGGACTGAGAAGCATCAGAAATGGGAATGGGCAGCAAACTGCCATGGCAAAACTTAACAGTTTACTTGCTGCAGTACACATCCAATATATGACAGAACACAGTGTCAGGTGGCACATCTTTTCTGAAGGGCTGCTAAGACACAGAAATTAGCAGGGAATCAGTTAAATGATTTCCTTGAAAGGTAATTTCGCTATTTTTGCTATGCACTGTTTGTTTGCATGGGGCATTCTTTGCTACCCCATAGTTAAGCTAAAGGATGATTCTTAAAGACTTCATTGCATATGTTGAAAAGAGTGTTGGTAAATGGCATGCATTTTGCCTTAGGAATTACTGTATACAGCTGAAAACAGCCATACATTTGTACATGCGCCAGCAATAAGTCTGCACACATCACATGTCTTTTTGCCTATAGTACTTGACAACCTTGAAAAAACTGTTCCTAAAAGTCTTTTCCTATATTCTCTTATCTCACATGTCTTGCTTTAAAACAGGCCAAAAGTAATAATGTTAAAAAGTGTAGGCCAGTTAGGGCAATCTACAGACTGCAATAGAAAGCTGTTTTTAAAGAAAAGTTCAACTAGGAACTTGATAATTACCGGTAGGAAACGGTTTGCGCTCTCCCTACAAAAGTTGTGTTTTAGTAGCCATATTAGAAGCAGCATTAGTACGTCTTGCCCCTAACAGTAAGGTTAGTTGCTTGGTTTGCAGATTAAATCCTGGATGGAGTTATAATAAGAAAAAGAGATGTTGAAGCAATCCCCGGAGTAATGAAAGGGCATCAATAAACCTCTTATGCCAGGGAAGCATAACTGGGGGAAAAAAATGTAACATTTGAAGATACTGTCTGGACAGAAAACAAAATCCTTAGGCTGTCAGAGTGGAATCTGAGACTGCTGGTGAGCCAAGGTTGTGGCGAAAGCCCTGCAGTTTGTTTTGTGGATCTGGTATGCTTATCAGCAACATAAAAAAAAAATCTCAAAAATGCCAAGCTGTCACAGGAGCCTTCTCAAGGAGCCACTCATATGCCTGTCTGCTGGGAAGCCAACAGTTGTGATGGGTTCTTGCTATATGAATCTCTGTTCATGAAGACAAAAATCGAGATTAGCTCGCTTGATGTAGCTTTGGAGCACCAGGACAAAAAGCATTGGTATAACTTTAAACCTCAGACAAACACGAATTAGACTCATGGAGAAAATTCACACCATCATATTCTTCAGTGCCAAGTCAGAAGTTTCACTTTTACATGAACAGTGGCAAATTTTATAAAAAATAGAAAATATAATTGCAATAAAGAGTGTTCCTTATATTAATTAGATCAGGAGGTATCTGACTACTTGTGATTGCTTGACTTAATGTGACCTCACTTGCTACTTGGAGTGATTTGATCTGCTTATAAGAGAGTATAAAAATAAAGAGAAGAGAGCAACTGTGGGAGATCAACATATAACTGTGTAATTGCAGTCAGATTTGTCTTTTAAGTTTTTATCACCTATGAACTTTTTGCATGTGAAAAGGTCTAATGCTAGAAGACTACTGGTTAAGCAATTCGTATGTGAAACAGCTATAGGCTTTCTTTATGCTGCCAATATTAATGAAGTGCATTTATTGAGTACTTCTTATTTTCCACTGAAAACATTTATCTGCAGTTCCTTCAGAACACGACTATAGGGTATATGGTAAAAGTTTGTAAGCTAAGAATTGATCTGAATACAGCTCTAACAGCATGATTTCAAATCAGTGAAGTTAAATTGATGCAATTCAGAGCCAGTGAAGGTAAACTGGTATAACCTGCGTCAATGTCAATGAAACAATGCCCAAACCAAGACATGTTTATTTAAATAAAACGGTTAGCAGCGTATGTTAACATCATGTACCTCTAGATAGTGTCTTCCCAGCTTCCTTAAGTCATACCAGCAGGACAAGAAATTGGTCTAAAACTGACTAAGTATGCACGTATTTAAAAATGGGTAAAGCGTTTATCTTAATGCTGCATGATATTCTTGTTTTAAAACATATCACATTGCAACAGAATTAATACACATGTGAAATAGATGAAAAACTGGTAACCGAATTCAAGAAGTAACTCTCAGTAGGAAAGGATCATCAGGTGGGGCTGTTTCCAGCAGAGTTCAATGGGGATTAGTGCAAGTCCTGCCATTGCTCAATAATTTCATGAGCAGGGTGGAAATAAATACAGTAACTAAAAGCTTGTGAGTAACTAACAATAAGGACAGAGCAGCTGTACAAAGGAGTTTAACTTGCATGTGTTAGACCTGTTCCAATAAAAGGCCTTAATATAATAAAAAATAAACTAGTGTGTTTCAACATACATGTCTAGTACGTAATAGATTTTGTAGTGCTTAAAGTCTTCAAGGATGGATGCTTTTCTAGAAGTTATCTTTCTATCAAACATGCATTAAGTGTACTCTGCACATTACATAGATAGGAAATAAGGCTCAAATCTATTAGATGAGTCCTTTTTGGTGTTGGGTTTTATGAATCCATTTGTAACCAGTGAAACTTCTGCATGTTGGCCGGACCTGATAAAAGTAGTTGTTCGTGTCACCTGAGCGCTTAGGCATGGCGCTGCTGCAGGAGTCTGGTGTTTTTCTGTGTGGCTGTGTTAAGCATGAATTAGGGTCCCAGCTCTGCTGGAGCACGGAGATACACAGAAGTGTTATTGGGAAGAATCATGGTATTTTCTGCAAACAGACCATTAAGGAAGCCTACGTGCTTCTTCCAGGTTAACAGCTTTGCTTGCAGCGCATTTTTCTGCCTGGGAGTTATACTGATGCAGTGATGTGGATGTTGATATGTTGGATGCTTTTATACTGGAGCAGTCTTTTCCCTTTCCTATTTGGGAATAAACCAGACCAGCTCAAGCCTTTAAACTGGCAAAACTGCATCCATGCGAATGGGGTTACAGCATTTAAAGGATTCCAGCACCGCTGTTGCCTTGCTTTCATTTAGGCAAGGTCCACAGTTCTTATGCTGCTGAAAATAGACGCCTTGAACTTTCAGTTTGGAAAGTGAAAAGATGCTCTAGGCACACAGTCATACCATTTTAACTCTCCTTGGTTGTGTGGTACAATGTGCAGTAACGCTGAAGCTAGACTATCAAACCTAAGCTGTTATTCAGTATTTACATACGTGAAGCAGAGAGAACATAGCTAAGACTATGCCAATAAATTTGCCATCATTTAAAATGCCTGGTTTCCAAAGTTCCTTTTTTTGGGGCGGAGGTATGCACAGAAGCATTTGAAAACTTGGGCAGAGAAATTTTTACTTTCACATTTGTGGATACTAAGAAAATTTAAGCTCGTGAGCTTGTTCTACATACATTTTGAAGTCTTTATCTCCTGCATTGAGCACCAATTAGAAATTGAAAGTGAAGAATAGTAAAGATTCATTTTTTCCACATATTTCTTATCATTAAAAAGTATGTGTGACAGAAAAGGATTACAGACCAATAGCACCACTTCCCCTGTAATCTTTATCCCTTTCCTGACTAAGTGCTATCTGCTAATACAAATCCCCAAGATCCTGACCTCTCTTTTTTGCTTTCCTTCCCTGCAAGAACAGTGGAGGAAATGATTCCTGTCACGTAGCCAAAGGGGGCATATTTACATGGCTCCACATGATGTGACGAGGAAATCCTGTTGCAGAGAATTCACAGGAAAACAAGTAGGTTGCCTATTCTACCCCTTTTTGGGAAGTGCTGCCGCCGCTCCTCTACAGATTTGCTTCCTGAATCGCCACTTTTGTGACTTTATCGGTACAGATCTCTTTGTTTCTCAATTTTCTTTCTCCATTTTTGAACATGGAGGTTTCCAAGCCATTATTCTCCTTCCTGATATCTTGCCGTATATTAAGTGATTGTGTTGTCTGCTACGGATTTTTGCTTTGCAGATTTTGCTTGTAGTACTTGTATTTTTTTGCTCGTCCACTGATCATCTTTAAGCTCTGCACCAAAGTAAGCAACCACTGTAAGTGCTTTAATTCTGTTCTCTTCTGGGCTGGGGGGAAAGACCTCCACTGCAGACAGGAGGGTATTATAATTTCAAATCCTAAAGCATTCAAATAGCTTTGGCTGTAGCCTAGAGGAAACCAAACATAGAAGGGCTTAATGTTTGTTTTTAAAATACATTTAGTACATATATAGTACTGTGGTTAGTATTTTCTAGATTATATTATAAACAATACATGAAAAGTCAGCGTGAGAGCTTTCCTTCACCTGCCAAGTCAATACCCACAAGGCTGAATTCCCTTCCCTACTGGTTCTGAGATCTGTAATCAAAATCATCAGTGTGAAACGCATCAGTTGACTAGAAAGGAAACCTTTAGCAAATGTAGGACCCTGTGTAAAATCAACATGGAGCTTATGCAATAAAGCAATTTTATTAAATGCTTATTGTAGTAAAAGCTACAGAGCGGTTGTTAAGAAAACATCCATGTGAGTGTCATTCTTCAGTTTCAAACCAGGAATACGTTCCTTCAAGGGCTAACTGCTACTTCAGCTGGCAGCCAGGTCGTGTGTGTTTAGAGCTGGATCTGATCAGAGAGCACAAGATTAAAAACAACAGCACTTTTCTATTGTAGCATTAGTTTCAATCCACAATGCTGCACATTAATACCTTCAGTTAAGCTTTGGGAACATTTAGGTCTAGATCCGCTTCATGCCTCAGAACCATTTCTACTTTTGTACAGTGGACAAGAGTCTATTTTAAAAAATCTCAGCTTTCAGAGCGGAGTTCATCTAAACAGAAAGATTTTATGTTTTATTCCCAACCTGTAATTCTACATATATGTTTTGGTCTGTGTCTCCCATTTGTAGAGTCTTTCAGAAGGACATAGAAGGGACACAGCAGGCCTCCAGTGGTTAAATAAAATTTACCAAGATCAAATGATGATGCTGTGTTCTGCGTTTTGCCAGTCTCAGGATGTGGAGAGTCAGATCCAATTTCCTAGTCTGACATCTCCAGCGTGGAAGTAATTTCGAAACACAAAGAACTAATGGTCAAAGCCTTGTCATACCAGTCAAAAGATTGTGCAATCATTATTTGCTTAAGTTTTTAGTGTTCTTCTTTTCAGTAATACTAGAGTTTATCCAATGCCAAAACCATTTTTGACCTGCTTCAAGATGTTTGGGCTGAAAACCTGATATCTTGTGTTCAAGGTAAGAACTACTAGAAGGATACTGTTAGGGGACAACTGAGTCAGACTTCCACAGTGTAAGGGTGTACAACCATATGGAGTAGAAACCTGTAGAATATGATAAATGTTTCAGGAGGAGAAGCAATTTTTCTCCTTAAAAATAGTAAGAACATTTCATTTTTCAGATTAGAAAGGGCCAAAAATACTAATGACCTCTCATTCTATAGTGCTGCTCTTTCCCCATCTCTTCTTCAGAGTGCAATGTAAAAAGAGGTAGAAGCGGAGTACAAGGACAAAGGCAAGAAATATTAAATATATAAACATTCTTTAGGTTTTTCTTATTTTATTGAAAAACCCCGAAACACTCACTAAATTTAAACTTCCTGTTGCAAATTGTTGTTTTATTATTAGAACTTGGTATTTCAGAACGTGAATGAAGCTTAGAGAATGAGGAGACAATTAAAAAAGATGAAAACTACAGTTTTAGTCTTGCCTAGCAATTTTAAAGGAAAAAAAATCCAGTATAATTATGGAATGTCAAGTTGTCAAAGGTTATAAGGTAAGGGATTTTTCCCTTCACACTTTAATTTCAACAAATATGTAGGGAATAGTGAACACCCTGAAAAGACCTGACTTGAGTAAGAAGCCAGCACTATGAAAAGGTTGACTAACACTGCTCATAAATACAGAACCTTGACTGTTGGGTCTGTGATTTGGGGTGTTTGTTTTCACACGCCGCTGGGACATGGAACCAGGACTCTGCGGCTGCCCACCTCTGGGCATTCTCTGTGTGGCCACCTGCCCCACGCGTGGCCCTAAGCTCGCTCAGCAGTGCTGTGGGACAGCAGGGTCTGGGCTGACTCTGCTCTGGTGGATGGGGCGCTGCAGGATACAACACCTACATGTAGTGGGATGAGAGCTGGCAGTGCATGCTGCTGATGTTTTAAAGCTACATAGGTTTTCTTTCATAGATTTGCTCAGTTAAGCTATGAAAAATACAATTTCTGCATGTTTGACTGCTACTTTATGAGACCATCAATTTTTAAGAGGGTTTTATGAAGTCTTGATCCGGGCAAACATCATTGTTAGATAACCTCTATCCAGTTTTAAAAAGAAAATAAAAACTACAAATAAAGTAATAAAAATGGGCAAAAATAAAAACCCTTAAGGATTTTGTGTGTGCGAGGGGAAGATTTAGGTTTAGTTTTGATTGACAGGAAGAGGGGGAACTGTAGATCTCTAACATGAATCATTGTCCCTTGCTCATCATAAACTTTAATTTACAAGTAGTTTAGCCTCAGACTATCGGAAATAATTTCTGGTTCCACTCTAGATAATGTTGATGAGACAGCTGTAGATTTAAGGATCATTAAAGAATTCTTATTCACAAAATTATGCACTTACCTTTAATCACATTTAATTCTCATTGAAGCTAATGGGGTTTAAAAATGTTCTTCAGCCCTTTTGCTTTCAATGGGACTTTAGCATTTTCTTCAACTGTAAATTTCCTTGTGTGATTTTCTTAACTGGGGACTTTACCATCTTCCTGCTTTGCAGGATCAGCCTCCAGGTCATTCCCAGCCCCCCAGGTACTGGCAGCAGAGAAAGCCAGGTTCTACATGGGGACGAGGGTGAAGCTCTACTGCCTCACTTTATGCTGTAATGGCAGAGACACCATAGGCACCACAGGGGATAGTGTGTACGCGTATGGGAGAAGGTCCGGAGGCTCCCTAGTACATCAGTTTCTGAATCACTGCTCATGTGGCACAGGCAAGAAGTGCTGCACCTTGTTTTTCCTGCTGCAGATACAATTAAAGTTTTTTTCCCTTGCTTTTCTACAGGTTTGGACAGCAGGAGGATGGTTTCTGTTATTATTTTTCTGCTATAAGTTCCTTTTACGAAGAAGTATTAGTTAGGATCTGATAGATGATTTTCAGGCATTTGTCCTCAGCATCCCCTTGGCACTGGTGTGTTTTCTGCTTTGTAGGGAAATTTTCCATTTCATACATTCAGCTAAACGTCCTCAAAGGCACACAAGAGAGTAAAATCTTAATATTTCATTTTAGAAGGTTTTATGAAGAATTGTAATGATGATTATTGTTTACTATTTTATTTAAAGGAGAAGCTCCATTCAGGGGCAAAGAAAACAACCCATTCAGTATAACCGGTCAAATGACATTCCAGGAGCATTAACGTCACTGGGGGTCCCTAGTGACTGAAACTTCAAAACATTTGGCTTCTCTCTGTTTATCTAGTGACAGAAAATGTGGAATGGCTTTGCCAAATCATTTGGAAGAGACTGAACGGTGAGTAATCTGAGTTTTCTGCCTGTTTTTCCATTTCCCTTGAAATTCAGTGGTAGTACATAAATTCATGTGTGGTGTGCTTCTAGCCACAGAACAAGAAGAATAAGTGAGTCTGTAGTGAAAATATCTGACTATGTATTGAATATAAGGCCAAGATGGAAAGCCATGGGGTAGCCAAGGAGAAACATAGGAAAATGGATTTTATCTACTTCAGTGTGGAGCAATGAAGAAAGTATTTGTTTATTGCTATCATCTATCAAATAGGCAAGTTTACCTAAGTTTTTATTTACCAAACAACCAGTTTGTCTTTTAAAAAAAAAAAATTTCACTACATCACTGGAAGGAAAGAACATAGTTTAAATTTCTTTTTCTTTGCTACCAGGTAGAAATGTCCTAGTTTGGTGTCTTTCGGTTTGGAAAGGAAGAAACATAATACTAACAATTCTTAGTTGTTATATTGCTTAAACATTGGAAAGAACCATAGCTATAGTTTATCTTAACTTACTAAAAGAGTCCAAGGGCTAGAGTTATGCCGTGTTTAAGGTTATAGAGTCATACAGGGATCAACCTGACACTAGGTACATTCCTCAAAATAGTTTTGCTAAGCAGTGCTGCTATTTTATTTAGAAATGAAAAGAAAATGGTTTTGTAATTCAAAGTTTTGTCAAGACTTTGAATGTAGCAGTTCTCAATAAATCTCGAATTGCTTTATGAGTGTAGATAAATATTGTTGTGCATGTCCCATGTCTATCAGGGCACAAGCACCCGTGTCTGTCCTATGATCATTAGAATTAAAAATGTCCAGCTGGACTCACAGTGCTGTTGTGCCTACCAGATGTTCCTGTTATCCTGGTTCACAAAAGTCCTATTAGCACAGAGAAACGCTTGTCTACATCAATGTCAGTCCGTAACTGAACATGGCTCTGTTTGACCTCTGCTAGTAGCAGACTTTCCTTGGTGCTGGTAGAAGAAACTTGGGGTCTTAGCGGGTTTTTTCCTCATGAGTTTTCCTCAGGACCTATCTGTACTTCCACGTGGTGAGTGCTCTCTTTGCAAACCTAGCTGTCCCCCTGAAAGCCCATGAACCAGAGACCTGTGGGATCCCTCTCTTATATCTCAGGGGACCCCACCTGGTACCACTCTTAAAAGTATACCCAGGCCTGGGCCAGCCAGAGCTGACCAGTGCCAGGAACATGGCTGTGAACACCTCCCTTGGGTTTACGTGCAGGGTAGGCGTGGGGTGGCTGGGGCTCCGAGTGCGAGTACTCTCCTCAGGGTAGCAATCAGGAGACAAATGCTGTGCACTATTTCTGGCAAGAGCCAAACCCTGTTGTTGTTACTCAGTTCCCGAAATAACTTTGTTCTTTTCTCCCACAGAGGCTGAGGTGAAGAAGACGTCCCTGATGCTGCAGAGGAGCCTCCCTGCCCCAGGGCGGTGCGGAAGTCACACCAGATGCTTTTGTCAAAAGTCTGTTTGCTGAGCAACTCTAGAACAGCTTGAAGCGGGTCATTTAACAAAAAATAGCGCAGGCCTTAGGCTTAGCATGTTTCCCGGTTTGTCCCTCTGAAGAAGCCTCCCTCTGCTGCAGGGAGACCCACGCTCCTCCACTCCAGCCCACCCAGTCAGCTGTGGGAGACATGGGGGAGCTCTGCCGAGGCATCCGCCCACCTGAGCTGCCTCCAGCAGCACCGCAGGGTTCCCTGGGGAAACCAGGACCTGTCACCCCTCCTGAAGGGCCTTCCGGGCCCACCCTGTCTTCTCCTCTGGTCCAGCAGGTGCTTTAAACCCTCAGTTACACAGAGCATTTAGAGGGATGCCATCCTTAATGCTTCCCAGGACAAGGGCTCTCCTCTCTTTCACCAGTGTGTACAGCCCAAAACCTGCTCCCCCACATCCCCTATATTCTCCATATCTCCTCTATATGTCCTTGGACTCCCGGACAAGACTGATTGCCTGAGCGGACGCCCTCACTCCCAGGAATGCCAGTGTAATGGTGAGGATGAGAAGGACAGAGCATTTGATAGTAGGTGGCACTTACACTGGTGGCGGTGGAGTGGGGCAGTAGGTACAACACTGAGTTGTCTCTCAGTATTCATACATCTGGGCTACAAGCAGGGCTGGTGTCTGTTTAAGGCGGCCAGCTGGCTTGAATAAGCTCTGATGACTTTTATTTTCTTTTGGACTGGTGGTGGGAAGGAAAGGAAAACAAGTAGCTGCCCTGGAACAAAATTAGAGTCAGACGCACACGCTTGTGGGATGCCAGCCAGTGAGGTACGATGTTATTGTCTAGAGCTTTTCCACCTCCGCTGAAACTGGCTGCCAGGGAGATTTTGTTGGCTGATGATCACCAGTAATGGAGAAGAGCTCAGGATGGAGAAGGGAGGGGAGATGCTGGAGATCTGAGGCAAGGAGCCAGGGGGAGTCCAGCCATTACAACCACACTACCCAGGCAGGTCTCTGCCAGGACAGTGTGGGGAAGGCACCTTCTGACTCTGGCCATAGCTCATCCTTGGTGAGAAGAGCATGTTGGCTCAGCTCTGGTGAGCAGGACATCTCTGCACAGCTGTTCTTCTGCAATTGCGTGTGGCAGGGAAGTGGGACTCTGCTGTCACGCAGAGGGTACAAAGAGGCTCCGCAGCTCAGCACGTGTGCAGACCCAGGCTGGCTAGGCTGTGCTGCTTTGTGGATCCTTCAGTGGACTTGGGCTTCTGTCATTCCTTAAACATAGAGGGTGTGCAGACCACGTCAGAAGGTGGAGAACTAGGTGCCCTCAAGGTTTTTTCCCAGTAATCAGGCTAGAATGCTCTTTTTCTGACTCCAGGTGGCTAGATGCAGTCATAAGTTGCAGAAGTTATCCTTGAAAGCACTGGGAGAGACAGCCTAGATCATCTCAAACTTGTCATCTCACCTTGCTCCTGTGCTTGCATACCTGCTTGTGTGCTCTGCCATCTTTTACTTGGACTGCCATATATATTTAGTTTAGCAGCAGACCAAACATCTAAAATACAGTAACTAGGTAGCTACCATAGAAAAGAAAAGATAAAAAACTTGTTTAAGAATAGGAAACAGAATTGGAAGAGTCAGTCCTTGAAGGCAAGAGGACTTTACCAACGTAATTCAGACCCATCCAGAGATCTATACTGTTCAACATATTCATAGACAGCCATAGTTCAGTCAGTGGCAAAGAAAGATTGTGGATGACCCTAATTTGTTTAAGGTAGTAAGGCTAATTGTGGGATGCAGGAAGACTTCACAAGACTGAGTGACCTGGCAGCAAAATGGCAGATGAAATTCAGTGTATGTATATGTGAAGTAAGGAGGTGGTTCTTTCTGCTGTGAGACGTGGATCTAACTTCTCAACCAAAAGAGGTAGATGTTAAAAGGGGAGCTGGAACAAGTTCACAGAGAAGGTACTAAATGCATGGAAGCTATATCTAGCCCTGAAAGCCCCCAAGCTGGAAATAATTGATGGCTGGAAGAGCATTAGGGGTATGCATTGCACATACTTGTCCTGTTCTTACTCTTCCCTGAGCAATCTTTTATGACTACTTTTGGCAAGAGTACAATGGGCTAGATGGACTGTTACACAGCAAGCATTATACAAAATAAACCATGAGGATGAGTAGCGTAGTGCTGGCAGTTCCTTCCTGTCTTCCTTCTTTCCTCCTCTCCTTAATGCAAGAATTGTGTAAAAATGCTGAAGGTTAAACAGACCTTTAAAATTTTCAGCAGCTGCTATTTGGAGGAGGGAGGAAAACAAACCCTGCACGGTCCCCAAAGGAAGGTGTTTCCAAAAGGAAGCTTATTTTCCTGTGATGCTCCCTTAGCATCCATTGGATGCAGACTCGGGCGATAGGGACAGGGTTACATTCTCTGAAAGACAAAAGGTGACTGAGGCGGAGAACAAATTGCTCCCTGTTAGTGGGATGATTTAGGGTTTTATTTTATACAAATGGCAACATTGTTGTAATTGTGATAGTCTAAGGATACATATGCAGCAATTTTTGAAGAAGAAATAATACCTTTTGTTGGGCTGACTGATAACAGCAGCAAAACCCATTGGGCGGTGCTGGAGCAAAGGCACTGTGGCCTTCGTCACATAACCCTTCCTCTGGGCTTGGACAGATGCCTCTGTCTGGGACACACAGGCCTTTCTTTACTCTAAATCAGGAGCTTTTCCCTGAGATGGGAAGAAGGGCTTCTGTGCCTGAAAGCTTGCTTGTTTTCTGCAGCTCTACCAGCTGGTCTAATACAGGAGATCATGCCTCACTTTACTTGCTTAGGGATCTCATAGATGAGGTGCCAGGACATTGCATGCAAGAGATTGTAGTATTGTTTTTGGATACTGCAAGACAATTTAAATTTTTCTGCAAACATCTTCTGTGCACAGTTTACATTAGGGCTTTATGACAGGGACTTCGTAAAAATAAAGAATAGGGAACCTAAGATGAGAAGCTGCCAGCAAAAAATGTTGGTATATTCAGTAGCCAGTCATAGATAGATTATTAAGGCTTTCCTTCAGTCAGAGACCAGCCAGCTTGGGCTCAGGGCAGCCATCATGTGCCTTTTGGAGTCCCTCAGGATGAGCAGTCTGCGGGCTTCATCTGCACTGCTGGCTGTCTCCGGAGGTGGGGAAGTGGTGTGAGAGGTGGGTAAGGAGCCACAGCTTGTCCTGTGTCTGAAGTTTACTCTTTCAAGCAGTAAAAGCATAGCCAGGACAGTCCCACATTTGCAAAACCATTTTGCAAACTGAGGAATGCAGGCAGGGAGGAATTAAGGGATTTACTCATCCTGATGTAGAAAGGCAAGTCATAGCTCACAACAGCTCCAACGTCCTCAGTTATGTCCAAGACCAAATACTAATAAAAGACCTGTATCCTTGACCATCTTGTGGTGTCTTTGATTGTCTTAATCATAGTCTATGATCACTTGGCCTCATCGAAACCGCAGCTTAATAGAGCTGTACTTGTAGTCATCATGCTGACAGGGACAGCAGCTTTGGCTGCCTGCTTTTCTGTTTCCCCCTGAATCACTTTGATGTGGATCCCCCACATCTTGAATGAACTATCTAATAAGTCACCTGCTGTGTAAAAGCTGGGTACAGTTCCTCCTCCTACTGTATTTTTTAATGAAAATAACCATGGCATCTGCTTTAGTCAAGCCTTCAGGGACATAGCTTGTCTCATCTCATAATAGGGCTTGGGATGAAAATAAGAGCTAAAATTTGCCTAGGTTACCAAAAAACATGTAGGGAATTTTTCAGCTGAAACAAGGTTTGATTTAGCCCTGACTAGGCGTCTCATTTCATCTAACATTGGTCAGCTAAAAGGGAGGCATCTGGTCAAGTCCTGGCTTTCTCCCAGGCAATGGAGAAAGTACCTTGCATCAGGAAGGCAAGTCATTCCCTCTCCTCTAAGTCTCTGTTCAGGGATGGGGTAGGAGGAGCCCACTTTTCTTCACTTCTGCCAGTCTCTCAAGCAGGTCCAGGACTACCTTTCTATGCATAGAATTTCACTGATGCTAAATATCCATTATTCAGATGGTCTCACAATTATGCATTGTGAGTTGTAAGTGTGCGCACACTGAAAAATATAATGGTCAGATAAAAAGCAACCATGAGTCATCACTGGTCTCTAGGAAAAACTGCAAAAAATCCTCAAGTATTCACTCTGAGGTAGAAAAAAATCCAAAACACTTCCACGAATTTGTTGTTGGCAAAGCCCTTCAATCAAGAGCACCAGCTTCTCATTACCATAGAAGATAATGTGATAAAACCTGCAAAAATACAATTCCACAGGGTCGGTTTTCTATGGCAGAAGACATTTAAATTTCTGTCTTTTCTGATTTTAAAGACAGTATGACTGTGATTCCAAACACATCATAAACATTAGCAAACGATAATATGTAATATGTGGTTTAACTCCGATGATGGCATCAGAGGCACCTGAAATGCGATGCCAAGGCTGCATTAGAATCTCCAAGTTGGGCACTACAGAAGACACACACTCCAAAAGCTCAGTTTAAGGAAACAAACTGTGTCTGAACAAGACATAGTACCCTGCGTGTGGGAAACAAAGCATCAGTACATATATTAGAGTTCTGGAGGACAGTCTGGATTATTTGTAAAGGCATGATAGGTGCTCCTTAGTAAATGTTGCTGGGAGCTTTCTATTGTTAGTTCATTTACACTTGGGGGAGCATCTATAGTGGATTCCTGTGTTTAAAACTGCTGAAGCCATCTTCTTGTTCAGCTTCTAGAATATTTTTTAGAAAGATATCTCATGGTGTGATAGTTGAGCCACTGTAATCAGATCGGGGATAATCTTACAAAAGTTACAAGGGGGATGCAACTATTATTGCTACACTCTTTGCAAATTAAGTTTAAAAAAGTCTAAAAAGAGGCAACCTGTACCAGACCTTGTGCACACAACAAAATGACAAGAATAGACATATTATGGTAGGAAAGTTATTTTTCTTTTTATCTCTAAACTCTATGTCTCTACTGGACAAATGTAAAATTATCCTGATTGCTCTCCAGTTCCCATCTTTCAAACTGACCTATCTCAGCAGCTCCAGGAGCCTGTTTTCCACTTGGCTGCCCCTTCTGCACTCACCAACACTTATGCCACCCTGATCTCATAGTCCTAGAAGGTGTTAATGTCATGCAACGCAGTCAAGAACCTTTGTGAGATACATTTCTGCAGTTGTAACATAAAGGTAAGATTAAGAGCATGCATTGATGTTAAGGTCCATATGTCTTGGCTATATATGACACAAAGCTATTTAGAAACATTTGAAAAAAAATGGCTGACATTAAAGTTCAAGCTATTTTCTCATTAATTTTATCACCCTTCAGCCATCATCATGTGTTTAGCTTTGCAAGGCTCCTTCAGTGAAAATCAGTCTGGTCCTACAGCCCCCTCTCCTGTGCATTTATCATCAGTGCAAGAAATTCAGCAATTTGGTCAGCTCCATAACATTTGTTTCTTGCATACTTATGTAGGGACTTAAAAGTTTGCTCATTACTCCAGGTTTGAACAGTTCGTTGCTAGTAGTGAATTTATAGTCATTGCACCTCAGTGTGTTAGGGTAGTACAGTTAAAGTGAGCAGCTAAAAAGGAGGCAGAAGCAGCTACATTTTTTCAAAAAGTTATGAAGATACAGATCAGCACCTGCTGGGTTATTCAGAAATGCCTGAGCTGGCTAAGTATCTAATTTTCAAAGGGAGTTTATTAGAACCTGTTTGTGCTTATTTGTCTGTCTACTAAATGCCAGCCTTCACCCTGGGGCTTCTAAACACCTTTGAAAGTCTGCTGGAGAAGAGCTGCATGTCTAGGCTCTGGTGGAGGCAGTAAACTAGTTGAGAGCAGAATTTCAATTTTCAGTGTCACTCCAAGGTCAATCAGAACTTGCCTAGTAGAATCAGAGATTAAACCAGGGATTTGATCAGGAAGCTATCATTCCTTAGGTAAAAGCTGAAGCTAATTTTATAGTTGCGTTTACTGTGCTGATGGCTCTCCCTCAAAAACCACCTCTGCCAGGGAGTCTGACCTCTCTGTCACACGCAGTTCAGTCAGCACTGTCCCTGCAGCTTCCTTCACCCAGGCAGCGCAATAGGCAGCACAACAGTGGCAAACTCCTGGCCAGCCGATAACCAGCGGAGCCTTTGTTCCCTGGTTGAAGCTTCTCTTATGTACCAAATTCATCCCAGTTTACTGTAGTACTTATTCTCCCATTGTTTTTATGGGATGCTTCCGTGTGTGTCATACAGATACATACAATGGAGCCGGTGCCATGTGCCTTCTCAGGTCTGGAGCTGTCCCAGCTTGCAAACAACTGCTAGAAGTAGGTAATATCTGTAACACTATACGCAACTACTGCTTGAGTCAACAGCACTACCTTAACTCTTAGCTTGGTAGAATCAGCATTACTTAGCACTGTTCAGTATTACTCAGCCTAAAATAGACTCCAGCCAGACTGATAGACTTCTAACCCATTGTTATATACACTCCTTATGATAAAGTTAAATCCAGTATTCCCACAGAAAGACCCATCTTGTTGATAGAAAGATCAAAAAAGAGAGTGAGGAACAGAGTACCAATGGATGAGGTGATGTATGGTTGGAAGAAGAAAGTGTCAGAGGTTAACATTTGGTGTTTCTGCAAGCCTGGCCCTGGTTGTCTTATGATGGCTAACCAGAAGAGAAAGATGCTGGGCACAGTGAGTGCCCAGCAGTGAGTAACTGGGTTTAAATGCCCTGGTCAGGATCACATAAACTCTGTGATGGACAGTGGTACAGAATCCATTTCCCAGATTTGAAGCTGGCAGAACTGGGGCAATGTGCAGTTCCCTTTCCTGTGAGACCACCCTGTCCCTTCCTGCAACCGCCAACCTCATTGACTACACACTGTTTCAGTTCTGCAGCAGCAGATTTGTAAGGATACTGCTACTCTTCACCACACTGTCCCTCAGAGGTCTGTCCCTTATACTGAACTCTGTGGAAAGAAAAAATAGTGGAGGAACAAATATGGAAAACAGACGTGAAATAATGACTTTTCTCTTTTCCTACATCCCAAAAAATCGTGGCAGAAGAACTGCAGAGAAACTGCAGAGAAGATACAACACAGTTGCTACAGACCAAAATGGAAAAAGATTTTTCATTCTGAGGACATGGCATATCAAATCTGGTAAGTAAGGAAAAGCCACATGGAAATATGACATAACCACTACAGGTGGAATATTCAAATTATTTGGCTAAGAACTCAACAGTCTTTGCTGCACTTGTGGGATTGTGATGGTCTTACAATTTGACCAAGTTTGGAGGAATTTTTCACATGAATTATCAAAGATAGCATGTTGAGACCAGTCCTCACCTGAGACCTCAGCATCACTATAAAATAAAGAATTGTAAAGACATTTCTAACACCAATAAACACATTGTCACCTGAGTTCATTTTTTTGACGCATAAAAAAAATTTTTCTCTGGGTGGAAAATTTAAACAGAAATATTCTTAATGCTTTAATCAGCTGAAATAAGCTCTCTGATAGGAGTATTTGGGTACATCTAGCTACACCAATACCACCAGCTCTGCTTATTCGGCTTCATGGACCAACAAACTGTATCAACAGAGCTGCACCCATGTACTCACCTACTGCCAAAGAGAGTGGATTTTCTACCTATTGATCAAGCAGACTGGCATATCTTACTGCATGTTTTCTGCAGAATAGCATACTTTGTAGATATATCTATTCTAGTCTAAAACAAGATACTCTCTTAGACATTGTCACACATTTTGCAATTCAAATAATCTTGCCTTTCTGTATTACCCTTGTGCAAAACACTATGTCTGTAGAGCACAGTTATTAAAAAAGAAGTCACCTTTGGAAAATAGTCACTCCGATGGGAAAAAAGGCAAACAGAAGTATTTATCTTCACCATTAGTAGTAGAAGCACTATTGCAGATTAAGAGTTTCAGCATTTGTCCATAAGGAATTTGGGTTCTGACTGTAAACAGAGGGGCCAGCTGCACTCCTAACTATGGCTTTTCCTTGCAATACATGGTTTACAAGCATAAGTCTGCCCATGCTGTCACAATTTCCCTTGTTTTCTGTTGCTGGAGTAGGGCAGTACCATTCTGCTGGGGCTGCAGCATCGCATGTGGCTGCAAAGAACAGATCTTCATGCTTTGAATGAGGGAAGTTTTGACCTATGGTGAGCCTGGGTGTAGGACACTCCGACAGTGACTCCACCCTTAGTATGCATGGATCTATATGAAGAGCTGCAAAGTGACATTTCAGTTTAAGAAAGCACCAAGGTAGAGAAAAGCCTTGTTGCATCCATCAAAAAGTTGTGATTTACTGCCCGTTGTTGGTAACCGGGTTATTACTGCTGCTGTTTACCCATGCATGGCCCTAAGCGCCAACAAGGACAAACCGTGGTCAGTGCTAAGACAGCTCATTTGATGCTAACAGCCGGTCTGGCAGCCAAGAGGAAGCTGCTGTGACCTGGAAGCTCCCGCCGTGGTGCTGCTCCCTGTCACCGAGGCCCTGTTACTTCTGCTGCTCACAACCACAGCAAAAGTGTCCCCAAACTCAGCTTTGCCGGGTAGCTGGCAGGACAGCCAGCCGCAAGGCTGCTGGACGAGGGGTCCTCCTGCTGCTCCTTGCCAGGTCCCAGCCCTCTCCTGTACTGTGCACCCCGGGAATCCCGACTGTGGCTCAGAGATGTTCTGGTTAGTATTTGGAGTCAAAACTATTTTGGAGAACGTGATTTAAGTCAATAAATTTTAAGCAAAACCTAGACATGAACTCTTGAGTTTTCCAGAACTGTGTTTTTCATTTTCCATCTTATCCATCATCCTCAGGAAACTCCCAAACTCAGTGCTCCTCCTTAAGCCTGCCCTAGTGAAGCTAATCTGAAGGTGATCTCCAGTGAGGCTGCAGAGGAAGTACACTGGTTAGTCCCCTTTTACCTTAAAAAAGAAATGAAAAGAGAACACCCTTATTTATCTAGTACTAAAAGGGTGATCTGGGACACAAAAAAGTGCCCTCTTCTGCCTGAAGCAATACAAGCCCCCCCCTCCAGAAACATCTGGCCCAGGTTGTGGATTGGTAGCGTACCAGTGAGAACAACCTAAATCCCTCCTGTTGAAGTTACTCTGCTTCCCATGAAATAACAAGTGCTTCACAGGAATCAGAAGACAAAGAGAGCACTGTTGTAGCTGAATAGTTGGGATAACCCCATGGTTTCCCTTCTTGGCTCCAAGGTCTGCTCACTGACTTCATACTGTGTAACGTACAGGCATGAATGACATGAATAGAGAGCGCTCAGAGGAGAGATGGGAACAGAGGGATTCCTCTGTCAACATCAATCCCTATCATATTTCTTCTGGTTTTCCTTCCCTTTCTCCCCTAATGTTTTCTTCTCCTTTTCTATGCTATGACTGAAGGAAAAATAGACAGGGGACGAATTTCAGTTTTAGTGAAAGCACTGGCTTTTGGGAGGCTGGAGAGTATTGTTTTTAAAAATCATTGCTTGGGAGAAAAGCCGTTGTAAAACCAAAATTTGTACTGTTTAAACATTTCTGACCAATTGGACTAGTAATTCATGTATATAAAGAAAACAATATCTCTATACATTATACATTATGACTATCATGGCATTCATTAGCAGGGAAAAAAACACATAGCAATGAAATGTAGCATTAGGAACACTTTGAAGACTTTTTCATTTGCCAAATAAGTACTGCAGGGTTTTTGTGGAGGGTACAATTTTAGGACACCCTCCTGATCTTTATTGAGATTTGGGGGGGAAGAGCAAATGTGTATTTTTATCCTTCTTAGTTTTTATTTTCTTACGAGTCATTACTCTCTTCTTCTTAGTGCTCCTTATGAGAGTCTACATGAGCTGTATATAATATTATCTTAGCTTATTTACGGATGCATTAAGTATCTTTTAAAGTTCAGTGCATTCTCTTCCCTCCAAGCTACTCAAGCCCTTTTATTACTTTGTTCTTCTGAATCACTAACAGTATTTCACCCTACTCTGATCGTTATATAAAAGTAGCTATTATATGGAAACAGAGATATGAGGAATCACTTTCTCTTGTTTTCCTGGAATGAAAACCTCATTAACCAGACTAATTCTGCCTTGGCAACTGCTCATTTTGACCCTGGTCTGGAAATAGATAATGTTGTGTGTAGCACATCACTAAAACTTGGAGACAGAGTTTTGTTGTGCATGATCCCAGTGGGGTGTCTAGCTCAATGGGACTTTCATACCTGCTGAGAGTCTCTAATGTGATTCAAAGACAGAAGCAGAGTTAAAAGCTCAGAAAACAAGGATCCATTGTATTTTATCACTGCACACAATCAGATGGGTTGGGAATAAGCTAGCCATTAATAGAGTAAGGTTTTCAATTAGTAGAAAGGGCCTAACTATGTGAGTGGAAAGGTTCAGACACAGTATGTTTTGGCAGCAAACAATCTGGCCAGTTTTAAGGAGTTTGATAACTATTCAATCACTTGGGTTAGTGGAGGACTAGAAGAGCTCATCCCCTGCTCTGTTCCCGCTCTGTGGATGCTCGGTGTGGCTATTGCAGAAAGAGTTTCAGCTGACTCTGTGCCCTTGCCTGGTTTCTCTGCCTCCACGCTGATTTTCTACATGGGTCTAGATAGTGGTGAGGTTAAACTGTTCTTCTGAACTTTCTTGGTTGCTCAGAGTGCATTCCCAGTTCAATGTCTATCAATATCTTTCTCTCACAGGAGATTTACACTGCTCTCAGATCATGCCCTGGACTGCTGCTTCCTATGCCCCTGTGGTTACCTTAGAGGTCTAACTTACTTGTCATGCCTGCAACACTCTGAGAGCAATAACTTTGCTTCAGAAAGAAAAGTTATTGCATAATTATTTATTATCCAAAATCACAGACCTTAAAGCAATACAGTCATGCACATTTACTCCTAGTTTACAACTTTTGCTTCCCAAAGCCTTGAGTCCCTGAATGCTGCCTTAAGTAATGGCAAAATTGTCTCCTTGCTCTGGAATTTATAATTTAAAATCTAGCCCAGACCTTTGATCTCTTCACTTAAAGCCACCACTGCTTAGCTGTCTATAGACTTCTGCTGTCAATGACTACCTCCAGCAACAGTGAACGGGTCCTGCAATGTGATGGAGACAGAATGGAAGAGCTGTGAATCGAATAGCTCCTAACGTTGTTTCACAAATGTACACCAGAAATCCCACAGCCTGTATGCTTATCTTTCCAAAACTTTTTTTTTCCCTCCCTTATTAATAGGTAAATAAAACCTTTCAGATGGGAAGCTTTAACAATTCAGTGAAGGTATTTGCTGCCTCTGACCAGAGCCAGGGCAGCAATCACACTGAGGTGTCAAGGAAAGGATTAAATGGAGGTGTTGAACAAGTGGCATTGTATTGAGTGGCTGGATGGTTTTTGGACACATGAGCTCAGGTTCAGCTCCAGATAAAAGCGTCTAAATTCAGACATCTACACATGAGCTTGGTATCTAGACTTCCACTATTGTCAGAGGCATTTAGGGTGTCATTCAACAGAGCAAACACAGGTGTCTCATTTGGGGCAAAGAATCAACCAGAAAACTCCCTGGATGGTATTGTCTACTGCCTTGACTCAGTTCTCTGAGCACAGGAGTCTAATGTCACTTGAGATGTCTACAATGGTTTAGCAGATATGACACACCAGCTGCAGAAACCCATGCCCTTTTGGAAGAACAGCTGGAGGCCAGTGGGGCACTCCTGGGTGTATTACTTGACTCTGTGCATGAATGTATTGAAGCCTTGAATTCCACCAATAGCTAGCTCACGTGCAGAGGCTTAAATAGGTTTCCTAATTTGGAACTGATTCATACCTGTGATGTTTCTTTCCTGGCTATGAGAATACTCGGTGAGAAGTGAGGCACAGCTAGATGGCTGCAGTTCTCTCCTGTGTGGAGTGGGAAAAACCTCCTGCCATCTGACATGGATCCTGGGGGAGTACTGACCCCTCCATTCCCTACTGACAGTGAGCATAAGAGAGAAATGCTACCAGGAACAGGGTGAATACCGAGCCTGTACAAAGGCATACAGTGAGCACAAGGACAGCGCCTGCCTCTTGCAGCTCCCGGGAGATCTTCTGAGTCTGGGAAGAAGAACAGGCATAAAGCCCAACCTCAGCAGAAGTACCGTGGAGGCTCTGCAACTGGTTCCCCCCTCCTGTGCTGTCTAGCTGAAGGTCATTGTGTGCATACATTTTGCAACAAATGCCTTCAACTTTTACTCTTTCATCAATAGATGGCACTAGGCAGTTAGCAAGAACCATGTCTCTTTATGACATTTTTGATCAGTAAAGTAGACTGTTTCAGTAGTCAGTATCATGTACTTTTTATGGCTTAAGATCATATTTTCACAGATTCTACCACTCTTTCAAAGTTTTCTTAGTTACACAGGACAAAAGATATAACAAGAAGCTGGCAGTTCTGACAAAGAGCCTCCGTAATGGTAGGCATGAAGATTCTTTAATTAAATTCGTAAGCATGGCTTGCAATGGTAGTTTTCTCCGTGAAAACTCTGACCCAATCGTGATTTGTCTGAATTTTGTTTATACCCATAATTTCAGATCAAGCTTCTTTGCACTATTCTGAGATGCAAGGACCACTTTGAGGCTATTGACAGACTACATTTTCCAGTTTAATGGTGTATACTGGAAAATACCTTGTGAAGAAGGAGAGGGGGAAAGGAAAAGGTGATAGTGGGGGAATCCTATGAATTACTGATCCTATGAATAATGTGAATCTATCACATGCGATCAGGAGGGTGAGCAGACACGATATCACTAGGTTTCTGAGAAGAGACAGGTATTAAACTCTCACATGTAACTCTACAGCTTTTTCCATCAGGTCGAAGTAGTTAATCCTTCTGCAGCATGTCTCATTCACTCTGTAACTGTGTGATTGTTAAAGAAAAGCAAGGGGAGAGCTGATAAGGTACTTTTAGCTCTTGTAAAAAACATTCATGGACCAGGATTAAGATTTCTTGATGGGATCAAGATAAAGTGTATCAAAACCCCAAAAGAAGGTACAGTAAGACCAACAGGAGCAGACCCTTCTATTTGTGTCCGATACACAAGGTACAAAGTGCTGTTTAGTCTATTTAGCTTGGGTCTGTTGACAGATCCAGCTGTTGTTTCAGCAGACTGCATACGCAGCACTCTGTTAATGATCCAAAGCTATTTTATCCACGCAAGCTTGTTTTATGTATAGAAAATACTAAAGCAAATTTAATTTTACTCTTCACCCCAAACTAGATTAACACATAATACTAGGAGTGGCTGCTGGTGTTATGTTTTTTGATGAGGCTGTCCCATACTTTTTGCTCTCTAGGGCAGTCTAATCTGAGTGTTGGAGCCTGACTGCATGTCAGATCACAGGCACAATGCTGCGTGCAAAAGAACCTGGAATCAAATAATGAAGAGCTCAGTGGCAGGTGTAAGTTTCCCATTTCTTTATTTTGCCTACCATTTTAGTAAGACAAGGCAGTTTGGTCTGTCTAAATGCATGCAGTGCTGGGCTGAGAGAGA
This sequence comes from Gavia stellata, assembly GCF_030936135.1. Classification (NCBI taxonomy): domain Eukaryota; kingdom Metazoa; phylum Chordata; class Aves; order Gaviiformes; family Gaviidae; genus Gavia; species Gavia stellata. Next base: position 54,496,927 of record NC_082595.1, read on the forward strand.
ACTCTTCCTCATCCCAGCTGCTGCTATCTGCACTATGTGCTAGGGACTGTTCCTGTGCTATGATTTAATACTGATGATACTCTGGTGCTATCATGATTGATGGAGATCAAAAAGGCATCTGGAGGTGCCTTCGTTTGCTTATACTTGCTGGGTCTGGCTCCTCTCTTCTTGTATAAAAGAGCTACAAGCAACAAGCAGCCTTAGTTTAGAAGGAATACAGTTTGCCACAGTCATTAACTGCTTTTAAAAATAGAATCGCAACATTCATGAGTGAAGGAAAAGCTGTAGATGCTCTATGTTTGGATTGCATTCCTGCCTTTAATTACGGTGTCGCGCAAAATTGTAATCTGGTAATTAATTCAAATTGAGATGGAAAGGGAAACTTGTCATGCAGATTGAAAGCTGACTGCAATACCATAAACAAAGAGTGATAGTAAATATGGATGCACCCCATTAAAAGCCAAAGGCTCGTGGTGATTCTGAAGACTAATATCATTTAACAACTTAGTAAATAATCTAAGTTGAGGAGCAAAGGTTATAATCGTCTCTTGGCTGAAACTCAGGACTGGAACAGAGAGTCTCCAGGGTTAAAACATGAGGTTGCTACTCAGCCTGAACTGTAGATGGGGGCTGGAAACAAGTCATCTGCTCTGCAAGTTGAAGTACCAGGGCAGTTTTTATCTTCCATGCAGCAATGGGTTACGTTGATAGTGTACATACTGCTGAGATATGTAGATACTGGGAATAAATGCAAACACCCAGGAAGATGAAGAAAAAAATGCAAACAGTAATAACAATCTGACCCCAAATCTCATAAAAATAAAGGAGATGATCACAGGGTGGTTTTTTTTCCCACATCCTTTGATTGGATCAGGCTAGGTAAACTACAAATTGCGATTCAGTAAAATTCATAGTAAGACACTGGGGAAGTGGTGGGTGAAATTTAAAGCATGTTTGGTGGGACCACAGCTGAAAGAGACCCATGGGTGATGGCAGACAGCAAAACTGTATTGCTCTCAGGGTCTCACAAGTTCAGGCTACGTATATAACAGTGCAGCTGTGAAACAAATCATTTCGTAAAACAACCAAGGCGTATTCTAGGCAGAATATCCCATATTTCAATACACTCATTTTTTAAAATGTCTAAAACATTCAGGTATTTTATGAAGTGACTGATTTTATTGTTATAGTCAGGTTGTTCATCCTGATGCTCTGAGCATCTTATGGTGCTACTGCTGTGAAGAGTCAAATCATCATTGGGAAACAGTGTCCTCAACAACTTTTTACAGAAATAAATATACAAAGTAAAATTTTGACAATATACAAATCTTACATAATATATTTTGCAACATGTTCTTACCACCCTTGTTTCACAATGTCTCCAGCTGTATACTTCAGGTACCACATGATGTCTAATGTCACAGTGGCCCAAGAAGTTTTTCTCTAAGCACTGATGAAACCTGGTTTTAGTGTCTGTCTTCATTGCAGCTTCCAAACTGAAGGGTGATATTAGCCACTCCCTCAATTTCTTTTCAAGCCTACCCAGCTGTCTATCTAGAAATGCCTGCCACCCAAACCCCACCTTTATAGGACTCACTTACAACTGTGATCTCTCCCCCTCTGACCAGTTTATTTCAAACAAATTCAAAAGTTTTCCCTCAAATACGGGCTGCAGAATTGCTTAAGCCTTGTTTTCTGAGTTAAGCAGGCTAAAGATGAACACAAACTGCAAAAAAGAACTATGCACATGTCTCCAGATGATTCTTCAGGCAGACAGGAGCTGAGGGAGACAAATTAGCTGAAGTACCAGCACCAGATTACAACTACATTGCCTTTGTTCAGTTTGCAGCATGGGCAGAGTTTGCTTACGGATGCCTGCAAAATGCCCTGAAAATTCAGAAATCATGCAGAAGCAAGGAGTATGACAGAGGTCTGCTTGGCCAGAGATCTGACTGATTGGCATTACTTAACCTGAGCCACAACATAACACGACAACCCTTTCCAACTGATTTATGCCAGAGCCCTTTAAACAGGGAGTTCTCCAAAGGCTTTATTAAACTGTAGAGTAATCTTGTATAAAATAGCAGGAGAGCCATTGCTAGAAAAGGTATTATGGGACAGAGTATTAGGAGATACTAATTTCAAAGTACCTGAACATGGTGCATTTGTAAGCAGGCTCTTGGATTACTCCAAAAATAGCAAACTTTCTTCTCCCAGTTATTTTGCAACCTGCAAATGCATGTGCCAGAGAAAATGTGGCATTGCACTGTAAATCCAGCAGCCTAAGTTTGAACTTGCCTCTGAACTCATGCTCATGTCTTCCCCTTAGCCAGGAGAAAAAAGGTGACTGGGTGATTCAAGCTGGTTGCGAGGTGACACTGGGCATGAAGGTGGCTGTGGCTGTTCCCCTCCGGCGCTGAGCTCGCGGCCCCTTTGGGCACTGGCTGCTGCTGTCAGCGCAGAGCTTACGAGAGCTGCTCTTCCAGAGGCTGGTGGTGGGGTGGCACTGAGCCAGCATGTCCTGCGTTCACCTGTGCTTGCCGTGTAGATGGATGATTCAGAAAAACCCAAGAAAGCCCTCTTCTCTCTCTCATGGTATCCAAAGATGTTGAATAAATCTGATACCAAACTGATGAACAAGTCTTGAAATGGTAGCCTGCCTTCTTGTGCTAAATAGATTTAGATAAGCACCAACTGTTTCTTTTGTGAATCCAACCCCTTGACACTAAGCAGAGCAATTGTAATGTGTCTTCTGGGAATTAAACGTATTTACTGCTGATGTTGTTTTTAAAATAGTTGTTTACAGGGTGTCAGATAGTAAGACTGTGTATGATTCATAGAAAACAGCAGCATACCAGAACTTTAAACTCTCCTTGCATGGCGATTTGCCTATAGCTTGGTTAGATGGAAGGAGAATATTTGGCTTTCTGCTGTAAATATACTTTACAATTAGCACTCTTAAAACAGAAAATGGCAAATACAGCATAGCAACTTCTGTTAAATTTTATATAAACAGCATTAATCAAGTGCCTTCTGTATTGTATTCTCCTTGCATTTGTGCCCCAAATTGACCATTCTCTTCATCCTAGACAACATTTTCTGTTACCGTCTACCCTGTGGGTTTTTTTTTAAATGCATATGGTTTGAATTCTGTTTCAATGACCTTGATAGATATCTAGGACATTTTGAAATATGTAGAACAAGTTACTTCATTATTTATTGCACTGGAACTGCCCAGAAATGAATGGAGGATTCTGCTGTATTTGCCATGATACCATTGATGTCGGACCTGATTAAACCTGCTAGCATGATGTATACATGGCTGGACAGCTACACTGAAATTTTTTTGTGTCCTTATAGAAACTGCTCATGCACAGTGTGGCAGCTGTTTTGAGCAGCTTAGACAAGAGAGGTGTATACTAATTTTTTGTAGGCCTTTTTTTCTTACCTGCTGGAATGAAGGATGTCTTCTGCATGGGGCAAACATGCCATATACTCTTTGTAGAGCTATTTAGCTGCTTCCAAGAATACTGTCTATCCTGAACTCAGATCAACGACGGTAGAGGTGGTCTAGGAAGGTCTGGGAGAAGGTGTCTGTACCTGCTTCTTGGTCAGTGGCATCGCTAAAGGACCAGAAAAACAGGGGTGGAGAAACTGGTGTAGGTACCCTAAGCCTTCCTGTAGACAAAATCTATTTTATGTATTACACCGGGAGCTAGAATAAAGACTGTGAATCTATATCCTATTGCATGCTGAGGATAAGCTTCTTCGTTTTGCCAGCCTTTTAAAAGATCTGTATACTTGGCTTGCTATTGGACAGCACTGAAATGAGAGATGAATCGTACTCTTGATAGATGGGTCATTACAATACTTTTATTAGCTCTCTTTCCCCTGCAACATGCATACACATGCACAAATGGACAAACACACACATTCACTCAGTTTCTGCAGATATTTTCAAAATCCTTTTGTGTAGGCGTTGCTCTTACTTTGTATCCTGCACTGAACATTTTTATTCACCTTCTGATGTGAAAATACCTCCATGAAATCAGAAATGGATTTAACTAAATTTTACTTTTAAATTTCTACTGCAAATCAGAGCTGAGGTTTGTGCTTGTACCCACAAGAATCTTTGACCTCAAGACAGACTTTTAGATCTCCAAAGCACACATCACCATAACAAAATTGAAGTACTATGGGTTATGCTGGAAGTCAGAATAATAGCAACATTTATCTAAAATGCATCCAGTGAAATGTTTGGTGTGTCATTCTATTTAATGGATACAGTTTGCAGAAGTTCATTTGTCTACTTTTTTTCCTAGTGAAAGAAAAATAAAAGCAGAAAGACAGCTTTAAAATTGGTACATAAACCAGTGAGGGGAATACGCTGTGGACTAGTTTTTCTGCTGTTGTAGTTCTAAATATTAGAGTAATGAAAAGTATTTATTTTTAATTTAATTAATTTATTTCCATGTTTTTATCTCTTTTCCTCTCTCATCCCAATTATTTTTTTCTTTTTATAATGCTCTTGTTAAATACTTACAATCCAGCTGTAATCTGTTGCCAGAGCATTTGTACAGCTGAAAAGAAAACATTACTGAATTGTCAGCATGTTTTCAACTTCATTAAAGATGACAACCTGGTAATCATCTGTACAGACTGTATTACCACAGTTACAGGGAAATCTGAGCTATTTTCCTGCCATTAAATCATCCTAACAGCAACCAGCATATTCCAGAGTTGAGTTGCTCATGCTTTCATGTTTCCTAGTAAGTTGCTTTGAGAGAATTTGGAATTTGCTTTCGTACGGCTCTCTGGAACAAAGACTGCTCCCGAACCGCTGTTTGAACTAGTGGTAGAGTGTCAATGCAGCTGTGATAAGTTTATTGGGGACGACTGGTTTTGAGGTAAAGTTTGAGCTGCTCTTCCACTGAATTAAAGAACTGAAATTTGTCAGGGGCCAAAAGTCCTGTTCAAGGAGAACTGACTTGCATAATGCTGGTTAAATTCCATTTTCATTTCACTGAATTGTGGTCTTTTGGAAATGTCATGTGTGCCCAGGTAGGTAATTTTGATTTTTCTGTAATTCTAGCAATACAAACCATAATGCTTTGTTACAGAAAAGTTTTGAAAGAGTGCGGAGACTAAAATTGGCCCAGGGGAAAAGCAGTGCAGTCAAGGAGAAGGAAGAAAACCTGGAGAATGACAATAACATAAGGTGACAGCTACATAAGTCAGAAGAAACAGTTTAATTTTTTTCCTTAAAAAAGGAAGAAAAATCTAATTAGCCATTCAACACTAGACCTTTAGGACTAGGAAAAAGTATTTTAGGCAGGGTTTGGTAGAAGAAAAGGAATGACTTGATGCCAAGTTTGGAGATGTCCATACAAAACTTAAGGGTTAGTATGGAAGAAAGTGCAAAGGTCACAGAATCACAGAATCACAGAATCACTAAGGTTGGAGAAGACCTGTAAGGTCATCAACTCCAACCACCAACCCGACACCACCGTGCCCACTAAACCATGTCCCACAATGCCACGTCCACACATTCCTTGAACACCTCCAGTGATGGCGACTCCACCACTTCCCTGGGCAGCTTATTCCAGTGTTTCACCACTCTCTCAGTAAAGAGATTTTTCCTAATACCCAGCCTGAGTCTCCCTTGGCGCAACTTGAGGCCATTTCCTCTTGTCCTGTCACTCGTCACTTGGGAGAAGAGACCAACACCCACCTCTCTGCAACCCCCTTTCAGGTAGCTGTAGAGAGCGATGAGGTCTCCCCTCAGCCTCCTCTTCTCCAGACTGAACAACCCCAGTTCCCTCAGCCGCTCCTCATCAGACTTGTGCTCCAGACCCCTCACCAGCTTCGTCGCCCTTCTCTGGACACACTCCAGCACCTCAATGTCTTTCTTGCAGTGAGGGGCCCAAAACTGAACACAGTATTCGAGGTGCGGCCTCAGCAGCGCCAAGTACAGGGGCACGATCACCTCCCTACTCCTGCTGGCCACACTATTTCTGATACAGGCCAGGATGCCGTTGGCCTTCTTGGCCACCTGGGCACACTGCTGGCTCATATTCAGCCGGCTGTCAACCAGCACCCTCAGGTCCTTTTCTGCAAGGCAGCTTTCCCCCAAGCCTGTAATTTTGCATGGGGTTGTTGTGACCCAAGTGCAGGACCCAGCACTTGGCCTTGTTGAACCTCATCCAAGTGGCCTCGGCCCATGGATCCAGCCTGTCCAGATCCCTCTGCAGAGCCTTCCTACCCTCAAGCAGATCAACACTCCCACCCAACTTGGTGTCATCTGCAAATTTGCTGAGGGAGCACTCAATCCCCTCATCCAGATCATTGATAAAGACATTAAACAAGACCGGTCCCAAAACTGAGCCCTGGGGGACTCCCCTTGTGACCGGCCGCCAACTGGATTTCACTCCATTCACCACAACTCTCTGGGCTCGGCCATCCAGCCAGTTTTTTACCCAGCAAAGAGTGCACCTGTCTGAGCCACGAGTCGCCAGCTTCTCCAGGAGAATACTGTGGGAGACAGTGTCAAAGGCTTTACTAAAGTCCAGGCAGACAACATCCACAGCCCTTCCCTCACCCACTAGGCGGGTCACCTGGTCATAGAAGGAGATCAGGTTGGTCAAGCAGGACCTGCCTCTCATGAACCCGTGCTGGCTGGGCCTGATCCCTCGGTTGTCCTGCACGTGCCCTGTGAGCGCCCTCAAGATGAACCTCTTTATGATCTTCCCTGGCACCGAGGTCAGGCTGACAGGCCTGTAGTTTCCCAGACCCTCCTTCTGGCCCCTCAGATGCTGATGAGAGGAGTCTGGTCAGAGTTCGCCAAGACAAGTGTTGGTGACAGAGTAGAATTGAACCATGGGAAAAGAGATGAATTTTTTGTCACATAGAAGCAACGCGATATTTTCTATAGAAAATAGAAAGGAAATAATCTGAAGGTGATGCAAAGAGACTTCTTGGAACAATTTAAGTGATAGAGTCAAAGAGATATGCAGAAGAAGTGGTTCTCAGGAATCAGATGGTTTTAAATGGAAAAATATGTATAGAAGGAACAAAGCAACAACAGCTGCAGTAGTCAGATGAACCACCTCTATGAGAAAAGAGAGAGCAATTTCAGACAAGGGAGGACACAATGAATATATGAACAGAGGACGACAGGAAAGGAGCCAAAGATGACTTCCTGGGTCATAAGAATAATTAATGAAATATATATGATGGACAGCCATATAGCCAGAAAACATATGTATAAATGGGGAAAAAAGTATTAAGACAACATCAAAGTGTGAAAAGCAGTTGAAGGAAAGCATGTGGCAGAGCACAATCACAGGAAGAATGTAGTGTCTGCCAGACCACATCATTCAAAGAAAAATGCCCTGAGCAGGGCTTCTTGCCAAAAGAGTTGATGTTCCAAGACCAGCTAAATTTGCTGTTGGCTAGGTGTCTTGCATTTTTCTGATCAAAAGTCCCCAGATGAGAAGCACACAAATGTGCTATATCAACAGCAGGCATCTGGCACATTGTGCATATGTTATGCAATGGCTGTGCATAACTGGTTGGGCAGATGTGCAGTGCATGCGCAGATTAATCGGACAGCACATGCCCGGAGGTTTTAATGAACTTCGGTTATGTTGGACTTGCTCTAAGGAGGAGAAAAAGGTACCCTGTGTGTGGACAGTGGCCATTTGTCTAGGATTTCAGGACATCTGCCAGCTCAAACTCATCCTTTTCTGGAAGGTGGAAGAGGCAATAGAGAAGGAAAGCTGTGCCAGTGTTGTCAGATAAGAATATTCATGAAGTGTGTAAGAGCAAAGCATTCTGCACAACATAGGCACAGTGAAAAATACAGTCCAGGTCCTTGCAGACCAGGGATGGAGAATTTAGCAACAGCGCAGCCGCTTTCTCTTTTGCTGCAATCCAGTATGAGGAAATGTACTTACTCCACATGGTTATGTTACCTGAACTGGTCTGCCAGAATAGGCAGAACAACTTGGAATGTCAAGTCTAAGCCACAATTTTCATAAGATTTATATCAGCAAGGCTGATAATGTCACGAAGGCAATACTGGGCAAATGCACGTTTAGATGTAAGTATTTGGATAAATCTTGACGCCTGTGTGATAGCTATGACAGCAGAGCCACTCCTAATAACATTTGCCTTATCAGGAAGCATAATATCAATTTTATAGTCTATGGGATACCTATGAACTCATCTTCCAGCAGAAAAGATTGAGAAAGCTTTTCTTGGTGTGTTTAAAGGATACCTGATGCCTCCCAGACTCCAGGGATTCAGCTACTTCCAAATGCAGTGTGACTAGCACACGTGCCATCATGACTGCCATTAGTGACAGGGGACAGCAACATATGGCTGAGCATAACTGAAAAAGGGGGAAACCTCAGCAGTTGAGATTACCAACACTAGCATGAGATAAGTGAGCATGGGCCTTCTGTAGCTACCAAAATCAAGCATCAAAACTAAGTAGACTGTCTCTGCTGAGCCTGAGCTACCGTGCAGCTCCCATTCTTCTCCCTTTTTCTGCAAGACTATGTGACTATGCAGGACACGACCCTTGGGCAAGTGTCTCATTCGTCTTTTCTTCCTCTCTACAGCCCAGCTACAGTCTAACCTCCGTAGAGGACATCACTTACTGGCCCTCTTCAGCAATTACAGTCTGCTTCTGGACACTGTGTCAGATTGGACAAAGTCAAAGTAGACTCACTTCTCTGTCTAGAAGATGGCTCTTCAAGAATATGTCTTCTCGCATATTCATATAGCATCTGCACAAGTCCAGAAAGGGTACGGTGGAATATTAGATGGAATAGGAGTCCTTGCTGTTGACAATCTAGTATATAGAGACACTCAACAAAAACCTAATAGCACTACTTGTAAGATGGAGTGCCATCTAAAACTGAATCATAGCAAAATAAAAATTGGTGTTGTGTGAGTCACTTTGATCAGACCTTGGAAAAAAGTACCTCTGGACCTGTTCAAACAAAGTGAAAACAATAAAGTATCTTCAAATCTCCAACTTCTTGGTGGAAAAATCAGAATCCATAATAATCATGATGGTTTACCTAGCACAGATTAATACAGATCCCTGCTATGAAGCCCAAAATAAAAAGCAAAAAGCACATCTTATTGGGAAAATTTGATGAGAACTTTGAGAACACAGGGGCTGTATAATTTTTAAATCACAATAAATGACAACAATAAATGGCAGCAACAAAGTCACTGGATGTGTTCCAGGGTATGTTCCTAGAAATTCAGGTCACAACACTGATAAGGTAGATATGCCGTAAATAGTGGACAAAGCAGTATTTTGCAGGAGACACTTTGGGAGCATAAGGATTGAGAGTGTAGAACTATCACAGGAAAATTATACTCAAATAGAAAAGAATTTACCACTGTCACTGGATGTCCGTACATACTGTGCAGTATAGCTGAAATAGATTGCAAACCTTAGGGGATATTCTTGACAAATCCTAAGCTTCTGCACCATCTAGGCTTTGCACATGATCATAAACCTACAAAGGCATGACTTCAAAGTGAAATACAAGCCTGGAGTAGAAATTCCTGTAGCAACATGTACTGGTGTCTGCAAAAAAAGGAACAGAAATTCTGAAGAAAAATAGAGACCATCAATGTGATGAATCTTTTAAAAGAATAGGTCAGGATAGCTTGCCCAAAAAAGAAGTTCTCCTGGCCTATCAGGACTTCTGGAATGTAAAAAAACAAAGTTAACCTGGAAAATGAAAGGAAAGAAAGAAGTGACACTGAAGAAAATTCCTTCCAGGCATCTGGAAAGATTTATGGATCTGACAATGATGTTATGGGAAGTCTGAGGGTCAAACACACTTCACCAGTCCCAAATGTGTGTGAAAGACTAGACATGACTAGGACATGCTGACGATTTGTATCTTTTTCTTTCATATGGCAATAAAATGTGTATAGCAGCATCTGAAACATTTCAATAAGCTAATCTGCATTAATGAATTAATAGATACTTCCATTATGGAAACTACTAGAGGCAGAAGCAGAGGCTCTTACACTAACAGATGATGTACTTTAGAGACCCCAGGAGCAATGGATAACTGATCTAGAGGATAACCTTAACCTGATGCTAGATCATTATTGTAAAAATATTTTTGAAGTAGCTCCAATAGACAATGCATCGCTGGTCTCTGGACTGGGTGACACAAAAGCGATGTTCGCCAACTAAAGCAGCAATAATGACCTTACTTCACACAATGAACCACAGGGCACATCTGAAAAATGTCAAAGCACTGGCGTTTCATTTACGCACAGGCTCACACAGACAAGCAGAGGCAGAGCCAGCCACCAGCACTGCTCACCATCCCAGGGGCTGGCTGAAGTGCACACAAATCAGCAAGCAGATTCTGATACTGTTCAAGGTGGTCAAGAGTGCTACCTCTTTGTTTATTAAGCTGCTAAAACACACCTCTGGAGTCAAACATTTCATCTTCACAGGGTCTAGCAAGCAGGAAGCGCAAAGCTATAACCCCTGTGAAAAGAGTGTCTTTTCCTTTCCAAAACCTCATGTCAGGGTGAAATAAAACAGCTGAATGAACAGAGGGAAAAAAAGTAGAGATATTATTCATGATAAAAATGCCAGTATACAAAATCTCTTCCAAAACAGGATCATAAGGGCCAGTGCCGCTCCAGTGAGATAACTGAACACCCTGGGCTGGGTGTTAACGAGCCAAAGAAGGGGTTCCTCTCGGGGTGGAACCGCAGATGCTTAGGGGCTGCTTGTATCAGTATGAGCATGGCAGGTGGTGACCACACAAGCACTGTGACTTGTGGAAGGTGATTCCCAGCAAGCCACCTACCTCTAGGAGTAAACAGTCAACAGAGCTCACAGCCTACACACTCCATGGCTGACCTAGTGGCAATACATAGGAATGCACAGAAGAGACCTTGATGCATATCTGGGAGAAAATCCAAACTTAAAAGTCAGGGGGACTACAACAGCATCTGCTGAGGTGCCTCCCCTCCATGGATTGACCACATTAATTCCTAGCATCCTAACCCTGATTCAGACCTTGTGGTTTCCTTGAGTTTCATCTTCCCTATGAAAGCATGTATACAGAGCTTTTGCTCAGAGACTCCAAAGATGCATTTACTTACATGAGACATTTACTCTACACAGTAAGCTTCCTAAATGCAATGTCCCATGCCTGGACTTGTGTTACCCATGGAAGGAGTAAACTTCACTGTCACATCAACTGAGACAACAGTTGTGTCCACCTGCACCTGGGTAAGCAGTGAGGCAACTCATGGTTTGATCTTGCAAAACCTGACCAGGCTCTCTCTTGATATGAAATGTACTCACCCTGGTTCTCCACCTGCTCTAAAACTCCGTCACTCTTTAAGGATCTTCTTCTGCCAGGAACACATCTCCTTTCCAGCACTTGCCTTCCTTGTTTAGCTGTTGATGACCTTCTGGTACCCTTCTTAAGAAAGAAGTGGAACAGCACCAGACACCTCCTCGGGGTGTCTAAGAGAATTCAACCTACACAGTAGCTCAAGATCTAGCAACTCGCTGTGATAAGGTACTCCAAATCTCACAGGTAGGATTTGGGGTACTGTGTATTCCAGACACCTTACTGTCTTAAAGTTTGAGTTGTTTCCCATCACCATTTGTGCATTCAAGGCAGGTACTGAGCTGCATTCTGATTTAAATCTTCTACAAGCAGTGATTCTGGCACAGCATGTTTTACAGTTTTGTGTGCTTAAACTTATGTAACAGAGAAGTATATAGACCATGAGTTTTTAAGAAGGGCCATGCTAGTCTTATATGAAAAGTTCTGTTTACTAGCTGACGAGGATGCCCACTGCTGCCCAGCAAGAAGACACATTTTCCTGAATCACAGAATGGCTGAGGTAGGAAGGCATCTCCGGAGATGGGCTAGTCCAACCCCTGACTGAGCAGGGACTCTGAGAGCAGGTTGCCCAGGGTTGTTTCTCATTGCATTTCTGAAGTTCCTTTACATATTAGAGATTTACGCTGTGACAGACAGCATTTCATTAGCAAGAAACTTCAGAGGTGGTATCACAACTTTCAATTAAGTACCAAAATTACAAGTGATGGAATAAAGGAAGGGATGCATTTCTAGTCCAAGGGATTCTTTGCGAATAAGAAGATAACAGCAGCAGATTTTTTTACATCAGCTTAGGATCTTATTTGGAAACACAATACCCAAGAAAGGTGATCTGTCTAAGGCGTTAGGCCCTAATTCTGATGAGTGTGGAACTGTCATGTCAGCTTTGCCAGCTGAGCAAATTGGACAACACAGCCCAAGACTCAGCCAGCACATGAAGCAGTTTTAAGGTGTGCTGTCATTTCACTTCTTTGTACTCACTTCCAAAGCCAATAAATAGTTTTCTGACTTTTTTCCATCTTTTCTAGAGTAATTATCTCCTCTTTAACATTACCTTTCCTTCCATTTCAGGAGCTATTTCAGGCTGGCATGAGAAATATTAAACATTCTTCTCTTCAGGTTGGGAAAGGTCCCTGGAAGATGCCCATTGTATCCAGGGCATTTCTCTACTAACCAACAAGAACTGGTAACATGGGCTGGAAATATCCCTTGCTATCAGCCAAAGGCAGGGAGCAAGCAGCGGGGAGACGCAGCGATGGCCTGAGACCTGAGTGTTGTACTGACTCCGACACCTAACGTTACTCCTGGCTGACAGCGTGACTCGCTGGTGTGACTCAGACCTGCAAACCCATCATGGATGTGTAAAGAGAGCAAATTCCTCAGTGACAGAACGCCCCAAAGTCCCGGGTTCTGCAGGCAGACTCTGCAGCTCCCCGCATAATACATGCCACTGCAGTTCACCCGCAGCAACGCGAGGGCTGGCATCTGCAGATTTCGTGTTTGTGGCAGAGTCTGACAGAATACAGTTGTATAGCAGTAATTGATGATCTTAGGTTTCTATAAGGCTACTTTTTGAAGAGAGGCATAGTAAGCAATCCCTAAATAGTGTTTCTTGGTCGCTATCAGCATGTGCCAAACCTGAGTTGCTAACAACAGAATGTTTTTTAAGTCTTTATTAATTTGAAAGCCTGTTACATTTATTTCAGGCTAGTCTGATCCTAGATCCCTGTTCCAGGAAACCACTGCAGTAGGAAGAACAGTGACACTGTCAGCCTTCACAGCCAAGGGGATTTGGAAGAAGACCTTTGTTCTGAGCCTGTCATTGCATGGGTTGATAATTTGTTCATATGCAACACTGTTGATTTCCATTCTTTTCAGTGCAGTTAAGACCAAAGCCTGGTACTAATCTGGGTAGAAGTTAGAGTGAAGTTAGGCTGTTTAAGATGAGAAAATAAGAGGAAAGACCCTGGACTCTTAGTCCAGACAGCTGTTAAATGACCTGATACCTTATATTAAATGGTACTTGCTACTTTGAAAAAGAAAAAAAATCCTTTTGTTTTAAAAGCAGTTTAAGCTCACTATCTTCCCTTTTAACTGCCCATACCATACTGTGGCTCCTGTACATACTACCTAATACCTTGAAATCATCTTCTCCAGGACACCAGAGTACATGTACCACGCTCACACGCATGTGCCATGCCCCTAGCTTTATGTCCCGTTGCCAAGCCTGTGAGTAATCCAGACCTTCTCACAAATTTTCTCTCTTTAGCAGAAAGCGTCAGCAGCAAACCACACACGTGCTGGTGGCATTTCTGCAGATAGCTGCGCACAAAAGCTAAAGCCTGATGGTTACCATGGGATTCTCTCATTAAGGTTTTACTGAATATACTGCAATCTTCACTGCCTGTTAATCTGTGCTACTCTTCCTCCCTCCCCTAATTTTCTTGCCCTCTGTGCAGGAATATGAATTGTATCAAACCGTGGCCAGGGTAAGAGAGCTGCTGTGCTCTGGCACCCGGCAGCGAGGCTCCGCGGTTGCATTCGGCTTGAGAAATCCCGTGTTTCAAACCCTTGCCAAATAGGCATTGCTGTGTATTTTGGAAAAAAAAAAAAGAATCAGCTACTGCACCTATTGTTATTTATGAAAAGCTATAAAAAGCTTTGAAGAAGGACAGTACTTAATCTGCCCTCCTGCTGAGGGTTGGACCGGGTTCTCGTTTTCACTAAGCCCACTTCATGCTCCTTTAGCAAGTGCAGGAGCCTTCAGACGGGTGTTTTTTACACTCTCACTCCCCTGATGGCCCATATACACTTCCAGAGAGGTATGAGAGGGTCCCAGTAATAAATATGTCTCGGGTTATTATTTCACATGAAGCAGTCCTTTCTGGTTTACATGTGTGTCCGGTGTGCCCAGGCTTGCAGGAACGGCTTCTGGGGAAGAATTGGCTCTGCAAAAACACTGACTGTACCTAGGCATCAGAAAGATTTCTGTCCTTTTGGATCCTATGAAGAGCACGGTATAACCGGCTAGACTGAAACCCCCGGGGAGGCCGGTGTGAGACTTCAAGGCATACCCTGTTTTACTTAGGAGAGCAGGACTAGGAAGGTTTTTTTTCCACTTAGCTCCTCAGGTAAAGGAACCTGAGTGACAGGTTTTTCCCTCTGTTGTCCAAATCTCCAATATGCTCCAGATACGTCAAAAAGATCGTCAGCTATCGCACTGCTCACCAGCTATGGATGTGCCTGTTTTGAGACAGCTGCTAGCCTGGATCAGGCTGCCCGCGCCGGCCCCAGGTCTTTCGTGGGCTGTGGCACAAAGCTGTGGCAGCTGTAAGCCCACAGTAGGTTTTAGAAAGCTGGGAAGGGTATTATAGTGAGTTGCCGCTGGCACAGTCCTGTTAATGTGTTTGCTCACTTTCTTCAGAATCTTACGAGAATTGCCAGCGAATTCAGATAACTGACAGGATCTTAGTCGTAATTAGTAGCAGATTCCCTTCTGACACACTGGAAGGGCTAACGGTGTTTTTCTTAAGGCAGAGTTGTTACGATATCATCCGGAGAGGTATTTTAAAAAAATATATTTTCTAGCAGAAAGCCTCTTCCACTTGTTTAGGACAGATGGGAGAGGAAGGGATTCTGAAGTGATGGAGTTAGAGGGTAACAAAGTATTGTACAAACTGTCGCAGTGTGGGGGCTGTTGCAGATCAGCTATTTTTGTTATTACTGACATGCATCTGTTATATCGGGAGCTCAAATAAAAGTCACCAATGGCAAAATAAAAATATCAGCGCAGATGTGGATGAAGTTTCTATTTGTCTCTCCATACAAGCTGTGAAAAATCTCAGGGAAATTAGGAGAGTGTAATATATGTGGAGCCCTGAAACTCGAGGGCTGAATTAAATTACTGCATTTATTTAGCCTGCTGAGCGAAGTGTACCTGTCCACAGGGTCTATTCACAGAGCACTGATATTCAAAGGTCCTTCTGTTCCATTTCAGAAGAATTTGAAACTGAAAATAAGCATGGTGGGGCTTTCAAAAAGGCCTAAGGAGCTAAATACCCAAGAAGAGTTTAAGATCTGCTGACTTTCAGTGAAACTAGGGGTCCGGTTTGAGGTTAACTCTCCCCATGGACACCAAAGAAATAAGGTGCCTGAAGAGGTAGCTTGGGCTGCTGAGCCCAATTCTTTACAACTGCAAACAGCCCCATACTGTTTGAGAAGGCTGAGCCTGAGGGACCCTTCCCCATCTGTATTTCCCCAGAAAGTCCTGTAGTTTTATGTGCCAGCACGTCCTTCTAGGAATCTGTCTGGTCTCTCTCTCCAGGTTCTGTTATGGACAATACAGATGAAAAGTGAAGTGCAGAAAAGGAATAATTCAGGGAGAAAAACTGAGTGATGAACTTTCATTTCACCAGCCTGGAGCCCTTAAGAGAGCAAGCTACAGCAAAGGTGGTAGGACTGGAAGATCACAGAATCACAGAATCAGTACGGTTGGAAAAGACCTGTAAGATCATCGAGTCCAACCAGGTCTCAGGGAGTCACCAGTCAACCCAGTTAAACAGAATTTAACAACCTGAGTTAAACACAGCTTCGGGCCATAATTTGGATGGCTTTGAGGACTGAGAAGTTTTTTTCAGTGTAAATGGTCTGTAGGTCTGAGCTTGGGGCTGGCTTTTGAGATTGATCCTGATGGTTAACACAGCAGTCCTCTGGTGTTTTATAACACTTCCATGTCAATTTTTCCTGCTATTTCCTTTGATTTTTCTAAATGTAAAATGTACTTCTAAATGTAAAATGTTCCCCACTGAAATGGGGAATTATAAATAAGGAAATTTAAATTTAAATTTAAATAAGTAAAGCAAATAAGTACATCAATAAGCAGTGATAACAATAATTATGCATGTGGCTCAAGACGTCTTCACACTGATAAAAGAGGATTGAAGATGTCCAAGTTCCAACAGTGACTTAGCTTTTTTCACCTAAAGTTTATTTTTCAGAAGTGCACCTGATCTGTAAACTTTCCTAATGCAAAAGTTTTGGAGTGTTGTGCCTGCTTGCCAAAACTCCCTCCTCTAATAGAACTAACTCTTTAGCAAGTACAAAGTCTCTGAGGAGTGAAGCAAGGCAGGGCTTTGTCACCTCAAATATAAAAACCTGGAGCCAGACAAAAGTTGGACTGCTTCTCCTACAAGAAAGGCATGATCCAAGTTAAAGCAGAGACCTGGGAAGAGATTCCTGCAGATCCAGACCTGCTACTCCTGCTGGTGCCAGGAGGATGTGGCCTCTTGGATGGTACTCTTGGTCACCTCCGGGAACTGCTGGTGCTGGAGCCAGTGCACGATGCGGGTGTTTGGAGCTCTGGCAGGAGCAAGGGGCAGGGAATGGGGAGCAGGGTGGTAATCTTGCTGCCCTTCCTGGCTGCCCCTGCTTGAAGGACTTCTCTGCTCCACGTGTGCAAAGAGCTGGCCCTGCTCAGGTGGCACAGCACCACTGACACACTGGATGCTTTGTCACTTTTGTCACCCTGCTTAATTTTAATTGGCACTGACCAGTGGTTCAGTTTAATCACCCAACATGCGATGAGAACTGAGACTGTTGTGGGGCAACAGTCTCAAGTGTCCAGGCGTGAAAAAGACAAACTCAAGGGAACAGGTCTGAAGAAGCAGTGCTAGTTTCTCATATATCTCCTTTCACGGAGCAGAATATGAGGTTGTACCCGTCAGTGACTGTCAGGGTGGGGTCTCACTTGGACAGAGTTTTGTCAGGAACTATATTTCAGGTTGTGAATTAATGAACAAGAGGCATTTTTGCACAGGACAAACTCCAGACTGAGTGCTGCTTTTGGCAAAAGTATTGGATTTTGAGAAGCACTGGATATCATTAGCCCATCTTTTGAGGTTGTGTTTTATCTTTCTGTTTATGTGCAAAAATGTCCCTGCTGCTGAACTAGATTGCTCAATGGAAAGCTTACCAAGTCTGAAGAACTCCGTGCAACTGAGCAAGAAGCTAGAAGGATGTGAAATACTTAGATTGAGAACTGTAGGTTACAACTAATATTTAACATCTATTTATAAAGGGAAAAGAGGTCATGTAGCAGATTCCCACTATCACATTGGCCAAATAGCTATGCAAATGTCTTTTGATTCCCCCTTAATACTCATGTTTTGCAGAAAGTCTCCCAGGGTGCTAAGCCCCTGGAGGGATGTTCATTCACATGAAATGAAATACACAGAAGAGTGGAATGATAGAAAGATTTTACTGGCACAAATGTGGCAATGAGCAAGTTATGTAGGTCAGCACAAATGAGTATAGATAAAATTTTTATATCACCAGACCATGCATTTCACAAATGCTGAGCGTGAAAGGGGAAAAAATCAGAAATTTGTAAAGGCATTAAAAATTACTGGGGGTAATTGCTGGGGGTTTTTGTTTTTCAAGCAAAGCAAATGTTCAGGCAACTTAATGGCAAAGAGTGAGATCCTGAATTCTCACTAAAACAAGCAGCGAAATTCCTACTGACCTTAATGGAGCTGGGATTTCATCCAGGTAGCCAACTGCAGGAGACTCAAAGAAGGGAAAATGTATTTTAGAAATGGATGTTTTTCCTGAAAGCTTTTTCTTAAACATAAAACTTTTATTTTCACTACAAAGGTTAATTCTGAGACTCCCTCAGCAAAACAAGCAAGATTTTTGCATCCTCTTGAGATGCAAATACAGGAATATTTCCTATAGGAAACAAATGTAGCTTAAATGAGAGGCAAATAACAGACTCAGAGAACAGCTGAAGCTGGAAGGCACCTCTGGTGATTGTTTAGTCCAACGCCCCTGCTCAAGCAGGGCCACCTACAGCAGATTGCCCAGGACCATGTTCAGTCTGGGTTTGACTGTCTCCAAGGATGGAGACCCCACAACCTCTCTGGGCAACCTGTGTCAGTGCTTGGTCACCCTCACTGTAAGAAAGTGTTTCCTGATGTTCAGAGGGAACCTTCTGTGTTTCGGTGTGTGTCCATTGCCTCTGGTCCTGTCACTGGGTACCACTGAGAAGTGTCTGGCTCCATCTGTCAGTTATAAACCAGACCTGAGGACAGAACTAAATATTTGTATTTAAGACTACAGCCCATTTTATTTTAGGATGTGTAAATTTCAAACTTGATAGGAAGAAAGAAATAGTTTTTGATTGTTGATGCAAAAATAAAAAAAAAAAAAAATCAAAGCTAAGAACAAGAATTCTAGCAACTGTTTGCATTATTGGAAACAATTCCAAGAGAACAAAAGTGGTGGACAGAGGAAAAAGGGAAGATAGAAGCAAATGGTGCTGTCTGTATGTTACATGGCTCTCTGAAATCATTGCCTGTCTGTTACCATCATCTACAATGTGACCATGTGCTGCCTTTCTTGATCCCAGATCATCTTTGCAGACACAAGGAACAGCACAGCATCATCGTTCATGCAGTCCAGGTACTGTTACTCATTTAAGTCAGCCAGGGGTATCTGGTATAGGGCTCAGCTACTTGTTCATGCTGACACGGTTTCCACTGACATCTTATCCTTGGTTTTGGCAGTCTCCCCACCATTACCTGTGTACCACAAACTTTTTGATTGTAATCAGAGTTGTACCATGATTTCATCTTCATTAGACTTTAGATTTTGTACTTTCATTTTTTTGCCTCCATCCCTCTGATGCCCACCAGTTTATTAGATAGGGTGGAGTTTTCTAACTCCACTGGGGAAGGCCGTCACACGGTGCAGACTGTCATGGCTCTTGTCACTGGGACTGTGATCTTTTACTTTTTCCTGAGAAGTTGTTCCTAGCCACCTAAAAGTGGGGTCAGATTTTGGCCAGTGAAGATGCCTGAAAATCACACCCATGCCACTTATATGTATGCAATGATTAAATGAGAAATACTTTTTGATTTAGAGATTCAGTGCCAAAGCAATCACAAAACAGGAATGAAAATGATACATCCGGTTATAAATAAAAAAATTTCTTCCAAATGAGAATCAGCACTTTCAAAGCACAGTTTCCTTTCCATTTCAATTCTTTGTCCTTCACAGACCTCTGTCCTGCCCAGCATCTGCCATTTTGTAATCTGTGATTTGATCTAATTTGACCATTCCCATGTATTTATTTTGAAGCACATACTATGACAATATTAAAATAAAAAAGATATTTAATCCTATGGAAAACATAGTGAAACTGCTGCATTCTTAAAATATTCTTACATTGTTTTCCTGGATTTGAACTACAAAATATAAGTCCAAACCTTATGTTCAAAATGTTTTTCATAGTAAGTTTCTGTCTAAAGTTTAAGCGGGTACCCACGTGTTATGTTAGACAAGACCGCACATCCCTGTCATGTTGAGCAGACAGGGAAAGCAAAGATGAAATGAAAAACACATCTTTATATTAATTATAGATGGGTAGTATTTCTCAGGACCTGAGGGAAATAAACAAAAGTTCTTGGCTACTGGAAGCTCTGAGTGTATTGCTTTAAATCAGTAAATGTGAACAATTTACATGCCTAACATACCACATATCGGCATGAAAATATTTGTTGGAAATTGATGAATGAAACAAGAAGAATAATGAAGAAAAATGACAGTACACATAACCTCCAGAGAACAAAATAAACAATGTAAGTGTTTGGTAAATAAATCCCTGCAGAACTCTTAGAAATTACTTACTGATTAATTGAATCAATCCATCAACCTTTTGTGATGGCATCAATTTGCAGTCCCTTCGATGTTGTTCTTCCATAGCTGCTGCTTTAGATGCCTTAAAAATGTAGGATATGATATAATACATCTATACGGAGCTATCATAAATTAATTGGATACTCTAGTAAGATATAATTGGCTCATTCTTTTCCTCAACTCTCATATGTACATGCTTAAACTAACCATATCACCTTATAATTGTGCTCCAAGTTCCCTTTTTTCCTGCCCTTCTCCTTTTCCTGAAGTTGTTTGCCACCCACTTTTTTGAGTAATCAAAATTTAACAGCAGAGTGGAACTGTGAGATCATATTTTTCTTTTTCTTTTTTTTTTTTCCTAAATTGAAATGGTCTCATTTACTTACTTTATTTAACATATAAACTCTTTGCAGAAAGGACTTTCTTATTTACTCTGTTCACACATTGCACCACGCTTGCACATCCGTTAGTACATAAGTATCAGAAATTGTAACTTTTGTAGGCAGAATGCCCATCTGAAAAATAAAC
Organism: Gavia stellata; assembly: GCF_030936135.1. Lineage (NCBI taxonomy): Eukaryota > Metazoa > Chordata > Aves > Gaviiformes > Gaviidae > Gavia > Gavia stellata. The sequence continues at coordinate 54,517,566 of NC_082595.1, forward strand.
ACTCAGGGCTTGGAATTGCTTGACGGGAGGGGTAGGAAAAGCTAAGTAGAAAAGGGGAGAGACTGTGTGTGGTTTTGTATCCTCACCATGTAATATACTGAGATAATAGGTTTGTATGTGTGGAGAGAAATGAGCCAACATTTAGCACAGATGCACGTAGATGCATGAATACTGAGCATCCCATGTAAATTAAAGCAATTGCACATACATGTTCTCCTAGGAACAAAGAGTTCCTTTCTGAACACCTGCATGCACGGAAATCAACCATCCAAATGTTTCCAAGAAGAAAAAAAAATGAGAGACAAATTTGAAGAGACTGAAATGTGAATCTGATTTAGTCAACGTGTTCACAAACATATTTTCTAAGAATTTTCTTCTAGTTCACCTGTGCCTTTTGTAGCTCTGGATATTTATTACTCTCTTCGTATTCACTGAATTATAGCTTTAGCAAATGTAATTGCAGATTTGAAAATGATTTCTACTGGGTCTTTCTGTACCTCACAGCTTCTGTAACACTGCCAACCTTTAGCATTCTGTTAAGTGTCTCCCTGTGTCTGGGGCCTTTGGAGGACGTACGTAACCTTTGTGCTTCCTCTTTTTCCAGTTTTGCATATATCCACAGTAACACTGTCCTCCATGACTGTCATCACCATCATTATGTGAACGGTTTGAAACAATGGATGTGACAAAGAGCAGTATGTAATTTGGGGAGGGTATTTGGGGTTGTGTTCAGGCAGAGGGGAAGAGTAAGAATGGGACAAGAAGATGGTGACAGGGAGAAAGAAATTAAATATATATGGAATAGCATTTTGCGTGGCAGAACAGAAGACTGTTGAAGAGCACAAGCTGAATATGAACATGCTTCTTCACGTTTAGCTCCATATAACCTATTTCCCAGTAGGACAAAGGCAAAGCTAGGAAAGTGGTTAGGTAACAGATGGCAGCGAAGATCCTCTTCCACTGGTGAATGCAGAAGTCTAGCTTTTGTACAGGAGATTCAATTTTGAATCAGAGATGACCACAAGCAATTTTTTTTAATTCTTGGGTTTCACAGTGCTCCTATCTAGCCAAAATAATAATCCCAAGGCATTTGGAAGTTCCAAAAGCTAAGTCTTCTACTCAAGAGAGAGCAGAAAAGATGGTGTTTTGATAGGACCTGATGAAAAAACTCTTAAGTGATCTTGGCAGAATTTGGAAGATGCTTGTTAAAGACATCTGTCTCAATTGGTTTCTGAGAGATAAAGGAATAGTGCATTTTAAAAGACCCATCTTTTGTACATACGGAGAGAGATGCGCAACAAATGCATGTATGATGCTATTTAAAACTCCACGTTTGGTAAAATATCTTTCTTTCTATCCCACTCAGCTACGCAAAGGTCACAACTCCAACTGGCTGCAATTGCCCCTCTTGGTGAAGGTCTGAACAGAGGGACTTGTCAGGACATGAGACCAAACAGAGACAATTTCTCCAGTCCATGAGTGGGGATGAAGCGTATTAGTGACTACAGGAAGTAAACACCTTTTACTGACTCATTCTGTGTTGCAGCCCTTCTGTATGTGAATGAATAACTGCAGCCTAAAGGGCAGTTTCTTTTATGCACGGTAATTGCTTCTAATATTGCATATAGTTTGAAGTGGACTGATTAGCATAATGACTGTCTACGTCTTTCTCCAAGGAGCAGTGGACACAGTGCTGTCTGCAGTATTTCTATGCATCGGTTCTTCAATAAAACCTATCTCACCTTTAGTGTCTGTCACCTATCGACATGCACTGGGAAGAAGCCAGATTCAGGTTAGCTAGAAAACAAACTCAAATTGTCTATCAATTTTGTCTCAGCTATGTTGAAGAGACTCATCAGTAGAAAGAAAGCAAGCAGTACATACACATAGACTATTCATGGGGCTTTCCATCTTTGTGAGAAAAATCCTCATCCTCTGAGTAACTGCACTGAAAAAGAAAACAGAGGACTAGAAATAAAAATATTACAAGCTGGAAGGATTCATGGTGTATGGAGTTTTGCTTTGCCTACTATCAGTGTGCTCAAATGGAGGGTGAGAGGCCAAGTGATCAAAACCTTCAGACACTGAGTTAATAGCCACTCCTATCCGAAGACATCCAGGGATCAATACATACTGCACTAACCTTTGTCAAAATGCTGTATGGCAGTTGAGTATTGCAACCAGTACTTAAATTAAGCAAGTGGAGCACAAACCGTTTCTCCTTACCTGACTGAAAAGTATCACTTGCACTATAATCATGGCGTAAAAAATCCTAATGACAATAATTAATGAACTCTCTTTCTAAGGAATAGTCTCAGGAGAGCATGACCGAGTATCTTGAAATGTATACTATTCTGCTCCGCCTTTATTAAATGGCTTCAGGCAAGCTGTCAATGTATGTAAGCTCTATAAAGACGTTGCCCAAGACAGGATTTCATCACTTCAGTCTAGGGACAATGAACAGCATATAAAAGAAAACTAATGCAGTGGAAATACCCATGTTACATAGCTCCCTCTTAACAAGGATTACTTTTGCAATACTTAACAGTGTTGGCAACTGTAAATCTATCATAGGCTTAAAATTCCTGATGAATGGGCAACCCCCCTGTTTTCTAATTGAAGACTCTATTGCAGTCAGCCTGGTAAAAGATACCTTTTAGTATCAGTGATAATCAAAATACCTGTTACCTATGTCAGAGTTAAAATGGTGTCATGACCTGGCAACATCTATTCAGTGCTGTCACATCCATGCACTGCACAGATCAGGATTGTCATCATGTAAATGTAACAGGATTCTTTATCCTGCATTGTTGCTCAGTTGGGAACAGTAATTCTAAGTCTTCTGTAAGTTGTGAATAGTAGCAGGGGGCCATGAATAGCTTGGAAACCTATATTTTTTTCCATTTATTTTTTTAAAATGCAAATTACACTAGTAAGTCAAAAAAATCACTTTTGTTAAAAATACATTCAGAATTAACAAATGCCAAAAAGAAGAGAAAAAAAAAAAAGACACATTTGGATTGTATCTCTTGCCTTCTGAATATTTAAGTTTATAACAAAAGCCCAGCCTAGAAAAATAACATTCTTTACTGGATTTTGAGGAGGATACAGCTGTACAAATCAAAAATGTCATCCAGATAATCTCACATTACTGTGCTCTAAACTGCTTCCAGAAGAGATCTGTCCACTAATCATTTAGTTTAGTAGTCAACAGTCCTAATTTCTTTTTAATGGTGGTGCTCTAACTGCAACTTAAGCAGGGTTATGAATACCAACTTCATATAGGTATGTATGTGTATATATATGTATACTGTGTGTATGTGAGTGTGTGTATATCTACTCTATATGTAATATATGAACACGCATTTATATTGTAATCCTTAATAGTTAGACTTGCTTCCTATTTCCTAAGCACTTTACAAACATTAACAATTCAGACCTCACAAAAAGCCTGTGAGGCACATATTATTCCTGTTTTACATATGGGAAGACTAAGACACAGAGAAATTAAGGCCAAAATTTTCTAAATTAAAATCAGGCCTAAAAGCTACGGGTAGACACTTCATTAAATTTTCTGACTTCTAAAATTGCTAACTACCAGTAGCTGCCATTCTGTGGGAAATCACTGAAAAGTATGAAAAATTGTCTTCTGAAAATTGGATTGCTGCTTAGGTGCCTAAACTGGTTTCTTTTCACGTTAAAAAATGATTTTTATAGAAATATGATTTTGATTAACTGGTATACAGGGAAAGCTAAAATACCCTGTTATGACATTTTCATTCCATTTAAACCTCTACATTGTGTTTAATACTATACATCTGCTATATTTAATACTACATAAAAGTAGAAACTTTTGAAATTATTCAAGTTATGGGAAATTTCAGCCTGGCACTTGGAAGCTACATGATTTTCCAGGGGGTGAAAAGCAGCTCTACCCAGAATGAACACAGAATTTCAGGTACCCAAGACTGAAAATTTAAATTTGAGATCCAAATCAGCAATGAATGCTTTACGAGATCAGGCCTAGGGGACGTGCCTCATTCACACAGGAAATCCCTAGCAGGATCTGGGACTGGAGCCCTTGGCCCCACACATCAGATGCTTCCTGGGTTATGCAGCCCCTGTCAATAGTTATTCCTGTGTATTTTATATACATAGACATACACACACACACTTACATATATACATATATAAAAATCTCACTGAATAAATGCAAGTATAGTTCCTGAACATGTCCCGTATCTTGTTTTCACTGGTGAATGCCTGTTCCTCTGTCATTGTCCAGAGTTGTTGCTTGTGACACTGTACATCCATGCAGATACAGCAAAGGGCACTGGTTTGTACAGGGATGGATGAGTGGTGTGAGAGCACAGGCCGTGGGAGCTTGGGAGCTGTGCGGGTGTGAGGGTTTGGCCAGCAAGGAAAATGGAGTTGCTCGGGGGCAGCTCGAGCCTTTCCAAGTGCTGACCTTCCCTCTTACCCTCAAAAGCTACATGGTCACCTCAGGTGTGGTAGGTGCGTGCGTTTGCCTATGCAAGGTCTGAGCAAAGAAACAATGACAATCCAAGTTTTTGAAAAGCCTGAGCAAAATATTGGTTTTTTCCTAATGAAAGCCACCTAAGTGCTTGAAAATAGAGATCAGATGTAGAACAAAACATATGTTCCTAGGAGTTCAGAGTATTTCATATACACATTGACCTACTAGCAAAATTCCCAAAGGCATCTTGTTGCCAACTACGTAACAGCACAGGTTTTTTTTCAGCCACAATAATACAGGAAGATAAAATACACATTCTAACACACAACGGATCCCCCAAATATACCACAAAAAGGTCTCCATTATTTCTTCAACTCAACTAGTCCCTCCCCGCCCTCCCTAACTGAAACCAAAAAATAAAATATATGGATCCCTTATGGTGCAATTAGAAAAAAAAGCTCACTTACAGAGAATTTTCAGTTGAAATTAGATATAAAAGAGTAAACGTAGCTAGTACATATTCAGTTGGCCTTTGTTGATAGAAATCTGCAGATGTCTCTGTAGTTAGTAAAAGACATTTAGGGATAGCTATAAAAGCACCTACAGTGTGATAAATACAAACAGCGGGATTAAGAAGCACTGTTTCTGCTGCTTATTTCTAGTAGGTTCAATTATTAGTTTATGTTATCCCTTTCCCCACCCCAACCCCCAAAAGATCTCATTTCTTTTTTTTTTTTTTTAACCATTATAAACTGTTTGTTTCTTGACCACTGTGGAGCCTCAAAAGTAAAGCACTTCTCAGACAGCTGGCAGTTTTCTACTCAGTCGCTCTGGAGCTGTGGAGCAACAGAGCCTTATTCCCTGACATGAAAACAAAACAAAACCAAACAGAAGAAAACCACTGATTTAGAAATCGTTCAGAATTAACAGCAGCATGTTGAGCCTAAAGGACGTTACTTCAGAAAGCTTGCACTGAGTTTCTCTGATGTGCAACGCAGTTGGGTTAAGGCAAGTATGAACTGTACAGCCTTCAAGGCAAACAACGCGCTATTGACTTCTGCTGCAAGGTCATCCTGGTATTTTTAGACATGTGTTGACTAAGGAGACTCGACGCGGCCAGGAGTGCGGAGGGGGCTCCGAAAGCACCGAATCGGCTGGGTTCATGTCTTAATCCAGATGGGCCGTGCTGGCGATGGCCAGGGCAGGGAAGAGCCAGAAGATGGCACCGACACCTCTGCTCTGGACCTCTGGTGCTGGGAGGCAGGAGGTCCAAGGTGGGGGTCCGGGGCATCTCCCTTAGTACCTGTTAGAAAGAGGGGCTGAAGGTGTCTGTTGTTTTTTTGTCTCACGGTTCAATCAGCTTTTTGTTGGTTTGGTTTTTTTTTTTTTAGCACAAAAACTGGGGTTTTTTTGCTCTTTGAAGAACCAGGGGGCCATCCTGAAAGTTTCTTTGACAGGTCCTCCAGCCTGTGTTGAGTAGTCCCCATGTTTACTTTGACCTAGAAGAAAGACAGAAAAAGAAAGATACATATAATCCACCATATACCTACCTGATTACTGCCCTGCTGTTCTGGTGCCCTTTTGCAAGCAAGTGTAATCCACCAACCATTAACAGTTCAGCTGCACATGGGATGAAGAGGACAGACAAGCAAGGTGTTTGCTCAGGTGATCTCTTGGTTCTCTCTGGAACATCATTGTCAGAGAAGTCAGCACAGGTTTTCTAAACCATTCTAGGCAGGAGTGATATTTAATTATAGTCTTAACTACATATCCAGGCGTCAACTGGAAGATGACCTGACCTATAATAATCCATCAGAAATGTAGCTGTCTTTGTAAAAGCAAGAAGTGACACAGTATGCAGGACAGAAGGGTTGGAGTGAAGGTGCCTGGGAAAGTTGCCCAAGGCTCACTCACAAAGCAGAGTGCATGTGCGAGTGTCACAGCCCTGTACACCTGAAGAGTTCTGTCCCAAACCCATGTTTTGCAACTCCAGCCTTCAGTCTAAAACAGACAAGATGTTGTTGGCTGCTAGACAAGGCTTAGATGGTAGTTTATTTAAATGAAATGTTGCTGATAATGTCTGAATCCCACGAACATGAGGAGACAGTAACACAGCAGATTTGAACTTCATGAAGTTGCTAAGTGTCACAGTGGTTATACTCTAGGTGCTGTTTTTTGTCTCTTGCTTATGTTTCATCTATACTTCAAGTGAATGGTAAAGTAGGTACCTTCAATATGAGAAATTATCTAGACAAATACCTAGGGCTTTAGCCTAGGAGATCATGGCCAGCACAATGCATACGTAAATACAACAGAGAGAAAAGATGGGACCCAGTAGTAAGGCAAATACATTAACCCCTCCTACACCCTTCCATCTCTGAGTTATTGACTCAAATGCACTCTAACATTTGGTGAAAGGTAGGATCCTATTAGCCAGGATCTATTGTAAGCGCCTTCTAGTGAAAAGCAATGCCTACCAATAGTCCTGTGTAACAGAATACACATAAGTGGGCATATATGTATATACACACACATGCACACATATATATAAAGGGGTCTGTGTGCATATAGGTGTGTGTGTTTCTATGCATATATAGTATGTGTGTTTGTGTGTGTATATATATAAAATAGAAAGAATCAGACTTCACAGAATACAAGGAAAGCAAGCTTCAATTGAGGGCTGAACTGCTTTTGAGCAATTTCTCCAGTGCATTAGGCATCAGCATCAGACATGCATGCTTTTTCTTTGCTTCACTTCTTCTTTTCTTGAGCAAACAAGTTTATTGTGAAAAACATAAAGAAAAATCTCTCTCCCCTCCCTCTTTCCTCTTGTTTTTAGAGCAGTGATCATGCAGTGCAGTCTTGTTCCACAACCATAACTGTGTTTTTTCATGTGCATCAGAACCAGTGCTGTGTTTAGTCACCTTCCTCGATCACTTCCCAAGAGCAGAATTTTCTCTCGACAATTGATTTCCACCATCTTATTGTGTTGCTGTCCCATAGTATGGAATTAAGCACTGGCATCTCCAGCACAAAATGCCAGGAAGCTGCTTTTTAGGACATCAGCTGTAGCCACAGTGCAAGGAGGTACATGAGTATCGGTTCTGTCCCATTCTGTTTAAAAAGCATATTTGTTTTGAAGGGACTGTCTAGGCTTCTTGGCTTGTGCAGCATAGAGCACACTGTTGGCACGTAAATAATAAAACCAGCCATTTATAACAGGTAGATAAACACATCATGATAAGAATTCTCCCCAAAACACCAGTGTTTTATTTAAAACATAATTTTAAATTGAATATATTTTTCTTTTTAAAAAATAAGCTGATTTAAATTAAATGTGAAATTGGGAGAGATGATAAGGAGAGTTGTGACTGGAATTCAAAGCCTAAAATACAGAGAAAAGAAACAAAGTCAGACTGAATCTAATAATTCTACACTATTTCAGGAAACAGTAGTCAGAGATAGTCACCTCCATTCACTATCTACAGATAACACTTCTTTTTCATAAATCAGTTTTTTTTTTCCTTAAGTATCCTGTTCATTTGTGGTAGTTTTGCCTAACTGATGAAATTCCACACAAATGTATTATGTGCATTTAAAATGAATTCGAATGTTCTTATACGTAGAGCTTGATTGATATCACAAATACAAAGTAATAATTCTTTAGTTAAAAAAGTCCTGACACAATAAAAATGTAAACATGAGGAGCCTGAATAAATCAGTATAATTGTTTAATTGCACATGTAAGTTTGTGAAGGTTCAGTATAACCTCCAAATTAACAAAATGAAGTGCTAACTTTAGCACACAGGAGGAAACTGGTTGCAAAACAGTGTGTCTTAACAGTTAGCAATTACTAAACCCAGCATTCCTTCAGGATAATTATTAAACTGTGCATATATAAAACATTTAAAATTGATTCAAGTCACTTGGATGTAAATCTGTCTGGCTTGAATTGAAATAAAAGTTTATGTGGATGGAATTCTGTCATCACAATCCACTAAATCAATTCACGTCAGCAAGTAGCATGTGAATGATGACTGGGAGCTACCACACAACTCTGCAAGTCTTCAGGATTTGTACTATTTCTGTATATGAGTTGATCTGGTAAATATATGGGGGGTTCTCTGTGCTTATTATTGAAATACATGTTGAAATTTGCATTTTGTCAGAATCTGTGCGACCATTAGAAGCTGATATTGTTTTGGTAAGCTCTTCAAAGATGAGGCCATATGTTCTCCTCCACTTTCGTAGCATGCCTAGCACATCTATAGGTACTACCACACCATAGACAACAAAAAGAGGTGCTATTGTGCCTTTGGAAATACTTAGTACCCAGACGATTTAAAGACAACTTTATCCTATTTCTCTCATAAACCCAGAACTCCACATGAGTTGCACCCAATGTGAGCCTGAATAGTAGAGGATGCAGAGGTAGCAACTAGCTGTCTTTATAATTTCTTGATCTTTTGCAGGAATTAGACAGGATGTTGCTTAATACATCCTCCACTGCCTATGGATTCAAAGACATGGGAAATAGTGGAAATAGTGGAAATAGTTATATGAATACAGCTATATGGATATGTATGGGTATAGTTGTATCCTGGATGGATATGATTATACCTTGGACAGTCGTGTGAGTATGGCAATGGACTCAATAAAGCAGGTCTGTCCTCTCCATCCCTTGCCTTGCCTCGCCTCTCCCTTTCTATGTTAAATGATTCTAATCTTTTACTCATCCCCTAGAGATGCTGAGCATTGTAAAGTGCAGGTGACATTGGCCAGAGAGTAATGTAAAGTCCTGTATTTTTTGTTTCTCTTCTTGAATACTATGGAGGCTAAGACTTATGTTCTTTGCTGAACAAGATTCCTAGGGAACCAAACCCTTCCTCTCAACAAATAAAGCTTTAAAACATTGAGTATGGCCTGCTGTTATCATATCAGTGTGTTTTGATTTCCAGTACGTAATATTGCTGTAAATAGTGCTACAAGCAGATCAAACCATGGCTTGATTAATTTGACATTCGAATTAGTCACTCCTCTACCTAATGGTCTGCCTACATGTACAGAGCAACTGCAGTGTGAATACATATGCATGTGTTCCTGGTGCACCTCAGCTGTAAATAACAGAAAGCTATTACTAAATGCTGTAAAAGTCTCTTAAGGACAGACTATAGCAATTCTAGAGAACCTTGTCACATACTATACAGTCAGAGGGAAACATGAAGTGTCTTTGACTGTGGCTAAGACATGGCAATACTTTTGTGGGTTGATTGGACAAAACATCAGCTTACATACTGATTTCTGTCTCTCAGTTAAGACAGTGAAATCACCTATACTCCAGTGAGAAAGCAGCATTGAAATAAGGCGGAACACAGTTTACATGGATTAATCATATATCTATTTGTCTCAGCTACAAGTTTAAAAATATTGCCTTCTTTTTTTCCACAGGTCTAGCTTTCTTTCCAGTCTGTATGAAGATGCTCAGTAAATGCAATCTGCTGTTCTGGAAGAAACGCTGAGAGCATAAAGAAAATGGGATAATATCTCAGCTAGAGGACTCCATATGTTGATGACAAGGTATGGTATACTGAGAAAGAAATAGGATTAGAATTGTTCTAAGTACCTATGAGCCACACATAATACTAGGAAGGAAATAACATTTTCTAAATGCACAGCACTGTGCCAAAAGTGCAGGTGAAAAATCTTTACTTGAGCACAGACAGATGGGAAGCTGAAGTTAAGATGGCATTGGAGATATGCACTATTGTAATTTGGGATTATTAAAAAGCTCCTAGCAAAGCTCCCAAAGGGCCCAATCCTAAGCACTACCACAGAATTGATTGTACCGCTGATAAAGGAGTAAATGCCAGTTCCATGCAAAAATCCACTAATCCATTAGCAGACTTGATTCCACTAATCAGAAGAAAAGAAATTACATTCAAGGGTGAACGGAAGTGTATGTTGGGATGGATAGTGTTTGCCCGTATTCAGTTCTTTTCCACAAAAGAAGTGTTCAGAAGAGAAACAAAGGAAAAAAATAAATGTTGCCTCTTTGTGAGCTGGTCTGTGCTGTGCTTTTACCGTGTAGGCCAGTGATGGTAAATAAAAAACATTTCAATAGGCTGCAGCAGTGAGGTAAGATTTATCTGGGCAGTCAGGACTGGTCTGAATTGCAGCTGGCATGAGTGCAAGACATACTTGGAGATGATTATTCCTAGACTGGTCTATGGTTGGGTGTTAGCTCTAGTGTGAATGTACTCCAGCTGTGTGTATATGCTGAGATTTGATTACCCATTTAATCCCCAAATATATCAGGCTGCACTTCTAGGCAGTAGGTGGAGTTGTCACTCTCACTGGTTAGGTAGAATATTGTCTTCTATTCAAATTGGTTTTAAAAGCCATGTGTTGTTACTTCTTTTCTTTTTTTTAATGTGGAGACTGGAAATGAAGTACAGAGGTGCCTCAGTGAACAGATGTGCTGGTAAGACAAATGCTAAATGCACCCACTAAATTAGCAAGTTGCTGAACTTCTGATAAAATTTAATAAAACCCACTTTTTTGCAACCAAGTTTTGTCAGATTTGACTATGTTTTTACTAAACCGAATTCTCATTGCTGTTGAGTGGAAACTGCTTGAATGAAAATGGGGGAAAATGAGGTGAGAGCTGGATGTTATTTAAACAACTGTGACACATTATATCCTGCCATGAGAAATCATTATAATTCAACAGAAGAGTAATGTTGATGCTTAAGTGTAGCACGAATTCAGTCTCAAAAAAAAAGGCTTCTACCTATTCTGAATTTTTAAGTCACGTCATCTTTCAGCTTAATGTTCCTTTAATATCAGCCTGCCACTCTGCAGAATATCTCAGAAGTTAAGTACTTACATATACATGGGCTGTAGCTGTAAATGAGATGTCTTCTGTGGACCTTGATAGCCGTAAGAGTCAAATCCACCTATGAAATCAACTGAAAGGTGGGGAAATTGCTTTCATTAGCAAATCTTTTCAGAAGTGATAGGCACTATCATTCAAGAACCACCCAGCACACAGATTACTTTTGGCAGACCCCGTAATAATCTGTTAAAATTAGACCAGCTAACTGTGGAGATGCAGGAAAAAGGTAAAAAAAGCAGAGAAAGGCAAACTCCCTTTTCTAATTTTAAAATCAAATTAATTTTAAAATCACAGAAAGACAATAAGGGATTTATAACAGCCATCTGCCTATCAGAAATAGCCCCACATCCCCCTTTTTCAAGTAGACTGCCTCACTGGAGTACAAAACAACATGTTATTCAGATATTACAAATGCTGAAAACCATTTATTTATTGGCATGAATGCATTGCTTCTGACTGTGATTAGTGTGTCTGGCTTGCTGTCATACTGTGGTTCAGTGATGTAGAGGAGAGAGCACATTGATCTGACTCTGTCTGAGAGACAGAAGTTTCTCTGATTCCCTGCTTTGACATTTGGGTTGAAATGCATGAACAGAGGTTTGGAACAATTCATATGAGCTTCAGAGATGAGGCTTCACAGATCTAAGGAAACCAGCATTTCTCTCAAGGCACTGCGGGTCTGCAGGAAGGTTGTAGGGTAGGAGTTATTTATTAATTCACACCACTGCCAGTTCCCGATGGTCTTCTCATGTTTATTGTAAACAATTTCCAGGGCAATTCAGTCTCATCTGAGCCTGAGACCCCTGTTTCTCTGCTATAACACTTTCTTTATACAGGTAAAAGTGCACCCTTTGCTTCCTTTGCACCAGGAGACCCAACTATTGGCTTTTCGAGGTTATTTGTGGCCAGCTCTCATACCTGAAATACTGTCTCTTACATAGCAGATGTGAATTTGACTTTGCTTTGGTAGGAAAGGGCCAAAGAGTACAGGTATGGAAGTGTATTTTTCACAGATCTGGGCACCGCTACTGACAGACTGTTTCTGTGTACATTAAAAGCAAAAAAAAAAAAAAAAAAAAGAAAAGGTTCTTTGATAGAGGATAGCTTCTTGTGGATCGAAAATGCAGTAACTTTCACATAAAAACCACAAAATGTAAATTTATAACCCCTGGTTTGAGAAATTTCACAGTCATTGGAGTCCTTAAAACTTGCATTTATGAGGTTATTTCATACTAAGGTACCCCTCAATGTGTGCCACGCTTATCAATTCAGTCACACGCATTCCAGACATGTTAGAAAATCAAATTCCTGGACCCCTCTGTCCACCATTTACTTTGCAAGCAAAGAGACACCAAAACACTAGACTGGACCGGTACAGTATGTCGCCATTACAACCACAGATATGTTGAACTTGTCATCCACCTTCTTCCCTGGCAAGAATGGCCCCTGCAGAAATAATTTAGCCAATTCTGTGCTCTGTGGCAACATTACGTATACTCCTATCCCAGAATGATGTTTTACTAAATTAATCTCTGACATCTACAATGAAGGAGGTTCTATAATCTCTCCGTTGTTGCCTTTCCCTGCACCTAACTTCCTAATGTCTAATTTAAATGTAATTTCCTGCAAATTAACTACTTTTCTACATTGTGGCCTTTTCTCTCTATGGATATGAAGACAAATGAGCCATTTTTTTTCTTTTATAACTACTTTTAAGCATTTTCAAAAACTATTTTCATGCTATTCATCTTTTCCAGATTTAAGCATACCTAGTTCTTTCAAAGTTTTTTCACAGCCCATGTTTTCCAAGCCTCTAGATTTCCAAGCCTGAAAATCCTTTTTCAGTCTGCTTATGTTTTTCTTACAGTGTGGTGCACAGATCATGACGAATTGGAACAACTGCCATGTAGGTCTTCTGTATGTTACCTGGAATAATATGGTGGTTTTCTTGTTTTTTTTTCTTTTTCTTCTTTTTTCAGTGGCATCATACAAACGCTTAATAACCATATCTGTATTTTTATGTTTTGACAATAACTGTAGTCTAGCCAAGTAGTCCATATTTTATCTGAAGACACTTGATTGACTCTTCCCCACAGGAGTTCTTTTGTACTTGTCTGTATTGACTTCCATCTTCTTAATTTCAAGCCACTTCTCAAGATCATTTTGACTTCTAATCCTATCTTCACAAGTGCTTGTACCCCTCCCAGTCTGGTTTCGTCTGAAATTTTTACAAATATTCTCTCCTCTATCACCTTTGCTGTTAACAAAAATAATGAAGAGAATTATTTCCCTAGCCAAGGTCCCAGTGGGATCCTGTCTGAAATGTCATCCCAGCTGGTTGATAACTAAATTTCAAATAGACTTTTAAACAATTCTGCACACAACCTATGATGACTGCATCTGGACAGTGCTTCCCTGGCCTGCCTAAAACCTTTCATAGGGTCAAAATCTTGCTAAAATCAAGACAAATGCCATTTGTTGCTTCCTGCTTACTCACTGTCTGTAACTATCAGAATAACTTTATTACAATGGGATCATGTTTTTGGAAGCATACTAAGATTATAGGCACAGAATGAAGAATTCACTATAGGAATATTTTTGATTGAAGTGCTGGGCTGAGAGGAAATAAACCTCCTCTTACTCAAATACAAAGATTGCAGCAAAAAGAATGGACATATCTTTGCTGTAGCTATTGTTTGTTGTTCTTTTGCCCAGTTTTCCTTTTTTTTCTCACTCTTGACCTCTGACAACACAAGTCAGAAAATACCTGTGTTGGACTGAATGTCTCACTGATTCAACCAATGTCACTTTATGGATGTTGCTTATACGCATTTGCCCAGCTTTGCATTTCTTGTGTACTTCCCAAGACCCTTAAAGCAACCAGTAAACCGTTATTAGAAGGCTGCAGGCATAGATACTCTGGTTTGCAGTCATGGGGCAAAAGGTCTTAAGGGTGATTCTAGAGTTGTTTTCAGAAAATGAGTTTGTGTGGGCATGAGAGAAAGATGCATGAGGAATATCTCTGCATGCATTGTGTCCTTCCCCTGTTGTACAGAGTAAACACAGAGTGTTAACAAGCCAGATTGTCAAGTGACAAGCTTGTACAGACATTTCTGTGTTCAACCGACGGTGGAAGTTCCCACATGTGTAATCGAATGATGGTAGGGCAGAGAGTACTGCTGTGACCTTGTTGTAGGCATACAATGGCTTCTTACACGCAACAACAAACTTTGCAAGGTAGGTAAAGGTAGGTAATAGAAAGCAAACTCTAATACAAAAGGATTTCAGTAATTTCTTTGTAGCAAGTTTTCTTGATGGTGGCAGTTTCTCAGCACTGCAAAGCCTGCAGTGTCCAGACTGTGCTAAAAGCTCCCTGTGGACTCTGAGCTAGTTTCTCAAAGCATGCAAAATGCTGCCCTTTCTGCAGGCATTTTATCCTGACTGTGCCTGAAAGGTCACTAAAAGTGTCGTACGACTGATACATTCCTGGCAGCAGTAACATGAGATGAATAAAACAAGGCTCATTAGCTGAACCGCTGCAGAGGCTTCCGTCTTTAACCTCATCTATCAAACACATTTTTGACTATTCTATTTTACATTCATCTTTCATGTCACTGTTATCAGAAGTAGTTCTTTTGTCATGTTTTGCTTTAGTAAAAGCACACGTGCACATACAAACACAGAATCCCATTCCTTTGAAATATTGGGTTCTGAGATGCTTATTTTCCTAGCTGGACTTGAAGAGGATAATAACAGTGCTACTTATTTGTAAAATGTGTTACAAGAAATTCAGCCAGAGTGTTTTCTTCCTTTGCTGGTGTTAAGGGTCTTGTCAGGCATATGACTGCAGTTACAACTGTAACACAAACAGGACATATGGCTCAAAATAGGGACATATTTTATATTACTAAGTACCCCCAGGGATGCGAAGTTTCAGTCTTTGCTCACAGTCACAGTCCCCACTGTCTCCATTGTATATCAGGACAGAATGAGAGGCATAAATGGATTTCTTGTTTTTCATTTCTGGAAGTTTGTGATGTATAGAGGGACCATTAAACTGGGATGCACAAAGAAGACCCCATCAGCATGGATGTGCATATGGGAGAAGGGGCTCTCTAAAAACTAGCAGCAAGAAATAATGAAAGGATGAAATCAATAGATGGACAAAGGGAAACGAAACAGTGTGGAATAAAAGCAATAACATCTTCCTGTAGAAAGCAAAAGGAAAGATACTGAATAGAAACCAGATGACTAGACACTATTCTTATAGGAATTTTCCTCTGTAAGATATAAGTACAGAAGCATAAAGATTCAGGTCCACAGCTAATATATGTATTTATAGCTTCAGTGAATTCATTGAAGCAACGATAATTTACATTAGCTTAGCATGTGACCCAAAGAGTCATTTAGGGCATATGTGTATAGAAATGTGACTGACGCTATGGCTTTCCTTGCATTTTAGTAGGCATGCAAAAATCAGTGCAGACTAGATATGAAAGGATATAGAGTTTAGGAATGGGGAAGGAGATTAGTGGCTTTATCTGCAAAGAAAAGGAAAGGGAAAGGTTGGGAAACAGCCACGTACTTGACTAACCTGTGACCTGCAGTGTGGATGACTTCTTGACTGCTTTCAAGCCCTCTCTTTTGTTCCTTTGCTACTATTGTTTGTTTTGCTGATTATCTCACCACTACCCTTGATGCATGAGGTCTTGCTTCTCACAGCAGTGAATGTACTGCCAGCTCTCAACCCTGCCTTCACCACAGCATCCGCTTCCTGCCTGTGGCTCCTTCTTTAAAATGTCCTCGGTAGTAATTCTGCAATGAGCGTGACTTCTGTCACTGATTCCTCCTCTCCTCCTTCACTTTGTCCATCTCCCTGATGAAGAAGCTTGGCTCCTCCAGCTTTATTAGTTCCATCCCAGACACCTCCATCACCTCCTCACCTGCTTCCTTTCTCCCATCTCCACCTGTTTCTCTGCACACCATGTCTCCCGTTTCTTGTATAAGCAAGCTGATAAAGTAGTCCTCCTTTCTTCAGTTTGCCAGCCTTTTTCACTCCTTTTACAGTTCATGTCCCTTCCTCTTTTACTACAGTCACAGGAATTTTGTCCTGTAAAACTTCTGCTTATCCCAGTGACAGATTCTTTCTCTTGTTCTCTTTTTTTGCATTTCCCTCCCAACACAAATACATGTGAATTCCTTTCATTAAAAAATCAACGCACCCTTATCCCTGCTTGTCTCATTCTCTCTCTCTTCTGATGTTTTCAAACACTTTCTGGAGATATTTTCCTCCATTTCTGTAGAAGATTTTCTCCCATCTTGTGTTCTCTCCCTTGCACGCAGCTGGAACCACAGTCAGATCATCTCTTCCTATCCAAATTTGGGTACCGGTAACCCAGAGCACATGGTCCTCTCCGTGGTCATACAGCCACCTTTTGCACAGCTGCTGCTCTCTTCTTCCTGAAACCTTTGCTTCACTGGCCTCCTCTCTCTCCTCTGCAGGTGCTCACCTTCCTCCTCTGATCATTCATCTCCTTTCTTGATGGTTCTCCCACCAGCACACTGCTGGAGTCCCATGAGCAGCAACCTCTGCCTTTTATTTTTCTCCACCTCCTGTAAATGGGGTAGTTGCACTTGGAAACGCAAATGCTGCTGTTGGCCCTCTGAGATGTCACTGAGTACCTGGCTTGTGCTCACTCTGCTCCTTCTTTATAAACTGAAATCTCGGCTTCTCTTTGTGATATTTACCCATGAATAATTAAACACCAATTCTAGTTCAGCATGGCTAAAACCAGAACTCTTAGTTGCTCCTCCCTAACCTTCTCTGCTACCTTTGATAGTGAACAATGGCACTTGTATCCTCAAGCCTGCCTGTCACTTGAGGATATAAGCTAGATGTCAACTTTGGTTTGGGCTGTGCACAATTTAATTTCCAAAGCTTATTTTTGCACATTGAAGAGGAAGACTTTTTTATCTGTTGACAGAGCTGTAAGATTTACCCAGGGCTCTCAGTGTCAAACACCACAATTGTTCCTTTCTTTTGAACTCACCAAATGCAGAGTTAGGGAGACAAAAGCTGCAGGTCTCATCTTTTTGGCTAGGTTACTCTTCTCTGCATCCTGCTACTGATTTCATCTTCTATATTACATCAAGTAGAAGTTAAATCTTCTTACATTTAAAGCCTTTTGTAGAGACTCCACATCAGTCTTTCCTCCTTCTAGTTCTAAATTCTAAATTCTGCCCCCATGCTTCCAACTTGACCTCCATACTTTTAAAATTTCCAAATATTTTCTCCCCTTGTGAGAATGTTTTCACAAAAAGTTCTCTCATTATTTTCCCTAAAACTCTTCTTTGCTCTGTTGGCAATAATTAGGTTGCCAATGCCCTTATATTCCTGTCTACCACAGTGAATAATATTTGCTCATAGTTTCTTTGTGCTCACTTTCTGCCTGTACCCACCAGTTGCCTGTTGTCTAATAGGTAGATTGCAAGCTCCGAGAAACAGGGCCGGCATTCATGTTTGTACAGTACTTGGCATCATTCTAGTCCTTAAATATATTCATTAATCTAAAACACTAAAATAATGTTAAAAATTTACAATTACCCGCAATAAAGATGGTACCATTTAAAAAGTGCTATTGACCAGGGAAGAGTATGTGCATGTGGACATGGATGGTTTTTGCACATGCATGTCATGACTGAACATATTTCCTGTGTAGTATAGCAGAGACAGAACACGTGGTGTACATGTGCTACATCTGACATGTGAGGTCTTAAACTTATGTACACTGGCTCTGGAGGCCAAAGACTTGGCCCCTGGACTCGGAGATGCAGTGATTAAGCTTCACTGCCACAGCAAGGCACTCCACTGCACGCGTAGCTGGGAGAGAGGGGAGATGGCAAACAAACTACAGCTAATAAGATCACTGGAGGCACTGTTGGTGCAGAAGTCAGTATGTGAGGCAAGAGAGAGCTGTGCGCAAATGCTGGTAGCTAAAAACTGGCCAAACTCAGAAAAAATGGAGGGGAGTAAAATTAGGCTTGGTTTTAATAACTTTGGAAGTGACATACGGGAAAAAATATAAAAGAACATATGGGGACACCCTTGATCCTGCAGCTTTGCCAGTATCCTGCTACCTGCCTCAGTATTTGGTGGAGACACTTCCAAACACTTAAGTGCTGCTGCCTTTTTATGCTGTGAGCATGGCCTGGTGGCTGTTCCACAATATAGTACACAGTGGGAGGTTTGCTTGACTACAATCTCAATAAAGTTTTTTTACAATGATAATCAAACGTTATTGGTCTTTGTGCTGAGTGCACAGCGATTTAGACTGGCAAAACAGGATAGAACCAAGCCCTGGTAAAAGCAAGGGGAAGGGGAGCGTCTGCCAACACATGAGGCTGTGTCCTTCCTGCAGGCACGGGGGGGTTAAGAAATGGCGTAAGGACTTGGACACTCTGTCTGTTTCTTGCGGTGCAGTGAACTGCATTTCTGCCAAAGAGCCAGTAATGGCCTGTGAGTGGTCTTAGCTCACCCATTTGCAAGGTGAAACTAAAACCTCAGATTTTTAAACTGTAACTTCATGGCATTTCTGAGCATTATGATGTCCACAGGAGCAGCAAAGGGAAACCCCTACACAAATTTCAGTGGAGTTTTTTCAGCTCAGACGCTGCTCCACTGCCACTATTTCCATGATGTTTACTTTTATAATAGTCAAAATTATTCTGTAATTTTTTGCTTCACAGGGACTTTTCCTCCAGATTCGTCTCCTCTTATCATCTTTCTTGTTGGATAAGGGCTTGCAGCACCTTCTTCTGTCTCTGTTACTGCTGAACCCCTGGCTAATTCTTTGATCAGCCCTTCTGAGATAAGATGTAGGACTGGTGAGGTACACAGGTTTGTGAAATCTGATAAACACCTCCTGATGTCAACACCCTTACAAAGGTACTGATGGGGATCTCAACCTGATACTCCCTATCATTAGGACCAAGCAGGGATGCGGATATTGCATTCAAGGTGAGCCCAGCTCATGGTTGTTCCCAGCTCATGGTTGCACTCAGCAGAAAACACTGGATTTTTGAATTGCAAGCCCTTGTTCTTGTGGGGGACTTCAACTTACCAGATGTCTGCTGGAAATATAACACAGCCAAAAAGAAACAGTCCTGGAGGTTCCTGGGGTGTGTGGAAGATACCCTCCTGACACAGCTGGTAAGGGAGCCTACCAGGGAAGGTGCCCTGCTTGACCTGCTGTTTACGAACAGAGAAGGACTGGGGAGAGAAGTGATGGTTGGAGGCCGTCTTGGGCTTAGTGACCATGAAATGATAGAATTCTCAATTCTTGGTGAGGTAAGGAGGGGGGTCAGCAAAACCACTACCATGGACTTCCGGAGGGCAGACTTCGGCCTTTTCAGGGCACTGGTTGAGAGGGTCTCTTGGGAGATGGTCCTGAAGGGCAAAGGGGTCCAGGAAGGCTGGACCATCTTCAAGAAGGAAATCTTAAATGCACAGGAGCAGGCAGTGCCCATGTGCTGTAAGAAGAGCTGGTGGGGAAGATGACTGGCCTGGCTGAACGGGGAGCTTTTGCTGTGACTCAGGAAAAAAGAGAGAGTTTATCACCTTTGGAAGAAGGGGCAGGCAACTGAAGAAGAGGACAAGGATCTCGGACAAGGATCTCGTTAGGTTATGCAGAGAGAGAATTAGAAAGGCAAAAGCTCAGCTAGAGCTCAATCTGGTCATGGTCGTAAGGGATAACAAAAAATGTTTTTACAAATATATTAACAACAAAAAGAGAGCCAAGGAGAATCCCCATCCTTTATTGGATGCGGGAGGGGGAACATTGCCACCAAGGATGAGGTACTTAATGCCTTCTTTACCTCAGTCTTTAACAGCCAGACCAGGTATCCTCAGGGTATTCAGCTCCCTGAGCTGGAAGACAAGGATGAAGAACAAAATAAACTCCCCATAATCCAGGAGGAAGCAGTTAACGACCTGCTATGCCACCTGGACACTCACAAGTCTATGGGGCCTGATGGCATCCACCCAAGGGTACTGAGGGAGCTGGCGGAGGAGCTTGCCAAGCCACTCTCCATCATTAATCAACAGTCCTGGTTAACCCAGGAGATCCCAGATGACTGGAGGCTTGCCAGCGTGACACCCATCTACAAGAAGGGCCAGAAGGAGGATCCGGGGAACTACAGGCCTGTCAGCCTGACCTTGGTGCCAGGGAAATTATGGAGAGGTTCATCTTGAGGACACTCACAGGGCACGTGCAGGACAACCAAGGGATCAGGCCCAGCCAGCACGGGTTCATGAGAGGCAGGTCCTGCTTGACCAACCTGATCTCCTTCTATGACCAGGTGACCCGCCTAGTGGGTGAGGGAAGGGCTGTGGATGTTGTCTGCCCGGACTTTAGTAAAGCCTTTGACACTGTCCCCCACAGTATTCTCCTGGAGAAGCTGGCGACTCGTGGCTTAGACAGGTGCACTCTTCGCTGGGTTAAAAACTGGCTGGACGGCCGAGCCCAGAGAGTTGTGGTGAATGGAGTGAAATCCAGTTGGTGGCCGGTCACAAGCGGAGTCCCCCAGGGCTCAGTTTTGGGGCCGGTCTTGTTTAATATCTTTATTGATGATCTGGATGAGGGGATTGAGTGCTCCCTCAGCAAGTTTGCAGATGACACCAAGTTGGGTGGGAGTGTTGATCTGCTCGAGGGTCGGAAGGCTCTGCAGAGGGATCTGGACAGGCTGGATCGATGGGCCCAGGCCAAGTGTGTGAGGTTCAATAAGGCCAAGTGCCGGGTCCTGCACTTGGGTCACAACAACCCCATGCAATGCTACAGGCTTGGGGATGAGTGGCTGGAAAGCTGCCCGACGGAAAAGGACCTGGGGGTGTTGATTGACAGCCATCTGAATACGAGCCAACACTGTGCCCAGGTGGCCAAGAAGGCCAACGGCATCCTGGCCTGTATCAGAAATAGTGTGGCCAGAAGGAATAGGGAGGTGATGGTGCCTCTGTACTCGGTGCTGCTGAGGCCACACCTCGAACACTGTGTTCAGTTTTGGGCCCCTCACTACAAGAAGGACATTGAGGTGCTGGAGCGTGTCCAGAGAAGGGCGACGAAGCTGGTGAGGGGTCTGGAGCACAAGTCTGATGAGGAGCGGCTGAGGGAACTGGGGTTGTTCAGTCTGGAGAAGAGGAGGCTGAGGGGAGACCTTATCGCTCTCTACAATTACCTGAAAGGGGGTTGCAGAGAGATGGGTGTTGGTCTCTTCTCCCAAGTGATGAGTGACAGAACAAGAAGAAATGGCCTCAAGTTGTGCCAGGGGAGGTTCAGGCTGAGTATTAGGAAAAATTTCTTTACTGAGAAAGTGGTGAAGCATTGGAACAGGCTGCCCAGGGAGGTGGTGGAGTCACCCTCCCTGGAGGTGTTCAAGGAACATGTGGACGTGGCATTGTGGGATATGGTTTAGTGGGCATGGTGGTGTTGGGTTGATGGTTGGACTTGATGATCTTAAAGGTCTTTTCCAACCTTAATGATTCTGTGATTCTGTGTGATGAATGATGCTGAGGGTCCAGAAATTTGAGAAGCTAAAATGCATCTCAGACTCCCAGGTGGAGAAGGAGTCTGGTCAGCAGCTGAGCCTCAGGACAGGAGGCGAGGAAGACTATGCTATGGAGCAATGCCTCAGCAAGGCAGGGCTGGCCAGCTGCAGCAACCATGTCAGGGAGGTGGGAACCAGGGTCATGGCTGAGCAGAAAGGAGCCAGGGTGAAAGCAGCTAGGAGTAATCAACCAAGGGCTGGGACGCACAAGTGAGGCTTTGGCAGCTGAAGGCAGAAACAGGGACCAGGGAAAGGGCAGGCAAGAACAAGAGCCAGAGGCCAGGAGGAATTGGCTGGATCATAACTGCAGCAATGAGATATACTGGACTGAAATGGTCAGTGATGCTTTTTGTAGCTGATAAATGCAGTGAGCCACCTGTCAAGCTTATAGACCTGGAAATAAGGTTGCAGTGAGGTAGACTGTTGCTTGACCCCTGCAAGGCTTTTCAAGGCTTGTCCAAGCTTGCAGTGGGGCTTTTCCAATGCTCAGTAAAGAGTCTGTAAAAGACCTCCACTCAGCTATGAGAACATTAATAGTCTGAAGAATATATTATTTTTCTAAACTGGACAGACCTGGACACTGCTGGATAATAGCCATTTGCTTTCAAATGTTCATGCTTGAGTACTGAGCAAAAAAAATAGCCTTGAAATAGTTTTTGACTGAGAAATCGTTCTAAGAATTAAAGAAAATGTGGGGGAGACTGAATGATCATACAAGTTATCAAATGAACCGTTAGGAAAAATTGTTCTTAGTCTATCATTGCTAGGGGCAAGCAATAAAGAGAGTAAAAAAGAAAAAACAAGGAAAAAGAAAATGCCTGGGGCAGTGGCCTCCAAGTGTGACCACCACACTAATAAATTAGAATAAGAGTCATTAGTAGGTGCAACAAAGTGGAGAATTAAGGCCCAAATCTATGAAAGTTAACAATCCAATACTAATGAAGACCTATCTAGATATTTAAAAGGAAAAGTAGTAAGGAAAACTTTAACAGAAGGCATGCTGATAAAAATAATTTAGTACAAAGCTATGTCCCAGGCATGTAGGAAACTGCGAGGAGCTCATGTTGACTGTATCAGCAGGGAAGACACTAAGAAGCTGTGGGCAGGTGTCCTTTTCAGGGCCACTGGAAATGGTTAATGAGTCTAGTCCACCCGCAGCAGCTCATCACTGCTCCTCTCCAAGATGCATCTGTCCTTCAGTCCAGACTGAGCTTGGCTGGCCAGGACCTGCGCTATTACACCCGCTCGTTTTGGCTGAACCCCCAAGGAGGCAGCCAGCTGCCCTTAGAGTCTGGGAAACCGGGGTGGGGAAGGGGGCCAGCAGACCCGCAGGGCCGCCTGTGGGCTGCTCCTCTACCTGCGCTCAATGGGGTCGGAGCTGCCCTCCCTCTGTCAGGGCAAAGGAGGAGATGCTCCCTCGGGCACAGAGCAGGAGGGCTTACCTCCAAAGCCTGCCCTCCATATTCAGTGCAAAGTAGCAACAAATGACTCGCATCAAAATGAAGCCTTTCACTGGCATCAAAACAAAACAAGACGGTCTGCCTGAAACCACTTTCCATGCAATTTTCAGCTTGTGGAGAGTCTCAGATTTTGCTGATTTTTCCTGATTTTGAATATGAGTTTTGTTTACTTTTAAACGTCAAAACATTTTCATGGCCAGGAAGACCACGTCCTACTCAGCTGCGGCAACAACCTGAGCATCTCTTCAAATCATCTGCAGCTTTTCTTGTCAGAACTATCACTAGTCACTACCTCATTTCTGCTACCGGTTTGACATAAATGAGTGGGACATTGTTTCATGATCTGGACTTCTTTGTGTTCCCCTCCTGAAACAATTAGTTCATGACAAGACAATGTTTTCAAAACGTTTTGGTATGAAATGTATCTTTCTTCATAAAAGAGATGTTAACTCTTCATTCCCTTTTCACATGTGCGGATCTTTTCCAATACTTCTGCAACTTGTCTTTCTTGAAAAGGTAAAACATGGGTGGTGAATAGTTCAAAAAAATAATGCAAGGTAAGTATATCCCCCTGGCTGTTACAATGCATTGATTTTACGAAGCATTATCCCGTTGTGATGAGCTGCTGGAATGGAAATGTTACTTCCTTCAAGCTCTATGCTGTTATTTAGACATTTTTTAAACTTGAGGTTGACAATCCCCACAGGAGGTGGTGATGGATGCAAGGGGAGTGACAGGGAAGACAGCGAGGGAGAAGAGAAATTATCATAGATGGAGCCAGCAACACCACCATTTTCTTCCGTGTGATTTTATTTATGTATTTGCCTCATACCACAGCCCTGTCTCCTAGGGATTCCTTGAACATCAACTTCATTAGTTATGAAGGCAGCAATCCATAACCAATTTTCTTTTCATGTCAAGCTTGTTCATGTATAAACCCAGCCCTTTTGTTGGAAACATTTGCAATTAATCCCACAAACAAAGAAAATGCAAATCGTACAGTCTACCCTAAGCAACCCTTCTGACTCAAGGCCCTGACCACCATCTATTATACACTAAAATGAATTGAAATTCCCGCTTTGAGTCTAACCTAATTTTCTAGTGATAATAGGCATGGATTCCCAGAAGCATTCTATGCATCTAGATAGTAACATCCTAATTTCCTTTCCTGGTAAATATTTTAAATAAGAGTTTAGCACCAAAGGATATTAACCTTTAAATTAATTGTAATTATAAAATGCCATCACTGATTTTGTCTTCAGACTAATTACTTGGTATTATTTAAACAAACTGCACCTCCTCTGAGCTTTAAGTTTGTTTCTCTCTCTGCAGTGCAGTGCCAAATCATCACAGACCAGGCTGTGTAACATCTGCCAAGCCCTATGACACCTTGGACCACTCAGGTCCATTTGCATCTCAAACGCAGCCAGTTTCAGTTGTCATATCTTCCTGCCATAGGCTTTCCCCGCTGCTCTTCAGCCTCACACTCTGCAGCTCAGACATTTTCAGCCTGTGCTTTCTAACCAGCCAGCACGCCTTGTGGGACGCGGAGCGCCTGCGCTCTGCACCAGTGAGAATGAGATGCTCAACACCAGCCTTCTGCTCTGGGAAAGGTCCCCTCCAAGACAGGACATGACTAGAAATAATGACACAGGAGGCAGCTATTGATATGTGCAAAAGGTTGATGCTGTACAGGCATCTCAGGGAATTTCCTAAATGTTCCTGGTGGCACTGCAGCTCTCCAAGACAGCTCTCTTTAGGATGACAAGCATGAGGCAGTACCCTGGGATCAGCATCCTGACAGCCAAAGGCATCCCATTTCCCTCCCTTTGGTTTACTTAGTTCATGTAGCAGTCACCACACTAAATGAAACAAGTAAATGGAAAAAGCTTCTAATTTAGCCACAGGCTATGAATTGGAGAGTGCAGCTGAACAAAAACAAGCTGTAGCTTCAGCTTTTGTAGCCTGTTCATTGAATTCTCATTTGTGAATGACCTGTTCAACAGCTGAACAACTGTGTTTTAAATATTGGCTTGTATTTGTTCCTACGCTTATTTGCTCCTATGTTCCCTCTGCAGATTGCCTAGGCTCTCCTTAGCATTAACCAAACAAGTCAGACCAGTGATTCACCCTGTCGTGAGAGAGGTGTCTACCACATATAGGGCAAATTGCTCTTTGGAGTTACATCCCTGCCTCCATTGACTGTGGAGGAAATCTTGATTGTTAGTTTTAACTGCAGGCCTAATTACATGAGGCTGTAGGTATGTGATACGAATATTATCCTTGACTTTTTGTGGCATCAGTGAGGGGCCCAAAAATGCAAATATGTTTCTCCTCATGATACTGCTATTCCTTTATGACAGATTCCGCTTCTATTATTTCAACGATGTAAAGGGTTTGAAGATGCAGAAACCCCTTCCCAACTACCAAAAAGTGATCACAGGTTCTGTAATATTCCCACATCAGCTGAGGGAGGCAGTTGATGATGGTCTATAAAACCTGTGGCAGCACAAAAAAAGATGAAGATGCAAAAGGTGAAGATGGAATGACTGTTGTTTTCCAGAGAAAGACGCAGGATACGTTACACAAATGGTAGGTGCAAAACTAACCAAATGTTTAGATGAGGTGCTGGAACTCCTTCTCTTGGGAGGCTGTGTTTGATAAAAACCATAGGAGTACACTTTCAGGAAGAAAAGACCATTGTGGGCAACGAAATACTTGAGACCACTTCTGGCTAAGGAAGTCCCTGAACTGCAAATTACTGCCAGGATTTTTGGGGAACCACAAACTTGCTGTGTTCTTATATGCCTATAGGGCAAATAAGTATTACAGTACGCATCAGAGGTTCTTCATTGCTGGTTATTGGATCTTGGGCTGGATAGACCTGGTACCTCCTATCTTGTGTTGTGTTACACTAGCGTAACAGATAATGCTGCCTTGGTAGGGCTGCAGCTTACACTGCAGCTGTGGTGTCACCTTTTAACTGGGGGGACGAGACCTGCCAGGCTACCCAGGACAGCAACCTCCAGAGATATATTCAAGGCCAGCCCTGATGCAGAAAGATGGATGCAGTCATCTTCAGCCATCTCCCTCAGCCTTAGTTTCTGCTTCCTTCCTATCTTTCTCCTGTCCTGATAGTCTCAGAATTTACAGCCATATTCACCACAAAATGCGAAGGGAAATAAAGAAGCAGAATTAATAGCTGAACGTTTGCTACCGGTTTCTCTTTGCCTTTGTTTTAGGGATTTTTAAGCAGGGATGGAAGCCGAGGTATTCTTTCTCTGTAACGTCTCGCTAAGCAGATTGTGAAAAGCATTTGGCATAGCAATAAAGTGATACCTGAGCATATTCTGCACTTCAATAGTGCCTTTCATCCCAGAAGCTCAAAGTCATGAAGCAACACGCCTGTGAGTTTGTCCCTGTCATTATTTCCCATTTTAAATATGGGAAACAGAAGTATGGAGAGGTTAAATAACCTGCCCAGAGGTGGAAGGCAGCCTGTAACAGAGCTAAAAATAAAAGGCTTTTCTACCTCTCCCATATGTTTGTCAAAATTTCACATCTGTCACAACTAATGAATTTAATTTTGTCTTTTAAATGAAAAAATTTGTCATCATCTTCGTACTTCCCAGGTCAGGCCTAAGATCCCAGAGTGGATTGCTGTTTGGCACTGAGTTTATTGGTACATAATTGCTATGCTGTATTGCTCACCAGTAGATATTCCCTATTTGGGGTATTGTCTTCCTGAATGTTTTCAGTAATTCAAATAGAATCTTGAATTCAAGCTTTTATAAGGGGTGTGAAATAATTTTAAAGGGTTATCTAGAGCTTTGCTTCTGTGCCAGACCTCCCCAAAAGCTGGGCTCAAGGGATTATGCAGCAAAAACCTTTCTAACCCAGTTGCGATTTCTTTTGCTTTGCAGTTTGCAACAATGCCAAGATAAAACAAGATAGTGTGTGTGCAAGTTGGATCCCTGCTAGTGTGAGACAGTACAAAGGTTGTACCTCATGATACTCAGGGAACAGTCAGACAGGCCATGTTTATTCTCTGATTGCTTTGGCATTGTGTTATGATAGGTAAATGCTGTTTCTTCTCCCTGTCTGGGTCTGCAAGAGAGCCTTCTGGATTAAGATTTCACTATGGGACACAGACTGAATTGATGGTTTTCTCTAGGCTGGGGTTCCTTCCCAGCTAAAGGTGTCCCTCTAATAACAAGCCAGTCCCCTTTCCCTCGACAGAACCTGCAAGGGGAGTGCAGAATTCCCACTTCAGTAACCCAGGTTTCTTTTTTAATTGCTTACAGGCAAAAAGCCCCAGGAGGATGCTGTTTTATTGCTTACATTCCAGGGTTTTCCACAAAATATCTGTATATTTAATAACATTTTCAAAAATACATTGAATTTTCTTTTAGTAAGGCAGTAACAGCTTATAGCAGGGAGCCAAATTGCTAGTGAGGAAATGGACATTAAATGAACATTTCAGTGTTATTAAAAATAATGTGCAGCCTTTGAAAAATGCAGGCCTAATACGATTTTGGAAAACAAATGAGGAGCTCCAATAAGTTTACAGCTGTTGAATGCCTCCAAGTAATGATCGTTGCTGACATTTTCATGCTTTATTTTTAATTGCTGCAGCTAATAATGCTAATAAGGTAAGAATGACAATGGCTTAGGCATACCAGTGGCAATAGCGAAGAGGAGAGCATTGAGTCGGCAGCAGCCCCGTGGGGCACCCCTCCTCCCTCGTCTTTCCCGGATGGAGACCCAAGATGCTTCGAGCCTCGGAGTTCCTCCTCCCTATGCAGCTACAGGGAACGTGATGCAAAAGGGACCTTTGGGAGTGACAAACCACCAACTAGAGAAGTAGCTGGGGAAAAGACACCCTTGTCTGACCCTTGGAGATGGGTGCTGCAATTCAGCTCCGGTGCACCCAGCGTTAGAGCACTGCTTGGGACTGTACCAGGAGGGAAAGCAGCTTCCTTTTTAATCCTTGATGCAGAATTAACCCAAAGCAGACTGTTCTCATGAAAGGTAGTGTGGACTTTTGCTTTGATTTAGGGTGCCTGCTGCTGGATTTATTTGGTGTGTGAGTAATTAAAACCTCTAGACTTGCTGATTCAGCCCTAGTTATGACCCTGATTTGATCACTGTATTGTTCCATTCCTAATCCTTTAGTGAGGTTAGAGCAGGTTAATCTTAGTGAAATGTTTGCTTAATTCTACCCTCACTGATTTGTTCTCTTAATAAAATCTGCATAAAGAATGGAGAAATAGTAATTCTTTCAGCTTGTTCCAATTACTCTGAGAGCAAAGCTAATTCAGCTGAAGCAGCTTAAGAGCAACTTGATTGTGTTTCTACAGTTGAGGCTCTGTGCCAACAGAAGATGAGGTACCTTCTCTGCTCCAGAGCACTGCCGATATGTTCCTCTGGTTAAAATCTGGAACATGCCCTGTCTGGCTGTTGGATGTTGCATGACTTCTTCTCTAGTCATATATCTTGCTGCCCACTCCTGCCAGGCTCAGTGTTTCTGTCTCTTTTGCTCCTCTTGTGGACTGCTGTTGCTCCCATGGCCCATTAGCAAAGCAAAAGAAATGGGATTGAGTGTATGGGTGTTCACTACGTCCATCATGAGAAGCAAAAGGCTTTTTCTGTTGGCTGTGTCTCATCAGAAAGGCTTTTTCTATTGACTGTCTCATCAAACAGGACTTGTGGCTAAATGGCCCTTCGGTGTGACCCAATATGTTTATCCTTATGGCCCCCTGTGATTGGAGTGAGGCATCCCATTTTTACAGGCATGAGTGGTTCTGAAAACTGGAGATCTAGATTTCTCCTGTGATGTCTGTGAATATAGAGGTGGATAAGAAGACAGCAGTGTCTCTCTGTTGTTCTTCACGGACCACTTCAGAAGCTGGGAAAGCAGGACAGTGGTGTGGGAGAGTTGCTTTGTGATGACTAGTTTCACCAGAAAGACTGGATCTTTCACAGCTGACACACCTTTAGCACACAGAGGGAACACCAGCTGCCAAACTGCATGCAAGCACAAGCATGGATGCTAGGCAGGCGTTGGTGGGCAGCAGAGTAAAGCTTTTTTCTGCTCTGCTAGATGTCCAGCAAGTCTGGTGGAAGGAGTACACCATGGGCAGGAGGAATGTCTTCATCGCTCTGTGCCACAGAGGTTGCATAGCAAGCATGCAGGGGTGAGGAACTGGAAAAGTGGAAGAGGAGACTATGAGAAGAGAAACACAGCTAGCAGATCTGGAGTGACCTCAGGACCAAAGACTTGCATATGCAGGATGGTCTAGGAATGGCTCTGGGACATATTCCACTTCTTCTGAAAGCTTTTCTCCTTCACACTCACTCGGTCTGCATGAGATGACCCCATCCGTGAACGTACTGAGGAAGTTACGCTTAGGCATCTTCCTCTGGAGTATAAATACTAAATAACATGGCATCCATAAGGGATACATCACTTCTCAGAGGAGCGCAATAGATGGATGTGTTGCCAAAAGGGAGGGAAAAGATGAGAAAACATATCTAAATGGAAATAAAAGAATTTAAAATTAAACCTGAGCAGGGGGTATCTGTATGGGCTGCAGCCCCTGGCTGTCACAGCGAGCACTCAGCACATGTCCCGATGGATGTCTGAGCAGAGAGAGAACTAAAATCATTCTTACTCTCTATTAAATGCAGCCTTTCAGTAAAATTAAAGCTGCTTTAATTTTACGATACCGTGAGGGGCCAAATCCGATCTGAGCATTATTACAGTGTTGGCACGACTCACCCACAGAAGTTCCCCTTTTCTCTTTTTTTCCAGCCATGCTTCCAAACCTCATCGGAGGTGAAGCTGTGGTGCCTGAGCTTGTGCTGGCTTCGTTGCGCTGGGTGGGGATTGGCCCCGGTACCTCGGAGAGATGCTCACAGATGGGTAAGATGGCTCTTTGGCTGGAAGATGAGGCCTGGCTGAGGTGTACTAACAAAGTAATAAAAGCCTCAAAATAGGCAAGACAATGGCAAGAAAAGGTTCAAAGAAGCATGACGATCTGTGGCTTCTGAACAACAGGGAGCTCCTGCCGCAGTGAGCAGAAAACAATACCGTGTTGGCCACGGCACTTTGCTGCCAGGAATGTTGCTTTACAGACCACAGGAGAAATCTTTCAAATGTGCTCTGACTTCTGCGTTTGTTTAGTGAGCCAAGCCACAAGTCCCTTCCTCACTTCTTACTTATATCATGCCCTAAAGCATTGCAGAAGAGTGGAAAAAAGATTCAAGCCCTTAGAAGAGAGGGCAAAATGATATTAAATGGGATTTCACTTGGGGGGCAAGGAATCACTCTCCTCCTGCCCTGTGGATAGTGAATGCACTTAACACGAGAGCAGGAGAAAGCACCTATGACTGGGTCCTTCCCTCAAAAGGCAAGACCTATTTGTGACATACCCCTGCTCCACACGCCTGTCCCAAACTCTTTTTACTCTTATGCCTTCCTCGCCTCCACAGAAACACAAAGACAACTGAAATGAGCATAGTCAGAAAGACCTCCAAAGTGTGGTTTGATTTCAGCACTAAATCTCTCCTTGACGGCTCACAGTGGCACTGTATTGCCAATAGATTATAGGGTTGCAGCTATTTTCTACGCAGGAGAACACACAAAGGAACCCCCACCAGCCCTAGCAGTGCTCTCAATCAAATAAAAACCCTTTAGCTTCCTGTTGCAGAGCTCACTCTAGGATTCGTGTATATTTTATCAAAGTTACATGAGGTTTTGATACTTGTTTCCAAAGTGCTTTAGTACGAATCCCAAGATGTACTGAAATGCTGCAGTGGTCCTTTTAAAAAAATCAAGGTTATAGTAGAGAAAAAATGAAATGGCTTGACTCCATAGCATGTAATAAGAGCAAATTCTGCTCAACAGGCTTCTATTGATATAAATAAGCAGAAGAAACACAAACATACATCTATATGAAATCATTTCGCTCCTTGTAATTGTACCCTGGGAGCAGCAGGAACAAAGAGGAGCTCCACAGTTTCACCTCTCATAAATGAAGGTCCTGCAATGATCTAAAGCTATTTTTTGCCAGAAGTGCTTTTACAAGCCAACACACAAGTCAACACAGAAGAGCTATACCCTCAGTGGTAACCAATTACTGTGAAGATAGTTAATAACAATCTGGAATAAGGAGGGGGGAAAAAAAAAAAGCTTGTATTTGCCATTTGGGATTTTTGCTTTTTTTATTTTATGTCTTAAGCTAAGCTGTGAGGAAAAAAAATGGCAATGATTTTTTCAGAAGAAAGGAGTATGTATTTTTTAAACTCCATTTCATGACTCCTTTGTCTTTCAGGCATTTGCAAGTTTTAGATCAAGAAGGGTGGACAGAAAGGATGTTCTGGCTACAGTATAATAAGGCATTTAGACTGAAGTCAGCAAGAGCCAGCATAGTGGAGGGGTGATTTAAAAAAAGAAGAATTCATTTTGTGTGTAATAAAGCTTTAGTACTTACAGCTGTCCTCTTCTTCAGTAATACATTTCACAACATAACAGGCATAGATGAAGCCCGCCAGCTGAAACAAAACGTAATAGCGTTAGATGTAAAGCAAATACAATAGAAAAACAAGAGTTGGTTTTAGAAAAGCAACAACAGAAACAGAAATAACAAAATTCACCAGACTCTGTTTGATGAGGTAATGATGATTCTTCACAACAGTTTGGTAATTTTAATTGGAAATAGTCAGGGGAATTTTGCATCTTTCTTGAAAAACACACCCTTCAATAAAACTTCCAAAAATTGATCAAAATTTTTCCATTTCCGAATTGGCTTCTTTTTAACTATTGAAAACCAGAAAACCAAATGGGTGGTTGGATGGATGGACTTTTAGCCACAGATATAAATATTTCTGTCAAAATCAGCTCTGCTATCCAGCAAAACCCGACCCTCTAGCAGAACTTTGTTTTTTAGCAGAACCTTTCCAGCTAAACCGAGGACAAATTGAGTGCACTTGTAAACCGGCTTTATAGTGATATTTTTATCGCTTGAAATTAGGGCTGTGAATTAGTGGGACTTGTTCCTGTATCTGCAGTAGTCCCCAAGCCTCAAGACATATCTAGCACTTTGGATAGGTCTGGATGTGTTTACATCAGCATCTCATGCTGCAGCTGGCGAATTTGTATCTTGTTCCCTTCATTAGTCTCCTCAGAGCATGCCCAGAAGTGAATTGTAAAGAGGATTTAAAGAAAATGAAAATCTGGAGTGGTTCTTAAGTAGATTGCTTATCTTACACTATCACATGAAAAAATAAAAAAAGGGAATAAATGGCCAATATCACATGTGCCATGGGCCAAGTATCATGTGAGTCCTGTTAGTCCCTCCACCGAGTTTTGTCATCGCTGAAAGGTTACACCAGAAGCAACAGAACAAGTACTGGAGCAGCAGCATGTGCCATGTGTTGCATGCTTTACACGGCTTCCCTTACATGTAGGTCTGAAGAGTTTTCTCTACTGATTGCCAACAAACCGTTTTTCATCCTTTAGTTCATCACTGAAGTTTGCATAGTAGGATGTCAAAAGAATTCAGGTTGTTTGATCTCTTTGTAGTGAAAAGTGAGCCGTGCTGTCGAAATGTGTTATTCCGTACAGGTCACCTCACAGAGATCTTTTCATGAGCTTCAAACCCAACTGTAGACTTTGGGAATTAGTTCTTTATAAGGATAATAAAAATGCCTAAATGCTCCAGCCAGGACTGAGCTCTCTGTGTGCGTGATGCAAAACCCATAATCTCCGGCTGAGGGAGATGATGATTTTAATTTCAGACAAAGTAATCAGTGGGTCAGACAGTAAAAAGGGTGAAATCTGAGAGAAGACCAGGTATTGTTATGAATGCTGGATAGTGCAAGTGGATTTTTTTTTCATTAATCCAAGGCACACCTACAATCACTGCAATATTGTGGGTTCTTAGAGCCCTGAACATTACCCATATATCTGAAATGCAAACAAATCCATTCTGATTCCTAGTGCCTTCATACCTGAGGCAGTGACCGAGCCTAACTTACTCCAGCTCTTACACAGATATTCTTGGTATTTCTGTCAGTTTTCTGTTCTGAAAGCTTTCCATACCTATGAATGCTAGCTTCTAACATCTGTATGGGTGAGAGATGGCTAAAGGAAAAAAAAAAAAAAGGCCAGCCCCAAGACTTTTCTGAAGACATCAAGACTTGATTTGGAGATCACATTGCAGCCAGCATAGATGTTGTCTGCTAACGGCTTAAGTTCCTGTTGGGAGCCCAGAAGCTGGATTACAACAGAACTAAATCATTAATTTGGTCATTTATTATAAATCCGCCTTATAGTGCTGCTGGGAAGATTTTACACCTGGGAAGGATGAAATATTCACTGCTGGACACAAAGAACGCGCTGTACCAAGAGCAGTGGCATTCAGCTAATATCAGCATTTCATCTCTGTTTTATTGGATCACTCTTTCCTTTGGTTTCTTGGCTTCAAGACAGAGGGCTAATTTGCTCCACTGACTTACGCCCTGCATAACCCCATTGACTTCAATGGCATTACATGAGGTTTAATTCAGCAACAAATTAGGCCCAGAAAGGTTGTTCATAAATGATTCCATTCTTGGATGTGAACCTTGGCTTAATAGTTTCTCTGTTCTCTTTTTACAGACCATCAGATCCAAGATAGCTGAATAGTTGCATCTCTAGTACGCCACAGTGGTAAAGCTTTTTTTGTAATACAGTTGAATACTTTACTATGTGCTAAACCACCGCAAATTCACATGTGATTAACTAAACTTCTCTCACAAAGCAGAGCGAACAAACTGTATCACAAACTGTGCTTACAACTGATCTTTTAATTGTATTCAGTTGCATCCCTTAAATGTCTGGGGAACTCCTTTGATATATAAGTAAATCCTACAGCATTTCATCAGATGAGCTTTCTGATTCAAAGAGTGCCTTAAAGCTAGAAATTGTTCTGTTCTAAATACAAATGGAAGTTTTGTTTCCCATGAGACAATCAGAGTTCATAAAGTAAACCTCCCCATCTCACGCATTTATCCAACCCTTTGTTGGTACACACAATAATTTTATTTTAATTTGAACATCACGTTAGTGTTTTGTTTTTCCTCTTTTTTAACCAAGCAGTTTATCAGTTCTGATCCAGTGACAGCCATTCAAGATTTATCTTCTAATTGCACCATCAGCAGAGGGCACAGACTCAGAGCTGTGGTTCAGAACCACAAGAGGCAGTTTTTACTTTGAGGATGCTCAATGGCCTCAGCCCATGGTGACTACAGAGACCTCTGGGATGGACAACAGGAACATGCTTCCTCTCCAGTAGACTAAGACTTCCTGTAGGAAGGGTACAGTTCATCTATGCATGTAGCACAGATTTACTGGGGACCAGTCAGCTAAAATTGTTAATGTATTCCCACACGGATGAAGGGCTCTCGCAAAATTTATCACATTTGTTATAGTGCAAGATGCATTTCTTTGACCTTGTTTCTCTAAGAAAAACACACTGCAACATACCTATATGTACAGCACAAAATAAACGAAATTCTAAACAAAACACTTCACTGAACACATCCCTCCCCCTGGAGAAGAGAGGAAAAAAACCCCAAATCCAAATGATAGAGGTTAGTCACATTGTTTAATATATTCCTGGAAAGCCCTCAAACACAGCAGTGCTGAGTGCAGTATAAGAATTAAACAGAGCAGAGTCTTCCTGATTCAGTATCTCAGAAAGATTTGTGTCTTATGTGAGAAGGAAGGGAATGAGTCCTCAGAGATAAAGAAGAGAAGGAGCCTGACTGTCTTAGAAAATCAGTTTAGAACTAGGAAAGCTAGCTTGAAAACTCTTGTTCCTTTGCATTCCTTTTTTTTTTTTTTTTATTAACCAAGCTTTCTTTTATAAACGATGTAGTGATAAAAAGAAATAGGTGCAACAAACAGAAGATCAGTTCTGGATCCCAGATCCATCCAGATTAGGTGTCTACATCTGTCCTATTCACAATTTAATGCTGTAGTACGGGCATCCAGAGGAGAAGGCACCATTAACAACACTCCTGATCATTTATACATATAGTGATTAGTGAATGCACGTTTTTATGAACCTCATTTTCTGCAGCTTGAAAAAATCTGCTCTTTACAACTTTCCCTGATATATCCATATGAGAGTATAAATGAATATTGCTCTTTCTAAAAGTGACACATTGCCCATCCCTGCATCAGCTCCCTGGGTGTTACTTTGATGGCATCTGATGACCATTTTTATATATAATGTTCTTAAACACTTTTAAAATCTTTTTTAGTCTTTTTCATCTATAAACACCTTGATAAACCATCTTTCCTTCTGCCAAGGGAGAAACAAAGACAAGCAAAAGCCTAAAAAAAGCAGCAATATAACAGCACTACTGAAAGTTTTGCAATGAGATTAATTATGGGATTAAGTTACTGCATCTTATTGCCTTATTAGAGCCATACAAGGCAAACAAAAAAGTAGACAGAATATTCTCTACCTAAGTCAGCAGTGTCCTGTTACATTGCTAGAGACTCTTAGCAAATCCTGAGTTTTCTGTGAGTGTACTTCCAGACTTGCTTAAAATGTCAAGTGCTGTGATCAAACTTAATCAGAATCGGTATTGATCAAAATCCTGTCTTGCTATTTTTTCTCACTGCTTTTATGGAGATGAATGTTTTCATACACTGCAAATACCATTAGATTTGGGAAAAAGGCTATTATATGAAAACCCATCATTCCTGGTCAAGGCCCCCACCTTTCCCTCTTTTAGAGCAATGTCTATATAGATAATTATTAGGAGTTATCTTTGTTAAGCCAGACTTCTGAAACAAAAGAATGACAGCAAGGAAGAAACAAAAAGTAAAAGTGGGTGAGATCTGAGTGGGATAAGGTGATGAGGAGAAGGCTCAAGATGAAGATGAATGAGTTAAGGGTTATGGAAATAGTATATGGTCTTGGCTTCACTGAATGAGTGTGTTTTATTCTGTAACTGGACTTTGCCAGGAGAAATGGACTTTAGACTTAAAAACCACAAAACCATTGTGTTTTCCTATGGAAAGATGCTACAGTATCTTCTGAAACAGCTGAGGCTTGTGTATTTACTTTTCATTATTAAGTTTTTGCAGGATTCTACAAACACCGTGGTTTTAAAACCTTAGCAAAAAATGGACTAGTTCAAGCAATAGTAATGCGGAATTACATAGAGGTTAATTTTGGCCCTGGGAACTTTATATTGCAAAGCTGTAATGTTACATGTCTACCCATGTGCAATTTAATCGTATTTCTTGAGCTTACAGCGGGCTGCACATATAAAGCCTTTGTAATGCTCTGCACTTAAGGAACAGTGTTTCTTTAAAATCGATTTTTGGAGGCTGGAGATATATATATATACACACACACGCATTATGAGAAACTGAAGAACTGGAGAATTACTATCTAGAAAGGTTCCAGTGTATTGATTATCAGAAAAATCATACTCATTATTTAGCAGAAAAGGTGAGACAGAGACCTTTCTCTCATTATCTGTAGAATTAAGTCAGTGCCATGGGGGTTCTAAAGGTGCCCTGTGCAAAAACCGTTTCAAGCATGATTTCACTGCCTGCAGCAGTGCCTCGTCAGTGAGTGAACATCATTGCTAGAGTTTAATATAAAACTCAAGTTATGTTCCATGGAAACTACTCTGTTGAGGTACGCTTTTATTTGTGCTTACATTTAACATTATGAGAACTCTGTCATTCCTCCAAGTTTAACTATCTTTCATCATAAAAGGAGCGTTGGAAAACTATTGATATCAGGCCAGATTCCTGATGGGGAACGTAGACTGCGTGGCCTTGCAGTCATTCTTCTACAGAATTAACTATCTATGTGCTGTCTGGAAAGAATAATTTGTTAGTATGGCCAAGTAGCTTTATTGTGTGCAATAAAATAATTATTAAAGAAAAATGATGTTAAATTGCCATGTCCACAATAATATCTATTGGGCAATCATGAAATTTAAAACCAAACCAAAACAAAAGCCTAATTTCTTAGTCTATGTAGTTGTCAATTTTTTTTCTTTCCTTTCTTAAGCTGAAAGCTGCCCCTGAGGTTTTTTGATTTTATTTTTTCAGCAGGCACAGTAAAAACATGAATCATAAATACAGATAAATCTAGACACATTGGAAAATAGGAGCGTGATAAAAATTGCATTTATTTCAACTAGTGCATCATAATCTTTTTTATATCAGCTGTCTAGAAGGTGCTTAGCATAAAGTCTTTCTTTATTTCTCAGTGGACTGTTCAATTTTCTGGAGATTCCCTTTTTGTATAAGCATTTGAAGATCACCGTGAAGACCTGCTAGAATCCTTTTGTTTGAAATGCTGCTGGGCGCTTGAGAGCGGTTCTGTCTTGTTCAGGGCAGCCGTTCCCTTAGCGTCTTCCCTGGCAAGCTTTTTCACCTGATGAATTGGAGAGACCACAGTGGCACTGAAAATCACAGCACTGTGGCTTGTCAGATAAGAGCTGTGCAAACCTTTAACAATGGTAGAAAGCAAGAGATACCTACCTGTTTTGAAGCTGTATTACAGACACTCGGCTTGACCCAAATTTCCTGAAAGTTTAGCTAGACTTTTCTGCAAATCTGGCCTAAAACTTTCTACAAATCTTCCCTCCTCCTAGGTATTTCAGTGTGATTTATGCTTTTGATAACAACATATTTGGCGCTTTCCCATGATTTCATCTCACAGCTAGAGTAGGATGTCCTTTCTCCTGCTTCACACATCAAAGACAACCCAAAATACAGGGGCTACCAGCTTGTATGAGATGGAACTAGGGATTGCTTATTGCCGTCCTCTGTGTTAATTGAACTGTGGAGCATCTTGTAGATTGAGGCTCGGTGCTGAACTTTACATTCCTGCTCCCACAGGCGAAATGCCCCAGCTGGGACTCTGCTGGATTCCCTCAGGAAGCTGAAGCAGGCATGTCTCAAGGGGCAGAGGGGAGGCCACAGCAGGCTGACCTGTGTTGATGCCCGGATCACAGCTTAGAGCAATGATAGGGCTGGGAAACCAGGAGCAAATTCTCCACCAGCTGCATTCAGCAGGTACTGGGTGCAGCTCAAGTGTTCATTGCTCAGTGCAGGCTGAAGGCATTAGTGCTGCAAAAAAACCCTGTTAAAAACTAGGGAACTTTTAATTTTCTCTTTTCTGCTTTTGTGGAATTGTCTTCAGTTTACCTTTTCTCACTTGATTAGTGTTAAAGGGTATATTTGGTTATATGTTTTCATTAATTCCATCCAAACTGAGTCTATGGGAAGTCCTGAAAATGTAGAAGTCTATTGCTCTGTTTCCTCTCATGGTGAAGCTTTGAAACCCAACCTGTCACTGTTAGAACAGAGCTCTGATTGTACAGGGGTCAACAGTGTGCAGTGGCTGCTGTTCACGTCGGAGGGATTTAGCCATTAGAGCTGTGCAGATTGGGAAAAATCATCCCATTTATTTTTAAAACAAGGCCAGCTGCCTCTATCCACTCAGCAACAGCAAACCAACAAAACAAAGAACGAAGTTGAAACAAAAAACCTAAAGTAAAAGGCTTTAAAATACGTATCACCCTGGTCATTCTGTTAATAATAGGAATGGATTATTAAAGCAAAAGCATACAAATGTCTGTATGTGGGCTTTGCTCTGAAGGTTTTATAGCAAGAAAACTTCTGTGGAAAAAAACTTTGGACCTTTTGCCCCTCTTGTCTTCTGGGAATGCTTTGGAATGGTTTAATCATCTGGTTTTGGTATCCGACTGCCTTTGGCAGCAGTAGCTTTTCTTATCATTATGTCTAACTGTGTGTCACCTTTTCCAGACAGCCATAGGATTAGGATAAGAAAAATTGGTTCTTTATGCTGCAGATCTAACAAAGCCACAGACTGCTCACAGCCCACCAAATGAATGCCTAGCATTTTAAATTGAACCGCATTAAGAAAAAACAGTTGATTATCAATGCTACTCACGCTTTTGAGGGGCAGTAGGAAAAAAAATAAATGCATATTTGAAGTTTGTGCAGATTGTATAGGGGGAAATATTTTGATGGTACAAGAGGACTCTGAATTCCTGATAAACAAGCACGTATGAGTGCTTCTGTTCAGTGAAAACCCATCCCTCTGTGTTGAGGCACCCATATGGCAAGTGAACCTTGATGATGTGAGTATGAACACTGGGCCCTCGGATCTGGGAAACAGAAGCATTCAGAGGAGAGTGAGTAGAGGATGAGAAAGAGAGTAATATGTTGTTGTGTCTGCCAGTTTCTCAGGATTGTGGCCAACCATGAAAACTGTGTA
This sequence comes from Gavia stellata, assembly GCF_030936135.1. Taxonomy (NCBI): domain Eukaryota; kingdom Metazoa; phylum Chordata; class Aves; order Gaviiformes; family Gaviidae; genus Gavia; species Gavia stellata. The sequence continues at coordinate 54,557,329 of NC_082595.1, forward strand.
GAGTAAAAGTTCAGAAAGGAAGCACAGGTAATTTGCTCTTCTCCATCATTACATATTAGATTAAGTTAGAACAATGCTGTCACATAAATGGCAAGAGCCAGAACATTTCATCAGAGGTGAGAGAGACTTTCCAGTAACAACTGACTCTGTCCCTGTGATGCTATTTATTTTCCCTGTGATGAATTGCTGTTTATTTGAAGGCTCTGATAGTGGTCGTAGGGTCAGGAAGCTTCATGGTACATGACAGCTTTGGCACTACACTGTCTTCATGGTGGTGGTCATGGTGTAACAGCCTAATAAAGCTCTGATCAAAGTGCTCCTACGAAGGCTGGTGATGGCATTGTTGACAAGGCAGACTGATGTATGGTATGCAAAGTACACAGCTCAGCTGAAGCAGCTCCTCAGCAATCTGAAGGGTCAAGTTCATTACTTTAACTGAAAACCAAATAAGGCATTCATAAGAAAAGCTCTAGATGGTGTGATCTAGATGAATATGGCCTGAAGTGGTAAAATCTGAACATTGATTGATTATTAAAATATCTTTCAGAAGCTCAGTGGGAATTGTGGACTAACAGCAGAGGAATGGACAGATCTCTTTGATAGTGCCATCAGCAACAGAGCTGCCAAGAAGGTGACTAAGTCAGGGGGAGGCTTCGCCTGTGCTCTCTGGCTGTCTGTGCCTGTGCACAAGGTGGGAAGGTGGGATATCTGACAGGATAGCCTCTCTCTCTGGCAATGCATGTAAGGAAGATGAGGAAGAATGAACTTATCTTAACCAAAGAGCTCCCCCAAGCCTCATGCTCTGGAGTAAGGAAAGAGAGGTATTTCAGTGAAAATACTAATCAGTCTGCATGGGGTGCTCCACATCATTGCATCTCCCTAGGATCCATACATCTAGCAAATGCATTGCTTAGCACAAACATTTTGCTCTACATGCACAATATAACAGCATCAAGTGTCAGGGGGGTGTCAAGGTCAATAAAACCTCTTCCTGTGGCATCTAATGTTTAAAGTAACTGAACTCAGCTCATGTTTCAATGCTATTTTTCCTCTCAGCATTAGCCTACTGCAGGCTTTTTCCACCTTTGTAATCTATAATAAAAGATATGTTTCAGTGCTACCTTTTCCATTCAGCAAAATCAGCTAAGCAGGCTTCAAAAAGCAAATGCCAAAGGGCTTTGTGAAACCTTTCTGCAAAAGGAGAACCACTGGAGAGTTTAAAGGAATATCACACCATGCAGCTTTGGCTGGCACGAAGAGAGATTACCCTCTAGAGCCTCCAAGCGGAAGGACAGTTTGAATTCCATGGCCAAAGGCACCTTTCCCCTTACAGCCCTTCTGCTGAAGGGCAGGAGATCACCCCTTGTTTATTCAGCATGAAAAATAGTGATCTCCTTGGCCCGAATGGAAATAGCTTGATGGCAAAGGTCCCAGTCGCTGCCTGGGGTGGCAGAATACATATGAATAAATTCTGCACTACGTGTGACCAAAAAAACTTGATCCTTTTAGCTGAAGATTCCAGTAACATCATATCGCATGAGGCATTTGGGGGGAATGACGAATTATAAAGAGAGAACATTCTCGGAAAGGCCGTGTCCTCAGAGTCTGTGCCTCATTGCAGAGACTTAAGTGGATGAGTTATATCTGACAGTTTATGAACCTTGTTAATATAATGCAGTATCTGGGAGTGTGCCAGCCACGGTGATCAAGGAAGTCTAAATTAGACCTCTGCCATCGACAGACATCAGATGCCCATTTAAAACTAAATGTTTCATCTGAACCGGGCATGTTTCTTGTTATCCTCTAAAGCAGTGATCATCAGCCTGAAGCTCTGAAGCTCTGTGTGGCTCTCAGTAGCTAGCACACATCTCTTCCCTAGGTCTCAGTAAGAGGCTATTTAGCATGCTGGTGCAGAAGCTGCTCTGGTAGGAAGAACACAAGTGATAGCAGTACTTTGACATGTTAGTCTTCATGAAAAATGTGAGGTTTGTGGGAGTTTTAACCCACATGCGGTGAAGGCTGCAGCTCTGTCACCTGCTCCAGGCACAGGTCACTCAGGGCAGCCCCTCCAGTGGCAGATTGGGATGCCTTGGCACCCTGCAGGAGAGGTGAGGGGAAGCTTCTGCACCAGCACAGAAGGACAATCTCCTTCCAGCCTCCACACTGGCAATGGACTGCATGAAGTGAGAGAAAAGGCCATAGCCCTTTTCCTTCTGCTCTGGCAGCAGCACACATGGCAGCCACCATGCTGGTACAGCAGCTGTGTTTCTTCTTTGTCCCTGAAAATGCTCTGCCTTTCTCCTTGCCTCCAGAAGCTCCCACTTCTGTGATGCAGAGCCACAGTACTCCCTAACATGAGCTTCAAAACAGCGCAATCAAGTTGTTTTATTGTTGGTTGTTTTTTTTTCTTACAAAATCTGTAAAATGGAGATAATAAGGCCTGTTTCACCAGGACACTGTAAGGTTCCAGTCATCATTATGACTTTTGGTTTGAGATTTTGGATGGAAAGCATGAAAAGTACTACAGCTACGTATCCTACTCTATGTTGTTATTAATCCATTATATCAGAGTACTCTGCGAAGAATAACAGCAACGTGTTAATGCTTTATTTTTAATATTGTTTACATTAAATTTTTGTATTCCAACTGTTTGTAGTGTCATTTCTTTGTAATTCTCAGACTCAGCGCTGGCAGAGAATAGATCTTTGGTAGATAGAGATGTGGTGCTATTGACTTGAACAGATGCACCAAGCCTTTGAATAATGAAAGACTATGTTATATCCTACTGAGGGTCAGAGAAGAAATAATTCTTAGATGTTCAGTTCTCCTACATAGCCAGTTCATTGCCAGAATTGAGAAGTATGACCTTATTTCATCTGGTTGTATTGCCTTGGCAGAATAAAGGGCAGGGAGGATAATTTAATTGGAGAGACACAAGAGAATGCAATACAACACTGTGCAATGAGGTCCAACTCACACAGCCGCCTTTGAAGACAGCCGAGCTGTGCAGCTGCATAGCAACAATAAACATAGGGTAAAGGCAAAATGTGTCATATTTAATGAGACTTTTTTCCCCTGGTTTCTTACATATCCACAGTAAGTGGACAAAGTTCTACTGATACCTTTAAAAGTTAGTGAAAGAGGTATAAGAGTTTTAGGGAAAGTTTGCGTAGTGTTAAGTTAGATCTCTCAGAAGAAGGAACAAAAAATTCTGTTGCCGCAGGTCAGTTCTAATCATGTTTCCAACTCAAGAGCTTTCATCTGGAATGCTTTCTATGATTTAGTTTATTTTCAAATATCCAGATACATCATGCCGGTCAGCAGCAAACAAAGTAGTACCTACTAGGAAGCATCAGGAGAATGTTCCAAAAGCAGATGAAAAACATTAATTGTCATATAATGCGCTGGAGAACTGCTTGGAGAAAAATTAAACAGTACCTGAAGGCATAAAGTGTGTTGTCAGAGGGGAAGGAAGAGTTGCCAGCACAGATGGAAAAATAGACCATGTGCTCGGGTGCACACAGGCATGCCGACCTGCCCTTCATTTTTCACTGGTGCCCTAATGGTAGAGTATATTATCTAATGTGAGTAAGAGAATATGTCCATACTGTCTAACAGCTGTCTGTTACATCTCCTTTAATCATGGACACCTTAAATCATCTACTGACACACAAGAGACACTACAGTTTGGCCCCATCTCTAGATAAGTAGTTTGGCAGAGCATGAAGGCATCCTGCTTCATCAAAACTCAAGGGTTAGGAAGTTAAGTTAGTTATTTGGAATGATTATGCGATTATCAGGTCAATAGCTAGGGAATTGCAACATTATTGAGCTAGGATATTTATTCCTGAAACCATCCCACTTTACAGAATAAACAAAACTAGGCGCCTTCACCAACTGGCTACTCTCAGCATCCTCATTTTCACTTGCGCCATTGTGTATGTCACAGCTGGAGCACCATGGATCATGCCTTTTTGCATAATTCATGAAGTTAACAAATAAATAGTAAAAAAACCCCAACCCAAACCTTACCTTAATCATCTGAAATATAACATATCCAACAAATACCATTCTTAAATAGCTTGGCATTGGCAGGTAAATATGGAAATCGCTCTCTGTTAGGAGGAGTGAAAACAGAATCTGACAAACAGCTGATGCTGTGTGGAAAAACCTTACTTTGAGCTAGTGAACAGCCCTTGCCAGCTACTTTGGACTTGTGTCTTCCACAGTGACAAGGTGCCAGAGGTGATAACTGAAGCAAAAATATGTATGTCCTGCTGTTAAGAACCACTGTGAAAAGTGATTACTTCTATAGGCCATGTATTTGCAGGAAACTAGCAATCCATTTTACCAAATTCTGCTCTGTGATTTAGACAGAAAGTTTCTCAAGTTCTTCCACACTTTTATACTTACATAAGAGAAAAAAATTGGGCAGAGTGGACAAATATTTTATATAAAGTAAACATGACATAGAAGCCCCATTTTTAAAATGACCTAGGGACTTAGGAGCTCATTGATGACCTTTAAGTGGAGAAGTGTGTGAATGAATTTTGAAAGTGGGATTTGAGAGCTTTTGACAAAATTTTATCTTTTATAAACATCATATCAATTTAGCCATCTATTTTATCCTATTTGACAGCAGTAAATGCAAAGTGATAATTGTATTTTTTCCACACAGACAAACTCAAGAAAATTTCAATTGAATCATAACATTTCTTGATAATCCTAGCTAATCAGGTGCATAGATCCTGGAATCCTTCACTATGGAGGAAAACAATTGTCTTTTAATCACTCCATCCTTATTATGCTTTACTACTTTGTTAAATGTCGTGCACATCACTAGGAAGGTTATTGTAATTCTGAAGATATGCATTAATATATTGTTTGAGCTAAGATTTAAAATAAATCACCTTATCTTTGTGAAGGTTATTCTTGTTACAGGTGAGCTACTCTTTCATAAACTCATAGATTTGTTTGTTTTTTTCACGTTTAGTGCAGTAAAACATTAATACCATCTCTGAATGATCAAGAAGATACACAGTTCTTGGAAAATGTATAACACAGTATTAGTGGACAGTAAATCAGCAATCTGCAGTAACACAAGTCTGCGGCATGAACACGGAAACGTACAAGATATAACACATTAGGTATGCAAGTCCAGTGGAAGGCCAGAGACATTGCAGAATAAATTTAGAGTTATAGAAAATGGAGGAAAAGCAAACAGAGTCTGAAAAAACCCAGTATTTTATGCCAAGACAAATAAAACAGCATCCAAACATTCAAGGAATAGGGACTGGAGTGGCAGCAGGCCTTATCAGAGATAAAAGGTACAATTTGCAAGGTTTGACATATGAATGTGATACCCAAATAAAATAGATCCTTTGCTTGGATAACTACAAACCAGAGTTGACACAGGTCCAATAAGCAGGTCTCTGTTTCCCAGAGAACTGAAGCAGATCAGATACATTAATAACACTGAAGAAATAAGTTAAAATTCAAGTTGAAAATGCCAGCAGACTTCACACTCAAAATTCGTTAGGGCAGAAAAATCCCATTTCCAAAAGTGCTACAGGTTGTGTCTAAATGACCAGTTTGGCTAAGCTGCTGTATTCTGGTGGTCTTAGTCCCTTCATATGGTTGGACTTGATGATCTTACAGGTCTTTTCCAACCTTAGTGATTCTGTGATTCTGTGATTCATTTGAATGACTGGGGACCTGGGTGGGACAAGCACAGGTCCTGCTTAGCATCTGTGCCCAGATTTTATTTTCTGTGGAAACCAGGGCATCAGGAAAGAGGAGATAAGCGTGTGCTCAGGTCTGAGCTCAGTCTGGACAGGTGAGAGTGGAGATCTTTCTTTGACAGCCTTTGCAGTCCTCTGTTCACATTTTCAGAGGCCTGCTGTTCCTCTGCAATGAAAGCAACAGATTTGCAGAGGCAGGTGGCTGTTTATGTGCCCAGAAAGCCTGGGTACTCACACGTTTCTCATGAAAAGTCTGCAAAATTGCCACCAAAGGCATAATTCCACAAAAAGGTGTTAGACTTCATGCTTAATATGTGCCTGATTAGCAGGTGCCTCTGAATTTCACTCTGATCTTCAGCATACAGCAATGTAGCCATGGAGGAAGATTTTATACAACTGGGCAGCAAACAGATGTGAAGCCCTACTGGTATTCAGAGAAATGTTAATTGCGATTGATGAAGATATCTATTTTATCTGGAGGATGGCATCTAGCACAAAAGCCTGCTTTGGGATCTTTTTGTTCCTCATTCTGATCATTTGGTCAAGCCATCTCATTAAACTTCAACACAGAATCTGGATAGTGATTTGCCATCCTTCTGATTTGAGTCTGACAGAGTCATCCTAACACTCTTCTGTATTCTTTTGGAGACATCCTTCCAAATTCCTTTTAACCTCCTTTTTAGGTCATTACATTTCTGTACCAAATATGAAGGTCCTGATGATGGCATATTGTTTTCTTCATTCCTGTATCGATTTACTTGATCTTGAGGTCTTATTGAGCCCACTAAGTAGTGCAGTTGTCTTCATTGTCCTTGCTGCTGCCTCAGTCAGGCACAGTCTTTCACTACTGAGGTTCTTTCCTGATAATGATATTTTTTTCAATCAGTTTAGGGTCATCATTTGCATCCTTCACATGCACCCTTTTGCATGCTTTTATTATCTACGGCTTCTTCACATTGATATTGTTTCTAACAGATGTTATCATGGGGAGGTTCTATATTCTAATATAATACCTTTTGTCTTCCATATGCCAACTACTCTGTTTCCTGCTATCAAGCAACAAGAATCGTGGTCATCTAGTTTCTATTAATCATCTATCTGTTCAATTCGTGCTACTTCCCTCAACTCCATTTTCCCCCCAGTCAACCACTATATCACACATGGAAAGATGTAATCTAGTCACAAGTATACTGTAATGTTGAATCAGCAACAGTGTTTACAGCTAACCTTAACATAACATGTTGACTGAATGTAATGACTGTGATATGTATACTAACTTTGAAATACTTTCCAGTTACACCATCTTTGTCATGGATTATACACTTTTCCAAAACCAGCAAGGTAATATCAAAGCACACCCTGTGCTTAGTGAGGGATTAATGGAATACCAATGCACTGATGTCTCTTTTAACAGCCAAATATTCTTGCTTGTTACTTCATTCTTTGTGACACAGGGGAATGACCATGATAGAAATGTCAGACCTCAGTTTTGCCCTCAGGTTTCACTTGCTCAGCATTGTTCTAGCAGCTTCTGAAATTTACACCTTCCAAATCATGAACGTAATTGATGATAACTGTAATTATCTTCCTTTTTCCCCATGAATGTGAAAACAAATGCTGTCTAGCTTTCCTGTGTAGTGACTGGTGAGAGACAGGCCCCTACAGAGCAAACAAATCTTCCCACCTATTTCAGGCATCTAAATTATCTAAATTAGGCTGGGATTAATCTCTCTAGAAGTGTCTGGTTTCTTCCATGGCTAGGAAAGAAGCCCCATGGCTGTCTGGCTTCAGCTAGATACTAACTTTTAGATGACTGAAGCCTGGTGATTTGAGGTTAATCCTAGTCTAGCAGAACAAAATAGGAGGTTCAGAGATTCTATATGCCCACAACAATCTTAAAAATCAACTGAGTTTAGAATATGCAAAGGCTAGAGGGCTCACACTCCTTCAGAGCAACCTGGACCTCTTGTTATTCCAAGAAGCAAAGAAGGTGTTTGAACACAGAAAGGCAGGAAAGCCTGGCTCACAGATGGGGTGCCTGTGGAGTAGTGACTCCAGACCTGTGGTTCATAGTGCATAATTAGCTCAGTGTGGATTCCCAGTTTAACACTGCTGTTAAACAGATCGTGCGCTCTGTGGTTATTTAAATGGGAACTCTGAGTCTAAACAAGGGTGCTACTTTTTGTCGGTACTTAACAGTGGTACCACTCACACAAGTTTTCAAAATATTTTTCTATGTCCACACCCCAAAAAGGATTTTGAAAACATGGAGAAGGTTCAGAGAAGAATTGTGAGAATGATTAAGGGATTAGCGGGAGGAGATTAAGCAGGTTACCTAAGCCAAGGAGATTACATTTCATCACCAATCATACAAACAGGGAGTAAATGTTGCTAATAACAGGATAATGCAATTTTTCAGATAAATGTATTGTAAGCATCTGGACAAAATGCTAGAAATTTTGACAAGTTAAAGGTAAATTTTAATAAGAATTGTGGTGAGCTTTCCATCATGGGACATTTTAAGATCAAGAATAAATGCATTTTAAACTGTAGTTCAGGCAGGAGTTAATTCAGGGACTCTCTATGCCCTGTTTTATGTAGGAGGTTAAACTAGGTAATCACAGCATTTTCTTCCGGCTTCATGATTTGTGACCCTAATATGGTGCATGCAGTATTGTTGTGCAACAGTTTTAGTATATAGTAGTATTTGTGAAAGAAAACAATTACATAAATGGGGAAAAATGAGTACTTTGCTTTAGTGGAAGAATAGCAGAGAAACTTGTAGTGATAATAAAATATTTGCAATTAGTATCTAACTCACTCAGGTACAGCGGAGTACAACTACCTTCAACTGTATTATGATTTCTTTTACTATTTTCTTCTTAAGAAAATTAACTTCAATTTGCACATTCAGTAATAAGTAGCATGGTGCATATTACACCAGTATTACTACACCTAATTTACTAGATATGTAATTTGTATTGCTATTTATATAAGTGCTGAATTAAATCCAAAGAATCCCAGGAGAGGAGTAACCAGCTTATTCCAGACCTCAGCTTAATATGTAAAATGGAAATATGGGTAAAGAAGGCACACCTCAAAAGCTTCAACCCTTAGGTCAGGAACTGCATTTGAATCGCCAAAAAGGAAGAAAGTAGTATCTTAAAATATACCTCTGAAACAAAAGGCAGAAGATTTAAAGAAGGTAAAGAGCACTTGGGAGTAGGGCAAAGAAAAGAGAGTGAGGGAACCTGTCACCTTAACTCTTTCTTTCACTTCTTCCTTTTCTTTTAATTTTTCATTTTTTATGGAGCATATTATTCCTGACTTCTCTATTCTACAGAGGGCTGTGGATTAGTATGAAATGTGCAGAGGGACAAACTTTCAAAATAAGCATTGTACAACTGGCAAGAGGTTGCCTAAGGCAAACACAGCTCCTCTCCGCTGATCACCATAGAACTGCAATGCCAGACATCCACTTTTATGAAATGATCAGGTGCAGAGACTGAAGGCTATGAGTACGCTGGGACAGCGCACTGCTGGTGGAGCCCTCCCTCATCAGCAAGTAGCCTTCATAAAACATATTAAAAGAAGTGAACTGTAGAACTAGCACTGACAGGAAGTTGTACAGTGACATAAATCAAGTGTCTCATGGAATAGGGCCACACTAATGAGGCAGAGGCGCCGCACTGCCTAAAGAACTGGAAATACTTTATCTTCATAAAATAGAGTACATTCATGGGACCTGGGTAATTAATGATGCAAGGAAAGATACTCTGGCTATGTCTGTGTTGCTAAATAGGAAAGGGCCAAGGGCCAATCTCTGGCTTCAAGGCCAAATTGTGTAGACTGGCTGTTGTCCACACCGCTGTGGTGCAGCTCTGGCTAGAGCACAGGGGCTGTGCGCACACTGCATAGCACTCAACTGAGACTCCTATCAGTTCTACACAGTGGGACTTACAGCTCTGAGGCACCACTTTCTTCTCTTTTTTTTTTCAGTTCAAAGTGTCTGAAACAATGAGGGCTGTGTCACAGCCCAATAGAGTGACGTTTTGCCTTCTAGTATACTGTTGCTGTACCATAAATTGGCTGTGTCATATCATACCTCTCCAAGTTTTTCTCCTAGTGAAGGTGGCAAGGCAGAGGAGAGACAAGAGAAAACATTCTTGTTTCATATTGGTGTCTATGTTGAGATGTTCCCTTGATTTTGTCTTGTCTTTAACTCTGCAAACTACTCCTGGACCTAAAACTGAGGGTTGTGTCATGTCTGTTGGATGTAGCAGGTGGGTATGAGGAGGTGCTTGAGGGTTCAAAACGTCTTGGGGTAACACTGGGAAACTGTGTAAGCTTGAAGGAGCTAAACATGGCACTGTCTTAACCATCCTGCTTTTTGGGAGAGGTCTCTGAAAGGAGTTATCTCCAGAAATGTATGCATGTACTGTCGTAGAAAATACTTGTGGGAGTACTCAGAGGCAGGGCGTAAGCTAAAATATCAGTAACGTAATTTATCAGGAGTCCAGTGCTTGAGCTCTCTCTCTGGCCCTCTCTTATTATGAATACAGATGTAGCCTTTGAGGACACTCACTTTTTAAGCCTTTCAACATCCATGATCCAAAGGGTTGCCAACATACTCGAAACACATATTGTTAGTGTTGTTATTATTCTGCAAATCTCTGCACTTACTGTAGTATTTACTTTCCACAGACAGCCTTGCTGAGATTAATGGTCTCCTGATTATTAATACAAACTAGTGCAAGTAATTGCTGCACAACTGGGACCAGTCAGACAGATGAAGACCCTGCCTTTCCTTCACTTTTTTCCACTGACCACATTTAAGTTCTTCTTTGCACCTGTCTGGGGATATACCCCTTCTCTCTATTAGAAGTTAGGTCTCCACCATTTGCATTCACCTTACTCTGTGAGGTGTTCACTCATTTGTACGGTGCATAAAATAGATGGTGCTCCTTATTAATCATGGTGTTTCCTCCATCTTTTTTTCCAGGGACGCGAAGATTTCCTTTCAGACATCCCTTCCCTTCCTCCCCCCTGCCACCTTTCAATAGAGGATGAAAAAATGGCAAAAGTACTTGCTAGATTTTTGCTGGTTTAAAGTATTTCTCTGCAAAGGACATGTGCATGTGTGAGTGCACATGCATATGTGCACATGTGTATGTGAGAGGGAGAGAGATTTTTGTGCAACAAGATGGGCCAAACTTGTTGCTCCAGTCTCACTGCTTCTTACAGTTTATGAATTTCTACATACAGGGAATGTATTTTCCTCTTCAGACTAACCACGGTGAAAAAGATGTTATGGTAAACACAGTCTGACAGCATCCAGTCATCACTCTTTAAAGGCTCTGATATCGTGGCACACCAGCATTGAACATTGATGTCATCTAGGCTTTATTTTCAGCTTTAGTAACTAGTTAAGTAAATATTAAAACACAGGGTCAAGGAAAGCTCAGTGTAGACACTAGCATCAAAAAGAATGTTTCCTGTTGCGTCTGCTTAACCTTTCTGTCCTCACTATGAGAAAAAGGTAAGTGGATGTGACATAGGCATTTTATGGCAGTGAAAGAGTGCACTAGCAGAAATCAGAACACACAAAATAATAAAGCAACTTCTTAAGCCATTTTTGAGATCTAGATTAAATACAGTAAAACCTGCCGAGTAGAAGAAGGTCTGCATGTAGCACCACTTGTCCAGCTCTTCATCAAAATTGATGAATCTGAACTGTCTTTCCCACATATACCTTCAAGCCAACAAAAACGAATAATTCCAATGAATTCCTTTTTTTTCCTCCACATAAGCCAAGGGATTTACAACAAGGTTATAGCAGAGTAGCATGTAACTTATTACCTCCCTTTTCAAGCGGGGAATGGGAGATATGGTGAGATAAAGTGGCTTAACAGGAGGTCACTGTGTCCTCATACTCGGAGCAGAATTTAAGAACACAGGCTCTAATCCTGACTCAGAGACTGAATTCCTGTGTGATTTCAGGTACAAATAAAACTCCTCTATCAGCAAAATTGGAACTAATTAGTACCTGGCTCTCAGCCAATATTTAATTCATCAGACCTGAAGGAAAAGAAGGTCTTCTTAGGGGAAACTTGGAATATTTTAGAAATACTTTGACAGTTGAGCCTATTATTTGGCTAAGAGTTTTCCACCACACATGTGCACACCTGAATTTGCAGCAGCCCTTTCTCATCTAGGTTTGAGCTTTATGCGCTCACCATTACCTGTGGTTTTACCAGTTTACACACAGTTCTGCCAATAGCATCATATAGCTAAAGCCTCTGTCATCACACCCCCTATGCACTCTGTATTCGCTGTATTCTGTAATAGGCATTTCCAGAAAAAAAAAAGAAATGAAAAAGCAAGTTGCTTTTCTGGCCTGTTAACAACTGCCTTTTTACAGTCCCCATTCTTCCCACATTCTGATATTATTTCTTGATAAATCTTTTATCTCACAGGCATCTCTTCCTCATTTCTACTCTTACTTTTAAAGGCTTTATATTAGGCCTATGCACTAGAAGGAAAGCATTTTAAAAACATTTGACTTATTTTTAAAACACCTACACAGCATGTCGCACACAGAAATTTTTCTTTCACCTTATCTTAAAGCTTCACAAGTTTTTTTTCTGGCAGCCTTGCATGTTTTGGTTTCTTCCTTATTTTGCACTAAGCTGTTCTTTGATAAGGTTCAGCTAGGGAAATTCATTTCTCTCAGGACCCAATCAGGTTTTTACATCAATTAGGCTAATTGACAGAAGGTTTAACACATTTCTTAATTATGACTGCAAATACGTTCTTGGAAGAAACCCCAAAGCACAGGAGTAAAAAAAAAAAATAGAAACAAACCTTTCTCTAGTAAAATAATTCTGGAAATATTTTAAAGGTAAAACACCACGAAGGAAGTTTGCTAGCAGACGGCTGTCTCACCATGGCTGAAACTGCTCTCAGCAAAAAAGTCTATGCCACACCAAAATGATCACCCTATGCCTGATCGTGAAAATGTGAATAATCATAGAGTTGGAGAGAGTATAGACATAAATAAAGGACATATGTGAAGACAGAAAATACATAAGTAGCCACCAAACTACCAAAAAACCCCAAAACAAAATTTCCAATTCTTGACAGACCTACTGGTGCTTTTTTTTCTCATTTTGTAACAGGATGTATGAAATAATTTGTGTTTATTCACATTAGCTATCTTAATCTTTTTTTAACTTAGGCTGAAACTCATTAAAACTCAGTTATTCATCAAGCTTAAGAGACAGTTTACATTATAATACGATATTGTATGTTAAACTATAATTCTTTATCTTCTTTATCAGATTCTAGTCTTTTATATTAATAGAAATGATAGGGTGCTTCTGAAATGTAAAGAACTGCCCTTTCTTGATCTTTCAGTTTCCCTGTTTGTCATTCTGCTTCTGTTTCCCTGTGCTCTGTGTGATGCCACGGGAAGTCGACAGAAAAAGGCAGTTCACTACTCTTCAGAATAACCCACAATCATAAAATATTTTCAGAAGAGGAACCCCTGAGGGAGATGTTTAACCTCAGTCTTTGCTGGTGTTTCTGAACATCTGGCCACCTTACTTGATAAACATGCTAGCAGCGTTGGGGTTTTTTGAATGTCTGTGCTGCACAAAACCCAGACGAACAGTTTAGTGAATAAGAGCCCTTAGGGACAAAGCGTTTCAAGCAGTAGAGAGGAGTTATATACATAAATCCCTTGGACATATTTCCTGTGTAGTACATTTAAAACCAACACTCTATTACTTAACATTGCTCCGCTGGAGTTGGAATCAGTGTTAAACTGCAGCAGTGCTTTAAAATAAATGGGCCATGTTGCAGTTTTTGTGTGTATGTGTGAATACCAGGGAAGAAGGCCCTGACGTCTCTAAGTGCACATGGTACACACTGAATCCAAGCGTCGAAACGACATTTCCTTTTCTAGCTACACTGCAGCTCCATCACCTCTTCTCTTTAGCATGGGATCCATGTCCCACGCCAGTACTCTTGAAAGCTTTTTCCTAGAACATCACTCAAAGGTATCACAGCAAGCACTTTTTTCCTTTCAAGCCCCTCATTTTGAATACTGAGGAAAATGAAATTTTTCCCTTCAGAAATTAACCCCAGCACAGTAATGACTAATTTAGGCCAGAATATAACCTTGCAGTTGTTCTCCATATGTCTTCTAGCTCAGGTGGGAGCTTACTAGCCATGAGGAGGGAAAGGACAGAAAGATGTCATGGTGCCTTACTCCCTGTTAGCTGGTGGTGCTTTGGGGGTTGTCAGGACTGGAGCTGGTGGCTATGGCATGCACCAAGAGCCTGGGACTCTAGGCTTTGCACCACAGGCACTAGTTCATGTAGGATTTGCTCTAGATTGATTCAGTACAATTGCAATTGTAGGGAGCTTCAGCACCTCTCAATATCCATGACAGCTACCCCTTCCCTGTGACAACGGGCATGCTGCTCTGTGCAGATCCTGGTGAGTGACAACATATTCCTTTGAAAGGTGAGAACTCCTCTTCCCTCTGTTAGTTCCAGCCTAGATACTCATCTCATTTTCCCTTAGCAGCTCTAAATATTTTTGCTCCTTACTGCATGTTGTCTTCAGCAGAAAGGCAGTATTTTCTTCTAGACCAGGTGTGTCAACTAGTGAGATTTGACAACATGAAAGTATGGAGAGGTCGTAGTAGCAGGTCTGTCCCTTTTGTGACTGGCAATGCTTTTCTTTATGTTTTCTTTAATGCAAGGCAGCACTGCAGGTCAAAGGGGAGTTGTGGGAAGGAAGAGGCAGTGCTGCAAATTGGATTATGCTCCATTCATCTTCATATCTTGCCCTGACCTTCCCTAGCCCTTCAGTGCTACTTCTGCCTCTTCAATTCAAGTAAGATTGTGTTCAAGGAATGAGTACATTATGGTGTACACATATGATGTAAAATCTGTCTTGCACGTGGCCTCTCCCCACATCCACCACTGGGATCCCCTTGGTTGCCTTTGTCCCCCTTAGTTTGCAATCCCCCACCCCAGCCCCCCATTAATGGTGAGTGAATGGGAGGCAGAAGCCAGGCAGAGAAAAGCTCAGACTGATTATGCTGCATGTGGCTTCACCCACCCACTGTCCAGGTCCCAGTGCTGACTGTCTTGAAGGTAACATGCTGTGTCCAAAAATGGTGTGGAAGGGATAGCCAACAGTAGGAGCCTGCAGTAGGAGCTCCTAGTGAAGCAATAGTAGGAACCTGGGGCCAGTCTAAGAAAAAGGCTGGCAACTGCTGTACTAAACCCTCCTCTGTCCCCTCTCATGGGGTGATGTAAGATTTTTTCTCTGATAATCACATAAATTACCTTCTTCTCTTTCACATGGGTGTATATGTGCAGAATTGCTTCCCAGATCCCACCTTTCAGGCTTATAATCCATTTTTAAAGAACACTTGGGATCATATGAAAAAAGGGTAGGAAGCACATCTACCTCTTCCAACCTCAAGGCAGAGTCAGCTCTACCTATGTAATTCCTGACAGTTGTTTTGTTGGAGGAGTGGAAAAGTGTCTTAGAAGCCTCCCCGGTAGCAATTCTTTGATTAGCCTAGTTGATCCATGCCAGTAACTCCCTACTTCTATATTCAGCATAGAAGTACTATGCTGCTTCTGTATCCTCCTCATTGCAATTTAAACCCAAGATTTGCTGCCCTAGGGAAACTAGACATTGAAAAGTTGTTTTCCATTTTCCTTCCTAGTGTTCACTTCTGAAACATGAATTTTCTAAGCAGGTGGGAGAGGGAAGAGTTCTGCGTTCTGGCCCTTGATGTGAATGCATCTGCTGTGCCTGGTGCAGGGTCCAGTCCTGGACTCCAGTTGGGTCTGAGCTCACAACTTGTGATTCTGGCATGGCTGCCAAGAGGTTCATTCAGCCTTCTTGCCTCTACCTTTAGTAAGCACTGGAATTGTGAAGTCAGAAGCAAACACACCACCATTTTCTCTTTGCAGGGTCAGTTTTCAGTCCGTATATTTGTACCTCAGCTGCATGGCTCTCAAGTGCCCGGGATGGGCACTGTGGGGTCAGCAGGTGATCAGAAGCATGTTTTACAGCCAGGCATCACCTGCAGTTAACTGTAAAATCAGAGTAACTGTAAAATCAGAGGCCAGGGGGGCACAGACTAAATACTGTTACGTAATTGCTCAGTGGCAGCAAGACTGATACTTCTGAGCAAAACCAAAATATTAGATGTTAAGGGAAGTCTACTGGTGAAAGCTCAAGCAAATGCAGGCTCCAGGTACTCATAGGGTGAGACATCAGCAGAGCAAAGGCAGTAAATAGTTATTCATGGTGCCTGACAATGGGCATCTGTCTGATGTGCTGAATCACCTCTGAGCCTTCTCTGCACTGTCTGCAAAGGGATTTTACATTTTGTTGGACGTAGTCTGAATCTCACTAATAGAACGTGAATAGCCCTACTCTACCAAAGCCCCCCCTTAGATGATTAGTCTCTTTGTAGATCTAGCTGCCAGAGCTGGTCCTATGAAAATAGCAGTAATAGTGAAAGCAGCAATAACAGAAATTTTGTTGTTGTTTGTTGTTGAGTGCAGAAATCATATTTGTATTTCAAAATGGTTCCATGGAATAAATTGCATAATAATTCATTGAGTCACTGATTGTTGTAGTTTATTAGACTTGCTGATGGCAACTACAAATCTATTCTACTAGGCAAAAAGAAAACCGGAGATTTTTATAGACTTATTGAAATGCTTCATCTCTAATGTATACTGTTCCCCAGCACAACAAAGTATGTACAGCATTACCTTTACAGCAATGCACTGTCCAGGATTTGAACCTGGCACAGATAAAATATCAGTATTTGAATCTATTTACTGATAAACAATATTCTGTAATATGTGGCTTGAGAACGTGCAATTCTTCCTTTTTTTGCTTGTCACCGGTGCTAGAGAATTGGTGTCAATTAAATTGTAGATGAGTGAGCCTGCAATCATCCTGATACGCTTCAGCAGTTGTAAATTGGTTAAGGCTCAAATCAATGTTCTGGTCCTCAACATTTCCTGAATGTGTTGAAAATCTAGTTTCATTGCGAGAGACAGTTGTCCTTTACTGGAAAGTAAGCAAAAGACGTATTTTAGCCTTGAATACTACTGGACCCAGTTGAACTTTACTATCTTTGTGATTCTTAATAAAAAAATAATTCAACTTTATGCTTTTAAATGGATCACATTTAAACGGAGGCTGTTCTAAGACTAAAGGCACAGCACGAGACGGTTTGTCATCTGAATGTTCTTCTGTCCCCATGACTGTGTTCCCGTGTCACTTGTGCAAACCTAGGAGAGATCAATGATGTTTCAGCCTTATGCTAGGTTTATTATTTCTGTGAAATGATTTCAGGTACTTCAGCGCTAAAATGATCTTGTGACCTTCTGTCAACAGATGGTGTAGTTGTTCCAGTAGCACTGGCAAAAATGGTTAGCTTTGTTGGTGTGAGTGGTAGAGCTCAGCAGCATTTTCATTCTTACTTTTTATTTGCTGAAGAATACAGATTCAAACTGATTGAAACTATTGGCCAATTCTGTGTTCCTAAAAACCTTTTCTTATACCATAAAATAAGGTTTTAGTTTGGTACTTATTAACCTAAGAGTAAATAAAAGAAAAAAATCTTTTTTTGAAGATGAGGGGAAATTGCAAGACCTCCAACCGAAGGCTCTTAAAGAGTGTCCACATGATTTAGTAACTCATTGGGTTGAAAGGTGAGAAACCCTCTGATGTGACATAGAAATTTCTCTTTCTTCAGGCCCCTCACTACAAGGAGGACATTTTGTTGCTGGAGCATGTCCAGAGAAGGGCAATGAAGCTGGTGAGGGGTCTGGAGCACAATCCTTATGAGGAGGGGCTGAGGGAGCTGGGGTTGTTCAATCTGGAGAAGAGGAGGCTGAGGGGAGACCTCATCGCTCTCTACAATTACTTGAAAGGGGGTTGCAGAGAGGTGGGTGTTGGTCTCTTCTCCCAAGTGACTAGCGACAGGACAAGAGGAAATGGCCTCAAGTTGCACCAGGGGAAGTTTAGACTGGATATCAGGAAAAATTTCTTGACTGAGAGTGGTGAAGCATTGGAACAGGCTGCCCAGGGAAGTGGTGGAGTCACCCTCCCTGGAGTTGTTCAAGGAACATGTGGATGAGGCATTGTGGGACATGGTTTAATGGGCATGGTGGTGTTGGGTTGATGGTTGGACTTGATCTTACAGGTCTTTTCCAACTTTAATGATTCTGTGATTTTTTTTTACACTGTGGGTGAAATGGGAGAAACTAACAGTGCTTTACCAGCAACTGGAAAATAGATACAGCTGTATTTGTCTTAAATATCACTGAAAGCTGGCATATTTACAGAGCTCATTAGCCACCATTTGTTTTCTTGAAATGAGGGCAGGCAATCGCAATAGGGGAATTTCACATATTATTTATCTGTGCTGCAAAAGACAGTCCTCCTAAAATAGTATAATTTTCTGAGACTTACTTAATTTCCCATGATTAGAAAAGCATTTTTAATCCAGTGAAAATAAAGCACAAATGGGTGTTTCTCCACCCCACTCTGCCAATGGCCCTGGATAATCAGCACATCAAGAAAAGTCTCTGTAGCTTCTTTGATGATACAAATATCCAGGTCATTTGACTGGATAGGCAGATATCAATGACCTACACCAGACATCAGGTAATACATCTCCATGCATGGGCTGGACTAAGTTGTCAAAGAATGAATGACTTTGACTTGAAATAAATGAATAGTAACTTACCACAAATTGCATAAGCTGATAATAAAATTAGCTTAGGAACTGTTTCCTCCCACTGGATGTGTGTCTGGTGTCCTTTGGACTCTCATGGATTTCATTATAATTTTTAGGACTCCCTTTCTTTTCCTTCCTAAATTACAGTAAAGGAACAACTCACAAAGATGGCAGTTGTTTTCTGATCTTGTCAGTGCCTTTCAGAGTAGATGCAATCCAGGAAGAACCCCCTGTACTGCTGAATGTAACAAGTCTTAATATTCCAGTCAGCCCCACAGGGAATTAGGAAACAGTGACAATACAAAAGCAAGGCGGGGAGAATCAGACCAGGATTTTTTTTTTTAAAGCTGAATAAAACCTGAAAAACAATGCCGGCTCACAGTTTACTACTGTGTGGTATATGTCTCATTAAATAGGAAACACAGAAATGAGATGCATTAAAATACCTGTGGTAAATTGAAAATGGGCATCACACAGAAATCACACCGGTGTGAATTCGGATTTTAAAAGAACAAAACAAAATGGATCATTTGGAACTTGTGATTTAATGTATATTTCATCAGTAGATAAAAGAAACTGTGAACAAGATCAAGAATGCAAGTAGATGCAATACTATTAGAGCATTGCATTTAGGGTTTATTATAGCACTCCCAGCATCCCCTGATGCACTTCCATTCTTGTAATTCAAATTATTTACCTATCATTTAAGACTCTCCATAATTTGTACTGTCATGTGTTGTTGCCTATTATGTCACTATGATACCACAGGGATTTGATCAGTGGCTGAGCTGCTTTAACTCGATTAAGTATACTTGACAAACTGTGTGATACTCTAAGTTTCTCAGAATTATTTTTAACTGTGACAAGATGACACATCATTGTCTCTTGACTGCTAACCTAGATTGGATGATACCGGCTGATAGCGGAGGCTATCTTGGCTGATATGTGTACATAGCAGTAACTGAGAATGCATCATGCTATTAAGCTACAACAATTGCTTACTGCTGTTATAAATGTCAGCTCCAACCCACGACAAAAAAAATTTTCACAGCAGGGCTCCTACTCACACTTCTTTGGACATCAAGAGTAATTTTTCTAGCAGCCTGGATATTCTGAAATACGTACAGAGCTGAGAGAGTCTGAATTCCTTCTCAGTAGGTCCTACCAAGCCAGTTATACTGACCGTTTAGACAGGAGCTGAGGTCTATCTCACAGTCCTGAAAAGTGGACATTTACATTGCTTCCACAGAAATTGCATTTAGCTGTTCCCTGTATAACTCAATGAATGTAAATACTTGTTTTGTTGGGAGATTATTATGTAAGTATCTTGTAACTCAAATTTCAGTTCTGGGTCTTCAGTGGGCAAGACCAGTTTTCTGGCTCTTCACCCGTATTTGCAGCGATGCTTATGGGTTTTGAGTATGCGGGTGTTTACTTACTCAAAAAGCAAACCAGGTTGCATATTTTCTAACTAGAAGGATTTGTAAATGGTATGGCTGAAAGAGCTCGACAGTACCTCAGTATGGAGGCAAATCTTGCAAACAATAACACTTGCTGAGGTATTTTTGCATAACCATGAAGTGAAGATGTACACCCATTAATACTCAAGTGGTATCAATGAGGACAGCCAGAGCATGGTACTAAGAGGAAGCTTGTAACTCAGATGGTTTAGTGTAAGCAAATCTAAGGGCAGATTAGATAGGAGAATAACCTACATCTTTCATAACTCTCCATGGTATTCGGGTTATTGTGTTTTGATAAAGTTTACATTTTCAGCTGTCTTTCCCACCACCAGACCTATATTTGTTAATGGTAGAGATGAATGGAAGACTAAACATCTTTGTTTTAATTTTCAAGAATGTCTAATTTTCTTCATGTGTATAATCACATAAATACTATATTTTAATCTTGGGGTTTTTTCCCCTCAGTTTTCCTCATTCTTGCCTTTTCTACATTTTCATTTTTCAGAGGAAAATAGGATAAAAGGAGATATTCCCCCCCCCCCCCCCAGTAGGCTGTGAAAAAGGCTGTGAAAAGTGGTTACCTCTGAAAAAAAAGTATCTTGGGAATAAGCATAACTCTTTCCACCATCTTTCCATATTTCCAGTGTATGTAATTATAAAGCCTGTCTTTTCAGTAGCAGGATGGTCTAGGTGAAAGGATGCTGCATTTCAGCTACCATTCTTCCAGACTGTGATACAGTACAAGTAAAACTAACATCATGGCCTTAAGACCCAGAAGAACATCGGAGGGATGAGTATAACACCAGAGAAAGGGGTAGGTCCCAGGAAGTTTTTGCATAACAATTTTAACTGCTTTGTTAAACAGATTTTCCTCTAATAATTGGATAAGCTAGACTATGACTATTAGTATCATTGCAACCGGACTAACAATAACTGTTGTGTTTTGATAAGACTGTTAAATCTTTAATTGTTCTCAATAAATTCTTAGCTGCATACATCAAGCACATAAGCCTTTGAGTGCAACAACTGTGCAATTTAAAATGCACTGCAACTGGGCTAAAGAAATGGTTGTCTCACAGGCAGATAATTTCAGGCGGAACACAGTGTTTCTAGCCTCTGAACTAGGCTGCTCAGGGTTAGCTTGGGTATTTCTGGATGGTTTCTGTTGTGTGAGGTAGATGTACTTTTTCTCTAAAGTTCCTCATTTCCTTCTTACAGCTCCCTTAACACTGGACTGATGATCACTTTATTATTATAAAGGAGATCACAAAGGGATGAAGCTACATTAATCTAATTTAAGCATCATTAGTTACTTTTTGTTCATCCTGTTGAAAAGTCTTGGGAGGATCCATACAGATAAGAAACACTCTGATGAAGAGGGAGGAGTGGTTGTCATCTTCAAAATTCTCAATGGATGCTGCAACACAACAGGAGTCAACTCCTGCAACCCATTCAAAAGTGCAACAGAGAGGAATGACAGACTGATTTTAAGGACAATGGGTGTAATTTTCATTTTGTCATACTGATGCATGTATTGGGACTGGTGGGCCAGAACAGAGTCACTGTCAAACCCTATCAGCCCATCCCAGGAGAATGCTTCCTTTGGTTGTGGGATGGCCATCTGTCCCTGTGCTTGGCTGCTACTGCAGCCCTGAGGGCTGTTGATAGCTACATTGGTGGCCGAGCTCTCCTGCCGGTTCTCAGTTGTGGCTGGAAACAGGCTGGCTCTAGACCACCTAGGAGTTTTGTATACATCGGCGTACATGGGATGACTCTACTCTCAACTGCATTTGATCAGTCAGTTTTCCTTTCTGTGTCCGATGAACCCTTTTCTTCCTGAGCAGAAATTCTGAGAAGGGAACAAGTTTGAAATGTTCCTCTACAGGATTTACTGATACCAGCTCCAATCGGATGTTGATATCTGCTTCAGCCACAGTCAAAGACACCAGCTATTTCCAAGAGAATTTGCAGCAGTAATGGCTGGCAGTGGACACCGTTTGAAGTTTGGTTGGAGCTGCTTGTTATAAAGTTTGGTTTGTTTGGACACATTTGCTAGTCTGTAAGTGAGGGTGTGAGCAAATGAACATAGGAACAACCTGAGATATGCGACATGTCAGAGTCCTCACATGAATATCATTCCGCACAATAAAAATAAATGAAGCTCTAATGCCTGGAGTGGTCATGTAATCTTCTTAGCTGTGGGGCTTCCTCCACTTCCATCCTAACCCATGTAAAGCTATGTATGTCATTAGTCAGACAGCTGAAAAAGCTATTTCCAACCCAGTTATAACACTTGTCTGTCTAAATTCCTGCCTTGATATGGCACAAAGTGAGCGTATCTAGACTAAAATAAAAGGGATGCAGTCTGTATAGCTGACTGTGATGGTGTGAGTCCATGGCTCAGTAAACAGTACCGGTGCAACGTGAAAGTCTGTCACAAAGAGGCTTATGCTATTTTAAAGCTACAAATGAAAAGAAATTGAGTTCACATGCTGCAGTGAAGCAAATAAAACCCCATAACATTTGTATTAATTGCCAAAAGCAGATAGTGCCTGGGAAACAGAATAGAGGGTGGAAATGCAATAAATCTTCAAGCTTAAATTTGGAAATGAGCCCAGGTTTTGGGGAGTTACAGTCTGGTAGAACTTACTTTTAAAAGTATAATTCTATCAGGAAAAAAAATCAGTCTGAGAAGTATATTCTAGATCTTTGTTAATTTTTTTTTGGCCTTTAGCCAAATGTTAATTGAAGCTCTAAGTACTATTTCACTTACTTTGATACCCAGAGTCTTTTTTATAACAACGAATGCTCTCAGACTTTTTTCTTCTTGCTATTTAAAGATAAAGTTAGTACCATATTTCTGGGATCTTTATTGAAAACCCCAAATGAGGACAGAAAATAAGCTAGAAAAATATAACTAATTCAATTTACTAGTTTACCTCTTTCTGTTGTGGGCTACACAGGAACAACTGTGCCAGGAACACTAGTTTTTCAGTAAGACATTAAAATAACTTCTAAATAATAAAAGGGAATTTAAATTTAATTTTCCTGCCATTTTAATTACTTAATGGAAATAGAGAGCAACAAAGAACCACGGTACTCTTCTTTATATCTAATGTACTTATTGTATATTCCATTTAGGATAAAAATATACAGAAACATTTAAACTAATAGTACAGTGATTTGAAACTACCCTAGGCTTTTACCAATTGAAAGAAAAGTTGAAATGTGGCGAAACGTCACTGTGCAATGATGCTATACTAATTTCCTTTTCCGCTGAAGAAGCAGCAGCACGTTCCTGAGTTCACAACAATGCTGAATTAGGTGAGCTGGCCGACAAACGTAACTGCATGCGCGGAGGAGGGAGTCTCAATCAGCAATTGTTTAGCAAAACAATTACTGCTGTTGCATCCCAGTATCAAATGTATATCAAAGACTTGAAAGAAGTTCATGGTCTGAGAGGTAGGTAGTCTCACAGCTGTGAAGCTGATGAAAGGTTGAACGTTTTCTCACATAAATGGCGTGAAGATTAGACTGCACATGTGTTAGGCAGCTGTTGTGTCATTGTTTTGTTCTGTTAAATTGGCAATAGGAGGAAAGGGAAGAGGAAGTGGCATGAAAATATTTGGGTGATGCTAACAGCAAAGGAAAAAAACAAAGAAAGTAAAGCAAGAGCAGTGGAAAGAAGTATCTCTCACTTCACTGCTACCACTTGGCCTCTCCTTTTCCAGTTTCTTTTTCCTGCCATCTAGGGCTCACTGCCTGTTGTCTCCAGTGAAGCCATGCTGCCTACATGCCATTAGCTGGGGTGGCTTTATTGGCTGCCCAGGAAAGCTGTTAAGAAAGGAGTTCAGAGAGTTAATAGTAATTATGTTGTGAAGCCACAACATGTCATTTGCAAGACTTTCCGGTGCTGCTAAATGTTATATATTTTACGCTCTGCAAACAATATTTCTTTTGTTGAGAGGAAGGGCAAAGGATTACGTTGTTTGCACTGAATGATTTGCTCATTTTTGCCCACAAGCCAACAAAGTAAGGAAAAAACAGAGGGATAATATTAAAATGAAGGCATATATCTGCACTGAGAATCAATACAGCCACACGAGCAAAGGTTTCTAAGAGAGATGTAGAATATATCGACAAAATCAGTTTTCTGCTGCTATAGCTTAAGTCATTTTCATGAGCAGATTTCAGATTTCTTTTTTTTTAAATATAATGGCATGTAGATCTATGCTCTTGCTGATAAAGCTATACGGCTGGGGGCAGGAAAATAAACTGATTCTAAAGACATTCACAATGGCATTGCATGAATTTTCAAATCCTTATTTTCCATGAAGATCCAACATTTTCTTTTCTCCTATTCCAGATGCACACACATCCTCAGAAACTTGTCACGTATATATACACATTATTTGTCTACCAGACTTTTCAAATCATGACTGACACAAATCCATGCAGCAAATCTGATAGAAGCAACAAATTGGCTTAAAACAAACCAACTTTCTGATACAGTGCCTCATTCTTACAGAACATGCATGTCAGTCCAGCCTAATTTATTTGAGTTACTTTCTAGTAGCTTAATTTGAATAGCTCTTTTAGTCCAAGAGAGAGAGAATGGGGGAAAAAAAAAAAAAATTGTTTGGGTGACAGCACACAGAAACAGAGATGCTAACTTGTCAAATGCTAGACCACGTAAGATGTCCCTGATGAGTCCGCAGCACTCTGGTAAGAAAGAGAAGGAGTTGCTCTGGTGTTTTCACACAGCTACTGTTGGGATTTTCCTTTCCTGCCTCTTCCTGTGAAGGCATTTGACATATGGTTCTAGCGCTGCTCAATTACACATCTCTCTTCCGCCTCACTTAGCATTTTTCATTTATTTGTCATTTCCCATTTTTAACTAGAATTATACTTTATTCATCCTTCCTCATAGCCTTATGTTATTAATTTTTATCAAGGAATGGAAAAAGTCTAGTCTATTATTTGTGAGGAGAGAAAGTTTAATCAGTACAGAACCTGGCTGAGAATGAGATATGAGAGTTTCCCATTTTAAATGGGCTGATTGGACACCAACATAGTTTTTCCCAGCTTCTGAAAATGTGTTTAAAACTATGCCATTTGATTAACTTGTAAAGTCTGAGAGTAGCTAGCAAATTCAATTATGGATTCAAATTATGTTACTAAATTGGTCTAATTTTTAAAAGTGATGAATGAAGTGCATTAAAAGAAAGGGATAATAAAGGTCTAAAGAGGAATTGGCAAGGACTCTATTAATTAAAACTCGATGAACTTATGCATTTCTTTGTTATGTGAATGGATGTGCAGCTACAAA
This sequence comes from Gavia stellata, assembly GCF_030936135.1. Taxonomy (NCBI): domain Eukaryota; kingdom Metazoa; phylum Chordata; class Aves; order Gaviiformes; family Gaviidae; genus Gavia; species Gavia stellata. The sequence continues at coordinate 54,582,658 of NC_082595.1, forward strand.
TACATTGGTATGCATCAAAAAATTCAGCTTTACACAATGCTTACATTACACCAGATTTAATTTCATACATATTTGAAATTCATTGAAATACATGTTTATGATGGCAAAAGATATTAGAAACCTGTTCCTAATATTACAACAAGCAATAACTGTATTAACCATGTTAGGATGCAGTGCCTTTCCTGGAAGATAGAAAGCCGCTTAAAAACTTCTTGAATGCCTGTGCAAGATATAATGATGTCTGGCCATAATAATGGCTGCTTTTGGTTGGATCAAAGACCAAGGTGAGGAAGGGATCCCCAGGAATAGCTCTGCAAGGTGCAGTGATAAAGTTGTTTTCTAAGAATCACCCAGCTGTAAATGAGAGCATGGGGCACAGAGTTGCAAGTGCTGTACCCATAGACCAGCTCTCAGAGGCACCCATAGCATCAGCAGTGATTCAACGGGGGTCACATCTGACCCTGCCACAGCTCAGGGGCAGGAATTCAGGAGGCTACTTAAAGCTGCAGAGTCACTGCATGGACTCTTAATCCTCTGCCATAACTTTCACCACTTGGGTTCAGGCCATATTTAGATTCCTGCCTCCTGCGTTGGCGAGGTTTTATTGCCATCTTCCTTTTTTTCCAAGGGTGGGAAGCACCTGCTCCAAGTCAATTGTTTGAAATGAGCACTGTTTCTCACACACCCCTTGTATATGAGACCTCAATCTCTGTTCACAGGTCCTTTCCTGCACCGAGAAAGAGCCCATACACATTGTCTTGCACACAAACCATGGCCCAAACCTATATCTGCACTTTCAGCATATCTCTGTTTTAAGTAGAATGAGCATCTAAGAGCTGAACAGCCTTCTGGAGTATCTATCTTTCTATCTTTCTCCAATAACTACAAACTTACAGCCTTTTTTCAGCAGATTAGATCAGGACCTACATATCGGCCCTTTTCATGCAGCCTTCTTTTTTTTGCAGAAGCTTATTCTCATCAATTGCTAAAAAGCTGGCACGCTTTTCTGCAGCTGGTGAAGAAGAGTACCCGCTTGCATGCCTGTGAAGCACAAAGCTAACTCCTTAGGGACGGCTCTTTTCCGACAGATGTAGTGTGCAGCTTCTGCAAACACTCAATTGCATTTTCAAGATGAGAGATTAGAATTTCAAAGGTTGTCACGAGCAGACCTCTAACTGTTTAAATTTCAAGTATTTTCAGAAAATAATTTCTTTTTAGTTTTAAAGAATTTGTAAGAAATAATAAAAAGTGGGATGCTTTGAGTCCCTTGTGGGTGAAACTTAAATGACGGCCCAGGGTGAGGAGATATGATGTTATCTGTGAGGTGGATCTTTTACACAGTGGAGGCTGGAGATTAAGGGAGGGGCACAAATTAACAGCAAAACAAATAGTCCTTGTCAAAACCAAGTAAAGACAGCTTGTGCTGTACAGGTCAAATATTACTCTAGCCAAATATTTCACAATTCTTAATACAACCTTTGACTGATAAGACTGTCACATAACAAACAGGACAGTTGGTAGCCTGTGAAAGGATGCTGCCTCTTGTCAAAAGAGTCCTTGATTCACCCAGTTTAAAAGCAGGAGCTTTCCCGATAGTCATTCAGGCATCCCTGCTTCCTGCTTCAGAGACTCCATCTCCTGGAAATAGCCTGTCAGGTCCCATCTGTTTTTTTGTGAAGCTGCCAGCCCCCTGAGAAAGGGTCCTCCATTCCCATCTCCTCTATGATGCCGGAAAACCAAAGGGGAATAACCTCTGCAATCTGCCAGAAATTGGTTTTCTGAAAGCAAGGACTCTGCTTCAGGGAGCTGCAATCTACCATACTTAGAAGAAAATTAGTTTTCTAAGTACAGTGCTTTCTTCTGCTGGCTGCTTCAGTTCTCCATCTTTGCCCATGCTCCTTCTCCTCACAATGTGGCTTGTGGGAGCTTAAGCTTAAATGACTCATTAACAAGCAAAATCCAGAAAACAAAATTTATTATTACAGCAGGTATTGCCAAAGGAAGGAAACGATGGCAAAGTAACTTTCAGAGACTCCTTGCCACTGCAATGATGGTAAAACTTTGCCTGAGCACTAAGCAGGCTACAGCTGGTATAATTAACAACTGTTACATTTGTCAGTACCTCAAAAACAATTAGCAGGTGTCCTAGTTGATATGAAAGATTCATTAATCATTGGAAGCTCTCCTTCAAATTGATTTATCAGCCAAATAATTGTGCCCTCACTCTTGCCTTACAGAGGGCAATAATTTTACACTCCGTATTATAAACGTAGATAAAGTGACATCCTGTGCCCCAAAGGACTTAGTGTCTAAATAACACAAGACAAACATATACAATGAATACACCATGGGGTAAAAACTGAGAAGAAGAAGGATTTGCCATGAGAACAAGGCAACAGAGAGTTTCAAAGAGGACTTTGGAACAGAGAAAAGTTGCTGATTGGGGAGGAGTTGTTAGAAAACAGTGTAAGTCGCACGACCAGGAAAAAGGTTAGGGTGATTGTAGTCTTTTACATAAATTCAAATGTTCAAAAAGCTTTAAGATAAAACACAAGGCTTCAGGGTGATTCAGTAAACATCAAGAAAGAGGGTGCAAGAAAAACAGCACCATTTGGCAGGAAGAGCAAGGAAGACAAGAGAAAGGCTATAGAGATAAAGTTGTAAGTATAAACCAGTTTTAGAAGTGCAAAACTGGGCTCTTGGGAAATGATAAAAAGAGAAAGGGGCTGTACAATTTAATGAGCTAGAGCATCCACAATGAGCAGAGGAAGAAAGAGAAGTGACCTAGTCTGCTGCATGGAAAAGTTTCAGAGGTGAGAAGGAGGGGGCGTTCAAGAGATTAAATGACACAGGATAGATGGGTTTTCTTGTGCTTTTTGTTTGGTTTGCTTTTTTTGGTTTTTCCTCCTGGAAAATCAAGCAATTTGGTGCTGTCTTCAAGGATGGCCTATCCTCAAGCAAAAACTATTTCTCATGTGTCACATTCAGACCAATATTACCCAGTTAATTCATTATGGGAACTGAGTTACCTTATGGCTTCTTCTGAAACATTGTTCATTGCCAGTCTCAGAGATAGGGTCTTGATGTTGATGGACCACTGAGTTATTCTGATGTCTATATAATCTCTATACAACAATGTCTTTGCTGAATTTCTACAACTTAGTATCCAGACAGCACAGACTGGGTCTGAACCTGAATACAGCCAAATGAGTGACACAAGCCATAAACCTTGACAATTTCTTTACATGTCATATTTGTGTTCTACAGCACATCGTGTGAAGATCTCTTCTGTATAGATTGTGGTGAGTTCTGCTTCATTCATTTCTAAGAAATACAGTGACTGTGAGGCAGTCAGCCAAGTTAAACTTTATGAAATCATTATATCCATACACACACACACATATATACGTGTATGTGTGTTGTATGTACGCATATTCTTGCTTCCTTCTAAATTTGCTCTTCTCTTCACTGTGTCTCTATCCTGCTACAACAGAGGATCATTTTGTAGGAATATCGAATACTAGATCATCAGTAGGAACAGATGTCAGCATCAAGAATCTTAGCTGACCTCAAACCACTTTCAAGCAGAGCTGAAGGTTCTGTCATGTCCTCTTTCTTTCTAAGGAGTAGAGATGCAAGTGAAACTTGCTACTAAATTTTAGACCAAAAGTACCAAAGGACTGGTCTAAAACTATGTCAGCTTCTGTCAAAAATTCCTAATGCTTAACATCTATTTGTACTTCGAATCTTGAGTACTCTTGCACTATCGAAACTCTCTAATGTCTCCATGGAAACTTGATAGTTCCCAGAGATGGAGGGAAGATGTTGCTATTGCTGGCAATATTTTTACTCAAGTAAAATACCTCAGAAGAGGTATTTTTTTGCGTATCCTGAATGTCAATGTCTTTTGAAAGTCTCTGTTACATCAAAATGATGCAAAATTTTGTCAAAAAGTATACTCCTAATATGGGCAGTATTTTTATAAAAGGAAACAAACTCTGGAACATTAAGATAATTAGTACACAGTTATTCAAAGATATCAACAAGCAGACACTATTTGTATGGAAAAGCAATTACTACAGGAAAAATGTGAGTCTGTAAATGTAGCACATATTGCTTTCCCATGGTTTTTAGGTAATCGGTATCATTATACTACCTAATAACACCAATTATTTAAAAATTAAGCACACAATACTGCATACTTCATATTTATTATATTCAGATGGAGTTGCTATCCACAGCACTTTAGGGCCAGACGTCCTTTAATAAATTCTATGTGTGCCTTCAGTATTTTCTCTAGGGTTGTATTTTTTTTAATGCTTACACTTTTAGTGGGGAATCTCAGACATAAAAAATTAAAAAGGTCAATTTTATGATGAAACACATGAGCCTGGATATTCTAAATGGCACCCTAGACTGCAGAAGCTAATTGCTTTTCGACAGAAGAACTCTCTTAAGTGCTTATGCTGGAAACAGGTTCATATGAAAAGCAGGATGCATCTCTACTCTGCTTCCAAGCCTGCTGGGATTTGTCGAGATGAGTGATGCTGTAAAAAATAGAAGTCACCTGGAGCCTGTTAATATTATAATCAAGTGAAAGCACAATTACTACTGTCTTAATCTATCTGTCTGTATGCATCCGCTCCACTTACAATCACTTGCTTTAGTCGCAGGTGTATTATTATGGAGATGGTGTTGAAAAAATCCAGCCCCATGCATGTTCCAAATTGCTGTATGCCCTTCCATGGCAGTCTGTCTGTCTCTGTAGCTTCAGTGCGGTCATTTATCAGGAAGGAGAGCAAAGGCCCCATATTGTGTGAAGTATAGCCAAAGTGCCTTTGTGTGTGGAGGCTGGCTGAATGATGCCCAAGTTTATGTTAACAGGTTGCAATTTTGACAACTGCCATTTATGTTAAAGGAGGGTAAAAAAAATCAAACAGACGTACTGTATTCTGGTAACTCGTGTAAAGCTCGGTAATGTTGCACGTTTGTGGAACGTGTGTTCCATGTAATGTGCCGCTTATCTGGAACGCTAAGGTAGCTTTGGTAAACAAACATAAATTTATAGTACACAATGGCAGTTCTACAAAGACAATCTGGCTGTATATGATACTTAGTTTCTGATTTCACCCTGAATGATATTTGATATTCCAAGTGATCAAATGAAGAGACAATAATTATACATGATGAAATCAAATTACAACTACAACAGCATCAACAATCAAGGAATAACAACGGTGACAAACAACACTAGAGGTAACTTTTAATTTAGAATAAGAAAATGGTAATACAACTCAGGTAATGTTTTCAAATTTCAGTAGGCAAGCCATAGAGAGGAATGTTGAATGGTTTAGCAATTCAGATATTTACCATTTCCAGCTGATAGGTCTTTTTCATGTCAAACTTAAGTTTCTCAGACATTCTTTGAAAAAATTTGAGTAAGAATTTCACCATTTGAGTCTTTGATTTGTTAATTGTTGTGTATAGAAAAAAACTAGATTCTAGGATTCGTATAAAAAAATTCTTCATATGTAATCACAGAGACTCTTAAAACCCATTTTGAAAATTATCTGAAGAATGGATTTTTGAAGGTAATTGTAGATGGTGGAAAACAATGGTAGGTTCTTGTACACCTCCCTAAGATATTAAAAATAAAGTTAAAAAAAGAGTTAGCTTTTCAGACGTGATGATAAATTAACCTCTGTGTTCATGTGCACAAACCAGGAGTTAAGATTCTGTAATCTTACAGCAGTTTAGCTTTTGACCCCATACTTAGAAGACACAAAGCATTACGCTAGTGTGTATTAGATGCTAAAGGTTCTGATATGGCAACTATATCCTTCTAGATCCTACTTATTGTTAAAGACCCCAAACACTGCTTGTACTTTTCCAGCTGGCGGTCTGTGTGGGACAGAAAAAACTTTTAACAGTCTTTTGGAAAAGTACTCCTTTTTAATTTCAGTGCAGTTTTGTTTAAACACCTGAAGTTAGAGGAAAGCTCCTGAATGATCTATGCAGCTGCATAAGCTAACTCAAAAATGCCACTGAATCACTCTATGAGGCAGTTAATGGTCTAAATGCTTTTCATACCCTCTTCAGAACTCCCCCTGAGACTTGTTCAAAGCTTCCTGCGCTGAGTTGAGCTCTCTAAGGAGCTGTGGATCAAACAGAGCCTGTTGTTAAGTGTGCTAGTGCTGAAGAAGGCACCTTTGCAATGTTCAGCCCAAAGTTCAGAGGTGGTCTGAGAGATCAGACTCCCCAGATTAAACGTGGCTCAAGTGCAGGGCACTAGTTCAGTCCACTGATGGCAACTGTCATCTGTGGTTGTCCCTTGCCTGGAAACAAGTGGGATTAATTTTGTTATTCTGGAAGCACATCGACTCTTGTTTATAGACTGATTATACATTTCCCACCATCTGAGGTGATTCCCAGTAAGGGTGCAAAAGGATAATACCTTCCTATGACTTTGTAAACAAACCTGTTGGGTTTTTTTAGTTTACAGACAATTACAAGACGAGGAAACAAAAACTCATTCCTTTTTCTTGCTCATGTTCTTCTAGACTGTTTTAATTAAAATGAATCAGCAAGTTTCAGGAAGCTGAACAGCTACACAAAAGGAGCATTTCAGGATAGAGAATACAATGTACTGTGGTGGGATTTTGTTCGTCCCTGATATTTAAAATCATAGGATTAAATGACTACTATTTCTGGTAATTTTCAGGCTCTTATAATCACAGTGAACCTCCCATTGGCAGTGCTATTTCCAAGATCAAAACGAGACTGAAAATGCAGCACGTATTGCTTACCTATGTTTTACATATAACCAGTATCATCATCTTTAATGACATGAACCTCTTTCAGTCAGTCAGAGCTTCACAACTCATAAAGGTGTAAACACACAGATGGCATTTGGAAAGGACCTGATACTTTAGAAAATTACAATTTGTTTAGATCATGCAGTTTACATGCCTGTAAAATTTGCTGCATCGTTATATTCTGATCGTTGCAGCAAGAAGCAATAATGATGGCAAGAAAGAGCTAACAGCCAGGGGAAAAATCCTTTTCTTATGACACACAGTGATTTTAGAAACATCTTTACAAAGCACAAAGCCACTGAAACCTAAAATGCAGGTTCAGACAGAGCACAAAACAATGATTTAGGAGATTAATGCTTTTGAAGATGAGATCAATTCATGCAGTTTGTAACAGAAAATGTTTGCAAGAGTCCACTGCAATCTTTGAAATGTATCTGGCTTATGTATTTTGTACAGTCGGTATCTAGCCACAGCAAAATTTCTGCAGACATCTCTAACGGAGAATCAGGAGGCTGCCATCTGAAAATGAAGCACGCACCACCAGCTGATACAGCAAATGCCAAGTGGCTATTTAGCAGTGCCAGCTCATGCTAGACTCACACAGAAAAAATACCGCCCCCCCGCCCTTCTCCCATTTCTATCTAAATCTTCAGGAAACTAAATCACTTTCTAAAAGCAGGGATGGAGAAAGCAGTCTATTATTCCCTGACAGACCACAAAGTATCGTCCATATTGACAACCTGTTTTGTATAGGCAGGCTGCAGAAGCAGTAAATCCTATTAACCTGTTCAAAGTCAAATGAAGACATTTAGTAAACAGAACAGCTATTACACGCAGTGGTGAAAGAAGACTATATCAAAGAAAGGTTAAATGGATGCACCAGCTATTAGATTATGCACAGTTATAACTGGAAAATCCCCCCAAACCTTGCTATCACCTGCTCTTGCCCTTCAGGATATTAATTATATCCCTGCTGTCTAACTAGCTGACCATTCAAATACTATCCCCTGTTCTGTCAATGCTAATTTTTGAGATAAAAAATCAATTTCATGCTAACAGGACTACTGTGGAAAATGCTTATGTTATACTCCGGTTTTACTAATGCACACTTCCTCTACCCAGAACATATGGCATTTTGTGTGTACAGACCACTCCGGAGATTTACTGTAATTATGTCATGATGTGCTTATTGTTATGGATTCGGCAGCCTTTCTGCATCTCTACTTGCTTTGTTCAAGAGCAGCTGTGAGCTTCAAGCTGTTGCCTGTTTCCAGCGGCAGAAGCTGAATGAAGGAGTGCTTTCTAGGGAAGACATGTTTTGAAGCAGACATACTGACAATAAACCAATTCACGAGGGAGGCATAATATTGACTGGATAAAAGTCGAGTAATCATTCTATGATAATTTACCGAAACTGGGTGCAATTTACTTTAAAATAAAAATTCCCTCTGCTGCTGATGTTGGACTTGGAGGCCTTTAACTGATAAAAGTGTGGCATTTGCTTTTATGAAGTAGCTGATCTTTGGAGATTCATTAAACCTCATTATTTCTTCTTATGCATAAGTGACTATTAATACTTACTCACTGAATGAGAGGAACGGGAAGAATGGGATTGTCTGAAGTAAGGCTTGACAGTCCTTCTCTTCCACCTACTCTCCCTGCTCGTCACGACTGAATACACTGAATTCAATTACTAAGGAACGCCTTGGTAATCTCTTGGTAAAATGGTGAGTGCTTCAGATGAGACTGCCTGGCATCGCCTTGACTTCTGTGCCTGGTTTTCACTGTGAATCAGCTGTGTGTGGTCAGTCTGCACTCCTCCCAGCTTCCATGGAAGCGAGGAGGACCAGAGGGTCCAGCCCCTTGTCAGTAGCCACTTCCCAACAGAGCACTCACAGAAAACGGGGCCATTTCAACAGCAGTTTACCTAAATCGGAGACAGGGAATTGTGTCTCAGTCCCAGATTTACTTTCCCTAATCTTTAAGAGACGAGTATGTGGAAGGGGAAACGGTTAACTAATTAGGAAGAACAATAGATGCAAAAATGTCGGAGATTCCTCTGGTGTGCTCTTGTTACACCCTCCTCGCTGGAAATGGCAGCTATAAATATTTTATTGACTTGAACCTCTGGGGTAGATTCCAGATGTCACTACTTGATCATTATCTATGTATGAGGAAAAATAAATTCTGTCGTGTCAGTGTTGAATTCCCATCTATGGCAACAATCAGCAGCAGACAAACGCTCTTGTGGTTTTGCAAATGCTTTTTTCCCTCAGGTTGTGCTATGCACACATGACCAACCTGTTCACAGAAAACCTGGACATCCAAAAATAAAATAAAGCAGAGGAAAAGTCCCAACATTTCGTTATGAATTTGTATACATTAAGAAATAGCTATTTCCTTTACCGTGTTCAGAAAAGAATGGAGATTAAGTTGGCAGAGCTCAAGGGTAGAGTTAAAAGAATGCTGCCTGCTGGGAAAAAAATCTGCTCTATTGGTTTTGAAAACATGAATCACTTCATGCCAATCAGTTTCAAGCAGTCGGGTACTGAAAATCTGATATCTCAATAGCGCTGCAGTTTAGGTGAATGGTGCTGCTAAGGAGCACATCTTGAAAGCCCCCCAAACACATCAGCGGTGCATGAATGTGCTCTCTAACTGTCCAACCAGTGCTGAAGATAACATCTATTAAAGAAGTGGTGAGAATTGGCTGATGCCTACTGAGAATATGTGCAAAGAACAGATTACCTCTGATTTCAAGGGAGAGTCATTTTCTTCAGTTGGATGGAAGAATGACATTTTTCACTAATGAATATTACCTGTCATTTAAAATCTGGGCTTCAGCTGGAAGCTTCAGAAAATCTACAACAAAAAGTTATCATCTCAGACTCCACTCTCCTTAGAATTGTAGCACTGCAGAAGTCAGAGAGCCAAGAATCCTTAGGACATGTCTACAGAGGATCTTTCTCTATTGCACACATTGTTTTGCATGCTACATAAGCACCAAAAAATTTGGATTTTTCCTACAAACAATGAATTTTCCTCCCACATTACTAGGTTACAGTTCATGTTCCTTTCCTGGACTCCAAGCTGTGGGGCCACAGCATGACTCAAACACTAGCTGGAGGTCTGGTTAGTGTTGGTATTACTATGTCTCTAGGGAACGCAGACTCTAAGTGTGCAATTGCCATGGCATCGTGGGTGTACAGAAGAGTGTATAGACATAGTAGCAACTGAAATAACCCAGAGACTGTCTTCTGGCCTGGAGGCCAAATGGTATGGCACAGCCTGTGTTCACACAAATAAGCTCTTTTTATCCTCCAGAACAAGACGAGCAGATTGAAACTGGCTATCACAGATGCTCCCTGGTTCATGCTACCTCTGCACCCATGCCCTGACAATGTCTGGGACAGTGATAGCTGGTCTGGGTCAAATGCATGACAGGGACTGTAGCAAAAGTTAATCATTATGGATAATCATGTTGCAGTTTTTAGGATGTGTCCTGTCCAAGTATATATGTACCATGAAAGTCCAGAGCCCAAGCATCCAGCTGAGAAATCTAGCAGGAAACCAGGTACTATTTTAATTGTCACTTGCCTGTGCTTTAAATGAAGTTCATTGACACTGTTATGTTAACACAAAACATTACAGGGCAGATGCATTTTCCAAAAGAATCATGTTTCTTCTTCAGAAAATTCCCAATCAGCTCTACTTCTGAGATTGCATGATAAACTTCAGTCATCAAAAATAGTACGAATAGTTTTCTAATCTCTTTTTCTTGGCCTGCCTTGGACACTTATTCCAAGGGTCCTAGGGTACACAGTTGCCACAGAAAGCTAGGTACTTTTTTTCTGGAAGGCGAAAGCCTTGTTAGGCTAACTGTGCTAGAAATTGGGAAAAAAAGTTACAGAATTCTTCATGTAATATTATTGCTTTTATTTTACACACTCTAAAGATAAGGAGCGTCTAAACACTTCCTACATTTCCATTTTCCCTAGGCATAGTTAGTATTTTTAGTGGGGTAGTTAGTTAGCACTACCAAAAGCACTCAACCTGTATTATAGAAATTTAGGAATCTATCACTGAGCAGTACCTTCAATACAGGTTCAGTTGCAGTTGATGACATTGTTTGTCTTCGGTGAGTTTAACAGACCAGATTTTCTGAACCATGGTGTTGTGACCAGAATTGTCATGACTAAAGCTGCAAAACAGGGTAGTTCTACGTTTTCATAGATAATGCTTTACTTTCATGTGCTCAGTTCATCTTTTGCACAGGAAGCTGTGCTAACAGCACACAAAAATGAAAGATGAAGTATACTACATGAAGTATACCATACGAGTTTCGACACAAATTTGAAAGCCTTACCTGAAAACCAGTCATAGTACAGGCCTTTTCTGCATTTTTTGGGAAAATACGTTATTCTCCATTACCAAGTGAAGAAGTTGGCTCTGTGTTTTATCACTCCCTCTTACATTCAGGGAAAAATTACATTAACTCATGAACTGAGGCCTCTTGCTTCCAGAACTAGAGGTTCTTTATGGGGTGTAGAGCAAAATGGCAAAATAATAACTGTCACAATTGTATACGGCAGAACAAGGCAGTGCTGTAATATCAGCAAGAATACCAAGCATGGTGATACTGAGGTATATCTGTACCGTGGATGTTTTTCTTATATTTCTAAAGAGCATCGTTCATGTGTTCATTTTACCTTCCGAATCAGCTCAGGAATGGGGTTGGTGAACCTGGCACTTGACTATGAGTTTTCAGTATGAAGAGGGATTTCTTTTTGTTTAATTACATGTTGTAATGGAATACTTATGATTACAGAAGCTTGTGCTATTTATTGTTATTGATATTCTTCTTTATATTATTCTTACATCTAAACCACGTGTAGTTTGGTTTCTCTACCATGCAAACTCACTTGTAGAGAAAGAAAATCAAATGGACTAGGCTCTTTGTCCAGAATCTCTTCAAAACATAAAAAACCTGTAGACGCTCACCAAAACTAGGTAAAAAAAGGCCAATCGAAGGCATCTGACTTGCATACAGCTGGAAAGTGTTCACATGCAGCTCTTATGTTATGACAGTGTCATAAGAACAGTACCAGGACTGTGCTAGTACCAGAACTGAGGAATAATTTAATTCCCAGCTATGGGAGGAAGCAAGTCAGCAAGCCAGCATCACCAGTCAGCACAGCACCACCAGCCCACAGCATCACATAGCCCCAGGACAGCCATGAGGCACTCAACCTAGGGAACCATAATCTCATTGCTGTTTCATATAACTATCTACCCTACAGGGTCAGCCAGAATCAGAGTCCCCTGTGTGAAGGTATACATATGAGATGGTCAAAACAGATTCTCAGGAAACTTTCCTCAGGCCTCAAAGTAATGAGTCTAACGTTCAGCTCTTGGTTATCACAATTCCGATCCCCCACAAAAAAATCGCATTCACTATTTGCCTTTGCTAGTGCAAGAGGATCTGTGAGAGGCAGAACTGCTTCTTCCAGTCTCAGCTCATGCTGGTGCTGTTGCCTTTCATTCCATGAGGGAAATAAACCTCTCAAAGACAATCCTGTGTGCATTGGTCAGGTAACTCTATTTAAAGCTGACTTCTCTCCACTGAGTCGGAGCAAACTTGTTTTCAGACAATTATCATATAACTTAGCTTTATATGAGCCCAGTTCATTAAGAAGGGAAGCTTTTAGGGAAATGAATGAATACAATTCTACTGCAAAGCTCCCTGCTCATTAAAAAACAGTTTATGCTTTGATGCGTACAATTCAGTTTTCTGCAAGGAGTAGTGGAGAAATGCAGGTAAAATTTGATAGAAGCAAAAACAGATAACACGTGTAGGCATAAAAAAATATCTTTTTATATTAATCCTTCAAAACACTAATGACATATGCTCTAACATTATTGTCAAACAGAGAAACAGCAATATACTGTGTTCTGAGGCAGTGTCAAAGATGCCTGAACCTGATGTCACATCTCTGCTAACACGGCACAACAGTGTTATTGAATTAGCACTTTACAATGATTCATACCCTCTTCCCATTGTGCTGATTTTGCCCAGTCCTGCAGTGAAGAACCAGTCTTTCTAGTACCAATCTATATCATTAAGAATCAATTTTCTTTCAATCATTGTGTTGCCCTAGAAAGGAACTCCACCTTAATTAAATAATGTTATTTTTCCCCATTAGGTTCAAAGAGTCAAAACTTGATTACACAAGCTCTTGTCTCCTTTCTCACGTATAAATATTCTCACCACTCCACAAGTGCAGGAGGAGGCAGCTGATGTGCAAGGTATGTGTGTGAGTGTATGTGTGTGGAAGAGGTGGAGGCTGCTGTCAAAAAGGAGGTGGGGAAACAAAATTAGCCAGGGTAAATCTGAGCGAGAACTTTTACGTGCAAGATGTTCTTCCGGCACAAGTGAAGACCTTTGTGTTGGCTAGAAAGGAAAATGGCATCAGGGTTATTACTGCAAATAGATGTACTATATGCCACTTCTGGTCAGCACAAAGGGACTGAGGACTGGAATATCAAGAATCCAGTGTTAGTTTACTGTTACGTTTGACGGTCAGACCTTTTGCAAGATCTTTGGCTTTTTGCATTAATAGCAAGTAGATCCCCCCCCCCCCCCCATCACATTGTATGTATTTTGAGCACAGGAATGGGATATACTGGTTTATTAGCAGAACCCAAAGCCTACATCAACTTGTGACACTTAAAAGATGAGTATTATGCATCAGAACTTGACCTTTAATACAGTGCAAGTTCTTAGATTGTTCCTTGCCCTGAGTCTTCGTAGCTCTGACAAAAGCATCTGCCTGTTTACTTTTAGCATTTCAACCTGGACAAGCCAGGGCCAACTTATGTTTTGTTTGATTCCACTCATGCATATTTTGGCACCCACAGAAACACTCTTTTGCTGTTTGCTTCATTCCTAATGACATCATTAGGTAGGCAGCTTTTCTTTTTCATGTATTCCTATGACTTCCTCCCTCATCTCCCATGCCTTCGCTCTTTTGCCCCTCCTCCTATCATGCAGTCTGTCCTGCTGATACACCCACCCACATGCTTTACACCCACTGCTCGCTTCTTTTAGCCCTGCTCTGTCATTTGCTGGTGTGTCTGGAGGAACTGCTAGTCTTTTCTTCTGCTCAGGTCTCGTCAATGTCTTCCCAAATAAAAAAAAAAAATTAAAAGGAAAAAGAAAAAAGAGGTAGAATTTACTTTTCCCTTGCAGAAGGCTCATTTCCCTTTCCTGCTCTAAATGCAGGAGTTTCACAAGCTCTCTGTTCCTTTTGCCTCTGCTGTCCTGCTGATGCCCTCCTGATCTCTCACTCAGTGAGTCTAAGCTTCAGAGGAGCATCCTACCTCTGTGTGTGCCACGTCCTCTCCTTGCTCTTGACCAACACCTCAGCCTAGACTGAGCCCATCTGGAAGGCTACTGCAGAGATGATTTTCCACAGCTTGCTTTATTCCTCCATTTCTTCTCCTTAGTTTCTTACAGTGAAATTCAACTACTCCATTCACCTGCAAGGCTCTCTGTGGCTTGTCCTACCTGGCTTGTCCCCTCCTGTCAGTTTGGGAGTGCACCGCTAATGAGCCACCAGCTTGTTGTCAGCCACTTAATAAATTTCAAACTTTCACACACTTTTCTCTTTATCTGCCTTTTAGGAGAATTTTTCCATCAGATAATGCAAAGTTTACTCATTATTCTGGTTCATAGCCCTTTTTATGGCTTTTCTATCATGCCTACAAAAAGCTGACAATAGTCAAACAGGAGGTATACTGAAACTACAAACTGGTATTCCCTCTCTGTTTTCCTGTGTTTCCCCTTTTTTCTGTCCCTATGAGTTGGCTGGCTTGTTTTGTACTTTGAAGGTTAGTTCTTTTGGACAGGAGCTGCTGCTTTGCTTTGCAACCATACTGTCCTCAGCACTGTTGAGGGCTTTTAAGTGATACAGTGTTAGAAACATATTTGAGCATGTGGGTCTAAAGCACAAATAGACAGTCCAGTAAAGAAATTCCTATGAGAGTACACTATTACTCACTACTCCCATCTCTCCACAAGGGCATGAGACTATTTAGTCACCTGTGCTATGCTAACATTAAGGATTTTAAGAGTACCCTATTCTAATTATTATTAATCCTTGAGAGAAGCAGGGAACTTTAATGTTATTCTACTGTTCTAAGTGCTTAAATACATACACGGACCACCTTTCTATACTATTTGATTACCTTGCTATGTTTAATGGAATTATCCTGGCAACATCTTTCTGAAATATTTAAGAACCATTGTTTGTATAGTACAGACAATAATTGGCATGAATTAAGCACCCTGCCGAAGGACATACTGTAAGTCTGAAAGAGAGCAGAGATTTTGAAGCTGGCGTTCTAACTGCATAGCTGTATTATTACATCTTAATAACACAGCTGTGCTTCATGATGTTTTAAATCAATCTGACAGCATCAGAGCTTGAAAGGTATTATGCATGACGCAGACTTTGCAGAATCCCAAATAGTATACATTTACCGTAACTAGTATGGATGGATAATTATATATTACAAATTTTAAAGCATGAAATAATAATTTTAATGATTGCATGAAGCATATATTCAAGTGTAAATACAGGAAGGAGCATAAAAGAATTAAGACTAATATACAGCACATAAAAGTCAGTGGACAGGATCACTATGAAAATGGTCAGTACTTTTATATAACAGTTTACTTATGGTTTTATTTATTTGGTATGTAAGTTACCATCAATAATGTAGATACAGTACATAAGAAATGCTTTTTACCCACTCGTTTTACTGGAATAATATTACACAGTTCATCTTTTCGAGGGCTATATAACTAAAAACCAAATCAGCTAAGGTGATGCCTTGACATTAGTCTTATTCCCATAACTCGGGCACTTAGTTCCACTAAAATCAATAGACTTGTGAGCGTGTAAGTGAGGAGTAAAAGACAAGCATAATAAATACTTTTAATCCTGAGTTGGCAAATAGATATGTAATTCTGTCACACTTATCTCCAAGGCTGATCTTTTATTTGCATATTTTCAGAGTTTTGATCTACAAATGGATTTTAATTTGTCGACTTTTGCAAGAACAGCCTAGTGGGAGTGGGGGCAGGTCATGCATAATCAAAGAGTGAAACACAGATGTAGAGAATCTGAGCTCCATTTCTGTATGAAATGCAATTACCATTATTATAATTTCCTTGTACCACACAAAGGTCTTACTGTACTGGGTGCCATCCACATTTAGAGGCTTTTTGAGAGATCCAAAAGATCCCTATCTACGCAAATGGTACAGTGTCTATAAACTGAAAATGAAATATTTAGGCATGCTTTCCTCTCTGCAGCACTTGGGAAGAGGCACAGAGAGATGAAATGACTTTTCCAAGGACATTGTGGTAGACCTGGATGGAAGCAGAACCCACTGACCTGAGACACAGCTCAGGGCCTAAACTGAAAAGATTTCCACCTTCTGTTGTAAGACAAGAGTTCAATAAAAAGTGCAAATGAAGAAAACTGTGTGTAGGATCTGTAAGCAGAATTGATGGGTGTGGGTGCCTGTGAAACTGCGAGCTTGTGACTTTTTTAGCTGTGTGACCGAAAAGCTGGGATGCATATACTATTTATACACAGAGCCAACGACCACCTTAAGCACTGACGTTACATGCCAAGGTTAGCAGGGGTGTATACCCTGCACTGTGTACCTCCCAGGCATGACCCTCCCCATGGCGAAGTGGCAGGTATACCTCCTATCACTTACGGGGGGATGGGAACTTTCATTCAGCCTCCACTCCGTAAATATTATATAGAATGAAACTCAAATTTCATAAACCAGTAGCAAATCAAATCTCCATTAGTACCACTGACCTCATTCTTTACCTGGAACAAGTCTCTCCAGAGATCAGTGATTTAAGTATATCTATCCTTGATAACCCAGTAGTCATGAAAATGAAATCGTTTCTCTGATGTAAGCAGCAAGAATCAATAATCATTAAGCACACAAGGACACTTCAATGTTTGAAGCATATGGGTATCTAAGTCATGCCATCACCAGACCAGTGCATTTTGGTAATATGTAGGCACCAAGGACAGGCAGAGTTGTGGTCCTTGCAGAGCACATTGGATGGTCCAGGTTGAGTGGAGTGGAGAATTTCACCCAGTATGTGAACACCAGCTGTAGAGATTAGCTTTGTGCAACAAAACAAATGAATTAGCTGTGGCCAAAATGATGCATGTTTCCTCCATGTATCAGCACAGCATTAAATATATTACTGTTGCTGTCAAAGTGCAATGAAGCTAGGATCTCAGCTTTACAGATTCAGCTATGATATTCACTAAGAAGCGGGGAGGACAGGAAAGGAGGGAGTTGTTCCATAGAAATACCTACCCACATGTTTTCCCAGACCCCAGGGTTTCACACAAAGCAGAACTAATCACACCCTTAGCAGTTCTGTTCAGTTCGATACAGCTACGTGCTGCAGGTGGTGCCCTAAAAATATGTTTTGTTTACTTTGCAGCACTGCAGGCTGTAAAGCTGCACTTAAGAATGAAATAGATTCCCCTCCCGCACATTCTCCCTTCTTCACTCTGAACCCCTCTCTCTTTTTAACTTGCTGGAAGAAGATGGTAAGATGTGGAGATAAAGTGATAGCAATGTGGCTCAGTCTTAAAAGAACCAATTGGGAGGTATTGGTATGGAGCAGAGTGAAAACTGACAAGCATGGTGTGTGGCACTGAGATTTTGGTGGTGTACCACTTCAGAGAGGCAACTACCACAACAATTGAGTGAAAAATCAGTGGAAGTTTCTCAAAACAGATTTCCATAAACATAAAAAAAATCAGACAGTGGCTGAGCAAGAATTAATGTACTGACATGGGAATGGCTAGAAGACAGACATAAATGTGCATTATATGGTCATTTTTTATATCTGTGATACAAGGATTGATTTTTTGATAGGGCCTACAGAGGCTGTAGTCTTCCACCAGTGTCACCCAATGCAGTAAGTGCTCTGTGTCATGGGACAAAGGAGCGGTTGTGGCTGCTTTGCTATGATCACTGTAGATTATTCCAGCCCTGTTTTGCATGCATAAATGCTAAATACCCAAATTGGGGTAATCCTTGTTTTATCAGAGCATTTTCTTGCATTCATTACTTCTCAAATAATTTTTCCCCATTTTGAAGATTTTCTAAACCATGAGCATTCAGCTGGTCAAAGTATAGAGACCACCAAACTGAATTTTCTGTTACTTCTTCAGCGTGAGCTAAACTAGCAATTTTGTCCAGTTGTTTGTTTATCCTGAGCAAAATCCACTTGTCAGGAGAAGCTGGCAAAATATCTGTGCATCATCACATCTGTCTCTCTGTAGTCTCTAAGGCCGGTATTATGTAATGAACCCCACCACTCTGCACACTAGGGACTCTCCTGGCCTTTGGGATCATTTAACCTTCCAGTTGCTTTAATTACTACTTTGTTTAAGCAGTAGGAGAAATTAAAATTCTCCAAAATTTCACTCTTAAAAAACCTGCAATCTGTGTTGACGTGCACAAAATTAGCAGCAGCATTTGTATGGTTCACAATCTGGTGCTATTTGCTTCTAGGACTTGTTCCTCTGGGGAGACAAGGTCTCTTGGAGACTATTAGTATTCTGCATCTCCTCAGCAGAGTATCTGTCTGCAGTGCTTGAAATATTCGACAGCCCACCTTGAGACTTGCTTTTTAGGAAGTATAAACCATGGGGGTTTTATAGCTTTTATCTTAGCTGTCATATTCTTTCCACTATGTAATCCACAGCAAATATCACATCTATGTGAAGCCTAACCTTCTGTAGCTGGATTCCTTGTGAGCTTATTGGCAAGCTGTACAAAATACACTCAGTATAATGTTTTCAAAGACTGATATAAGTGGTCCTCAATGAAGCTGAATGTCTTTGTAACTTTTTATCTGTAGGCAGTAGAAAACATCCTTAATAACATACTGCAGTGCCACCAGCCCGTGAAAAAGCCAAGATCAACATTAGCTTGATCATTTTCATGAACATACAGAAATACAAATAGAAAGCTTGTAACCAATTTGTAGGATGCAATTTATAGCTTTACAGTTAAAGTGCAAGATCCACTTAAGAGCCCATAAAAGAAAATTGAAAGGAAAGATTAATTTCTTTCTACTAACTGAAGATAAATCTGATCTAAGGCTTGGGTTTGTTAAAAGCTAGTTTGCTGAAAACCAAGCAATATCTGCTCTTCTAATCTTGTGTTATATGTCACTGAGTAGTACCAGGTAGTTCCTCTGTTTCTCACCACATTTAATATGATAGTGAATTTATGCTAGCATTTCTATTAGAAAAAGAACCCTATGCCCACAATTGGAAATGTGAAAATGATTTAAACAGTAAAGTTGCAAGCACCAGGTTTGGAAAATTGACTTATACTGTGTAGCTCTTTACCTATGATAATCACATTTACAGTAACATTAATGGAAATATAAAAACAGCTGTAGTTGGCTACAGCCAGTGGATTACCAATGGTTTGTTATTCTGAACCATTCCTCTGGCTTGCAAAGAATGAGCTTATCTAGAAGCACAGCTCTATTTAGGCACAGACACACAAAAAACCTTGGTGCATCAGGATCAGAATTGAGCCTGAACTATATATTCCTTGAGTTTCTTGTTCATCATTCATTACACACAAAAAATAAGGCAGCAGAAAAATAAGCCTGGATATCTCCTTTGAAGGGCTTGAGGGTCGGAAGGCTCTGCAGAGAGATCTGGACAGGGTGGATCCATGGGCCCAGGCCAATTGTATGAGGTTCAACAAGGCCAAGTGCCGGGTCCTGCACTTGGGTCACAACAACCCCATGCAATGCTACAGGCTTGGGGACGAGTGGCTGGAAAGCTGCCCTGCAGAAAAGGACCTGGGGGTATTGA
Organism: Gavia stellata; assembly: GCF_030936135.1. NCBI lineage: Eukaryota > Metazoa > Chordata > Aves > Gaviiformes > Gaviidae > Gavia > Gavia stellata. Next base: position 54,602,429 of record NC_082595.1, read on the forward strand.
TTGACAGCCGGCTGAGTATGAGCCAGCAGTGTGCCCAGGTGGCCAAGAAGGCCAACGGCATCCTGGCCTGTATCAGAAATAGTGTGGCCAGCAGGAGTAGGGAGGTGATCGTGCCCCTGTACTCGGCTCTGGTGAGGCTGCACCTCGAGTACTGTGTTCAGTTTTGGGCCCCTCACTACAAGAAGGACATTGAGGTGCTGGAGCGTGTCCAGAGAAGGGCGACGAAGCTGGTGAGGGGTCTGGAGCACAAGTCTTATGAGGAGCGGCTGAGGGAACTGGGGTTGTTCAGTCTGGAGAAGAGGAGGCTGAGGGGAGACCTCATCGCTCTCTGCAACTACCTGAAAGGGGGTTGCAGAGAGGTGGGTGTTGGTCTCTTCTCCCAAGTGATGGGTGACAGGACAAGAGGAAATGGCCTCAAGTTGCACCAGGGGAAGCTTAGATTGGTTATTAGGAAAAATTTCTAAGGGTTATCAAGCACTGGAACAGGCTGCCCAGGGAAGTGGTTGAGTCATCATCCCTGGAGGTATTTAAAAGTTGTGTAGAGGTGGCACTTAGTGACATGGTTTAATGGTGGACTTGGCAGAGTTAGGTTTATGGTTGGATTCGATGATCTTAAGGGTCAACCTAAATGATTCTATGATTCTATGAATTAAGCTTGAGTGATAACAATTACTTATAAATAAAATTGTAAAGCTCTTTTAATCTTATTTACTTATTCACACTGATTTTGTTGCACTTTTCTTTTGTCTCTTTTGGACCAGCTGTAGCTTATCAAAATTGCAGGTGTGAACTATCTGGAGAAAGGGCTGCTTTTGTCTTCCAGACCTGTCTAGTGCCTGCCTTGCTACCTACTTGGTCAGGTCCCTTTGCTCTGCTACAACGTGGCAAGCTGAGGAGCACTGAGGAGGCCTGGGATGGCTCCACTGAAGGGAGGTAGCTGAGCTTTCACGTGAATCAGCCACCAACCTTTTACACACAAAGCCCCTGCAGAGGTGTATTGACAACAGAGGTATATTGACACAGAGATATATGGTCCTGAACTCACCCGGTACTTGTCCATTTACACCTAACCTGGGGAATAAACAGGTGGAAAAGGTGCTTACTTTTTGGGTAAATGAGGGCCACATTGTATGTTATGGACTGTCCAACTGCCTTACATTAACTTCTGGATCTGGCTAACCAAATTTCCTCTCTTTTGCCAGTATGGTCCCTCTTTGGACAAAACATTGGCATCTCTTGAACAAAAAATTTGTATAGAGGGAGTCATGTACCCAGACACTGGTCCATATTTATATGTGTAGTAACAGTTTTATTTGGAGTCATGTATTTCTCCACCTGGGCATAAACACATACGTATCACTAGAGCAAATATAAAAATGCAGATTGTCATTCAATGTAATTAATTCAGTGTCTATGTCATCTTTTCACCTAGGTCAGAGATAAGGCAAAATTAACACTGGAATAAGCTGCCCAGGGAAGTGGTGGAGTCACCATCCCTGGAGGTGTTCAAGGAATGTGTGGACGAGGCATTGTGGGACATGGTTTAGTGGGCATGGTGGTGTTAGTTGATGGTTGGACTTGATGATCTTACAGGTCTTTTCCAACCTTAGTGATTCTGTGATTCTGTGAAAATTATTATTACAGGTAAATATGGTTGAAAAAACTATCAATTTTCCCCAAACCAAGATGTTTTCATTCCTTATAAATTTTCTGCAGTGTAACAGTGAATTCTTATCCTCCTAAAAAGATTTAAGATTTCTGGTTTTGATTTTCATATAAGTATAACATTTTGTTCTTTTGGAAAGAACCTTTCCCATTCTCCTTCTGGGCATATTGATTATAAGCTGTAACTTCTTATTACGTCACAACTTATATCCTATAGCGTAATTTGAACGTAACCTGCTAAAAATGATTTGTGGCATAGTCAATGGTCAAAATGGAGGTCAGGAAAACAGGGTGTGTCACGTCAGCGGTTCTCACAGCAGTAAACATGTATGTTGGAGCTTTTCCTGTACAGGTGTCTTGAACTAGCTCCAAGACAGCGGAGTTTCATAACAAAACTAACGCTTAGAGCCAGGGTTTGTGAATGAATGCTACAATACTCTACTATTCTGGTAATGACGTTCTGCAAGAAGAAATCTAGAAAGGGTGGTAGAAGTGAAGCTATCTGTAAACACTTACTGCAAGGAAGATCTGAAGAGAACTGTGAGCCACTTCTATGTACTGATATTCAAGAAAACACCCCGAGACAGTGATATAACGATGATCCTCTGGTGCCCAGTCTGGGGCTGGGGTTACTGAGGTCACGGTGCAGCCTGGCCCATTCTCCATCCACCAAGAACGATGCATTGAGATATTAAAGGTCAGAATGAGATCTGTTTCCTGCAAAAGAACAAGTGAAGAATTAATGCGCTGGAAGGTACTCCTGTATCAAATGCCTCAGCAAGAGATTTCACAGGATGCATGAAGAAGCAAAAAGCAGCGATAAAACTGCACTGTCACATGAAAGCTAGCGGAGCTTGCCTGCAGCAAGCACAAGTAGCTGTATCTTGGCAGGCAGAATTGCTTTGGAGCAGAATAATCCTGCAACCCAGGATCTGTTCCTAGACATCATGGTAGCCTAGGCTATAACAGTAATTTCTGTTACATTGCCCCTTTTCCTGCAGAAACCATAAGGACTGATGGGTGTGCACATTTACACAGCAACCTTCCTCTGCTCAGTTCCTAGAAATACAGCCCACATTTTTGTGGTCTGATGTACCAAACTAAACAAGAGTCCTCAGGAACCAAGACTTCATAGACTTCAATATGTGTGGGTCATCTGCAAGGAGTTTATCTCATGCACCCGGTGAAGCAGACCTGTGGTAGCTCTACTGAAATATTAGAGAGGATGTAAAAAAGGGAATCTGTACATTTGCTTTCAAGCAAAACCTCTTTGCAATGCCTCTCTCAGATTTCTAACTTCCTAGGAGTCTGTAAGGAAACAGCTAGTGAGTGTTGCCTTGTCTAAAGACCGCTTAGCTTGTTAAAAAGGAGGGGCAGAGGCCTGCAACCTTTAACTCTCATGCAGCTAGTGCAATGGAGTAACTAGTCAGCCATGCTTTCCATTAAGATTGCATTTATAAATAGTTCATAAAGGATTAATAAATGATTAATATACATCATAAACAATACCATGGATAGGACTTTCATAAATTATACTTGGTTGCACATTTGAGGGTGTTATACATAGTTGTAACTAAACTATGGACTTTGTGGGTTCTGTAATAGCCTACAGTGTTTACCAAATCTTTATAAATAATTTGTAAGTGTAACTTCATTGTAAAGTGTGACTAGTTTGTGTGCACATGTGCTCAGTCATGCAAAAAAAATTGCTTTTAAGTAACGTCTTTGCAGAGCCAAACCACACCTAACCTACATTTTTTTCAGCCTGTTGATGACATTAATAATTAAGATTCTCATAAAGATTTTACAATGTAACTATTTAATTAGGTTTACCATGCCAAAAGGAATAGCATGCCATTCTGTAGCTGACATGTTGTGTCCGCATTTCCCTCCCTTTAAAAATAGTCATTTTTTCAGTCCCACTTATTTTCCCTCTTTGCATTAACACATGCAAAGGTAACTCCATCCAGAGAGGTTTTGGATAATGTCATGACTGACACGTCAATTGATCCATGATTACACTTGACACTGTAGTGTAGCTGAATGTTTTTTCTTGAAGTTGCAGTTCTTGTTTAAAAGTACAGAAATTTGGTACATTTAAAAAAAAAATCAAATACTGCCCTGCATAAGCACTCCCAGCTATCAGACGGCAGGAAGGACCATAAATATTTTTGCGATGAATAATTACCCTACATTATCACAGCAACCCAATCCAGCAAATAATAAGCTGTATGAGAAAATGAATGATGCTTCACGTGAATTTAGTCATGCAACTAACTTCAAGCGTTTGAAGGTGATCAAAGCAACAGTGAACATTTGTATAAACTATGCAAATTTCCCAAGAATAGATACATTTAACTGTGGTATGGCTATAGGTCTTCACCCCCAACAAACCTCTCCTTTCTCTGGACCGCTCCCTACCAAAGCTGCAGACACTGGAAAGTATCTGCCAGATGTTTCTTGGAAATAGGCATTTTTACCTCACAATGAAGCCAGAAAACTATTTTTCTTTCTAGAGTCTGGGCTGTTACGGCCCTTCAGTAACACACTGGCCTTCTCACCTGGTGTAAGAAGTTGAAGAATGGGGATCTTTGGAATAATTTTCTTAAAGTAACGGATTTATTCCTGCATGACTAAAATTAGAATCCATCATGTTATTGTCAGAAGACCTTTAAGCCATTCTAGTTACCACGGAAAATTCTTAACCTCTAGTCTCTTATCAGAGATGCAGCATGAAGGAATAGGACTCATTGTCTGGCTCTATTTTATCATTTGCAATATCTGAAGAAGAATCATGATGGACTAAACATATTTTACAAAGTGCAGACAAGGGATGGAAAATATATTCCTTGAAAAAGAAAGGGATAAACTGGCTTGCAGGAACTGAGTATTTGTTCTGCATCTGCCAGATGAAGTTAAAATGGATCAGGAGGAGCTAAACATAAAATCAAAACTGGGCTCTGTTGTTAGAACATCATTGCTCTAAAGACAGTTATGCTTGCTTACAAAGGGTGCAGTAATCCAAAACTTTACACGTTAAAAGCACAAGTTACACAGGAAATATAATCACACTTTAAAATATTTATAATTACATATGTAAATAAAACTTCACAAAGTCCAGCTTTCCTCCATCCCTCAATTTATCCCTAGATGATTTGCTGAAATATTTTGTTATTTAGAAAATTCCCTTGCCCTCAAATCATATTTTGGCAGTTAAGTTGAATGCTGTGATTAGGACTAAATAATCTTGTTTCATTCAGGAATAGTCTTTTAGTGCTTACCAGTAAAAAATTACAGATCTTTACCAGATCTATATTTTATTTCTATCTCCGAGTAATCAGTAAAATGCTGTGTTCTTTCCTCTGCTCATAAAATAGACCTGATACCTGCCACAGAAATGTGGTATTCCTTAATTCTTTATAATAGTAAAAACAAATAAATCCTACTGAAAGCCCCAACTTTGAAAAATGTGGTTGAGAAAGCTTTCAAGGAGCATGGCTATTATGTATTGAACCAGTTAACAGACAAGGTCAACTTCAGAAAGCAAAACTATACGCAGATGTGAAATCTGGTTCTGGTAAGATTAGGCATCATCCACGGCTCAGGTCAAACTTGGCTGGAATAAGAATGATAATGAAATCAGATTTTGACAAGCCAACATGTAAGTTAGACCCTGTAAATCCCTGTCCCCAAAATATGTGGGATAAGAATAAATACAGAAGGAGCCTATTCACTACAAAGTCAGCTGCTGCACAGTTAGACCTTCACAGGTATAAATTGTTATGGGCTTTGAACTTGCCTATAACTTTCAAACCATGTCCCCCTATACGCAACCATATTAGCGGAGCAGTTCCTGTTGTTTAGTAGTGAAGGTCACCCAGGTTACGAAAAAGTTTTACTTCTTAGTGAGAAAACTGTGAAGGACTTGAATCTCCTTGTAGAACTGTGTAAGCCAAGGAGGGGATGACGTATCTATCTTTAACATCTCTTATGCTGAAAACACTTAGAGCTATTTTTGGACAAACTCCACTTGCTATTTACTTTGTTCACTGTTTGAATACAGTCTTAGTGGACATAGACAAAGTCTACACTGGAAGCTGGGGATTTGTTGTACTCTCCAGTGTATTTGCCGTCTGTTGTCTTTCCAACATCTGTGGCTCAAACACTGTTCAGGGAAATGCAGAGAAATGGTCTGATAAGCCTTGAAGCTATGAAACCTAACAAGAGCTGTTGATACACATTGGGCATGCTGATATGGTGTTGTTCACAGTCTGTATGTCAAGGAAGATTTCATTATCCTAAATTCAACAAACAGCTGCTTCCTTCATGGACACACAAATACATCTGTATGAGCTTTATTGATGATCACTGTACTGCTTTTGTAAATCCTGCTGGTATTTGTAAAGCCTGTTAATGAAAATTGGTGCATTAAAGTAGATTTTGCTGTTCATCAAGGAGGAAAAAAAATAGAGGAAAATATTTAGTAGGACATCTTTGCTGATATTCTTAAGATGTGCTGGTATTTGTAGTGCTCAGGAGAAGTACTGCTGGATTAGACAAAGGCTAGAGTTTGGCGGTGTCATAGACAGATCTCAGAGATTATAAACTGAGACGTCTTCAGATTAAGTCTGTAATTTTATTTCAGCTTAGATTGTAAAAAATGTTGAGCTCCGATGATTTTGTGCTTGTGTTTAGTATGGTAGATAACAACTTTTGCTGCGGTTAACTGCACAGTACATAACATTTTCTGGCTGAGGACAGCTGATGACAGAACATGGCAGCAGAAAGCTTTGTAAAAGCTGCCAGAAATTAATACAATCTTCTTTGCATTAAGAAGCAGCAGGAGGACAGCAGTGCTCAAAATGAAGACAGCTCTGTGTGTATTGTATTACCAATAGTACATATTAGTAAGTATACTATCTCTATGTAGCAATTACAATATATTACTCTCTCAATGATTTTTGTTGGGTGCAGCTTGGAGATCCCAAACACAATGCCAAGAGAAAAAAGAGGCAGCAGTGATTCAGGGTGATTCTCTTTGAAAGTCTGGGAGATCTCGCAGACTCAGGGAAGTTAAATTGTACTGACTTCAATGGTTGTGGCTTGCTGTGTCATGGCAAGTAAGTTTCTTCCATTTTTCTAATTAGGAGTTACTGAAATCTGTGCAAACCTGCCAAGCTTCTGTACAAGTTTTGTCAAATACAACTATGTAAACACTTGTTTCATTTTTCAAACTCAAACTAGCAAGAACAGGCTGCTTGGAGACTGAACTATCACACAAGTTTTCAGTGATAAAAGATCAGGGTCTGAAAGCATTTGTAGTTCCAGATGACTCGGTTGCACAGAGGCCTCTACAGGCATTTTTTTTTTTTCTGTTATCTCACTTTTCCACTAAAACCAGCTCCCATGAGGCAGTACCATTTTTTCGGGCAAGCAAACCTTTTCCTATCTAAAGAAAAAAACTGCCCTCACTGAAGGATCAAAATAGAGCTTGGAAGCTGTGTTTCTTTTTTCTTTTGTCTTTTTTTTGTCTTTTGCTTTTTAATCCACAATTGATATAGAGGAAATAATTATTGTGTAATTGTGTAGGGATCGTGGATCTTTGAAATTCCTGATCTTTTGTTATCCTGTTGCATCTGAACTGATTTTTAGCCTTTCCACTATTTTGCATGTGTGTGATGCTTTCCCTTTCATTTGAATATTTTTTTTTTCAGTAACCTAGAATCCTATTCTTTAATTTCCTCTTACAAAACTATTTCATACCAGTATAATTCCAAAGTGGATATGGAATTTGATTTACGTATGTGTCATTAAGCAGGTAAGGTTTAACCAGTCTGAATCCACCCAACAGATTTACTTCTGAAGTTCCTACCTGAAAACCAGCAAAAATTGTCTCGCTATTAGTTTTTCTCAGTATTCTGTTAAAAATGTTCCAAGTGTATCTGAAGTGATTTCCAATGTACTTCTGAAGATTTCATTGAATTAGTTATAAAGATACCAGCATGAAAGAAAGAGATGACTCAGGTGTCCTGATTTTCTTCTCTAAAATGAAACTGGAGTGTTATATTAATAAAATACTACAAAATAGTCCTCAAAAAGCATAGGTACTACTATACAGGGGTTGACATTGTTGCTTACTATTCCATTACATGATACTTATCAATAATCTTAAGAAATTGTTAGAGCTGCAATCAATGTATCTTAATTAAGATCATATTTTTTAGTATTGGACTATGTACATTGACAAACCTAACAATTTTAATCTGCTCTGTTTCAACTCATTAAAAAAAAAGATACTTGCCAAACTCCAGAATGTTAATTTAATCAGTTCAGTGGCATCAACATTTTTCATTAACATCTTTGTTCAAAAAGTTTCTATCTATATAGTTCTTCAAATAAAAATATCATAAAAAGAAAGTAGAAACTTTCAGTTTGACTTGCAAGGTTAAAATGATTATTACTATCCCATGAATATTTTTCATATTTAAACAGAATATTTTTAGATTAAGAATGTTCTGGGCTAAGATCCTTTGAATATTTTTTCTGCAGAACAAGAGAATTAAGCCCATCCCAGTAGCCCAATGTCACTTATCACTGGGACTGAGAAGTTGCAGTCCCTGTGCTATCACACAGAAATTTTAATTTAGCTCTTGTACATATTTAGCAAAGATCTTGAGCACTAGAATTTTTGTAATTTCTTGGAAAATGACTTTCTGGAGGATTTAAGCTTGTTCAATGATAACTGAAATAGGCAGCTGACCAGAGGCACTCACATCCCAGAATAGTAGCTAACTCTGTGGAATCTTACTTATTTCTCACTGTGGAGTAATCAGGGATATCATTCTGGAATTGAGAAAATTTGTTGAAGGAAATTGAGTCAAATGTAATATCTTGTTTTGAAAAGTTTCAGTTTTGACAAATTGCTAGTCTCTAAGGAAAACAGCTTGCCTCCAAACTTGTTAATGTGAGTGTACAGTGGCCAGTTTTCCAGCCTCAGGTGATCGACATTGTTCTATCCCTAGTGATGGGCATGGGATCTTATTAACCAGAACAAAAACTCGCTTCTTTCATTCCAAAAGACAAATCTATTCTGAAGTTTGTACCTGAAGGTACAAAGATGCAATTTAAATATTTACTGGGGTACCAGAAGATTATGATCCCACAGATATCATAGAAAGTAAAGTTTCTGCTTCGGGGTGGAATTGAGAGGCCTGATTTAGGGCCGGGGTCCAGAGCTGGAAACAAGGTGGTGGCACATGGTCTCTTTTCCCACACCAAAGCTGTGTTCCACAAAACAAAACTAGCAAAGAATTTTGTGATTGTATTAAACTCAATGTGCTTCTGGATCTCTTTCCGAAGGGAATGTTCTGAATGGTTCCATAACCCTGGTGGCTCATTTTGAACTGAAAACACATGATTTCACTGCTTTCACAATATATCAGTACTAGCTTTTTATGAGTAAGCCATAATGCTTTTAAAGAAGTTTAAGTCTTTTAGCCTCTCGGGACAGATTTTTTTTCCTCTTCTTTTTAAATGGTAAAGGAGGTATAACTCTTGTCTTGGTTTACGCAGGCAAATACACAGATCAATAGTGCTTAGTATTTGCAGACACAAATATAAATAACCTCTTATTTCTAAATAAAACCCTTCTAAGCACAAGGACATCGTATATTTGGATAATATCCAAAAGACTATGCAGAGCTTCCAGTAAGCTGGGAACAGAGTTCTGCTGGCTGCAAACAGAAAGGTCTAGGCCTTGAGTAAAATAACAGGATGAAATGAATGTCCTTAAAATGCTTCCCTTTTCTAGAATAAATGGTTTACTGAGTTGCCAAACCACCTCAAGAATACTTTCCTTCATCATCTCTGTCCTAGGCAAAATTTTGCATGGTCCAACATTTAGTAAGGAAGGATGCAGAAGTGTATGGTGTAGAACTTAAACATCAGTAGGTTTATAGAGTGTATGCAGAAAGAAATTCCAGCTGACGAGGTTTGTTCAGTGTCCCTTGGCGTTGGTTATTACATAGTGTTAGATGCTGTAAACCAAAATGCATGTGTACTGTGACAAACCTTCGTTTTCTGTTTCCTATGACTTTTTACTCTCTTTTAAAATATAAATCATTATCTTGTCTATTTATTTTTTTTTGCTTTAAACAGCTCAATTCATTCATGACCCTAGGCTGGACCTCATGTCTACAGTGAAGAATGTTTTTTTGTCTGAATAAGCCTCTGCTGTCAAATCTAGAAAAATCTATAACCTGCAGCGCATGCAGGAAACAGTAAGTAGACTTGAAGAGAGTTCTCAGACCACAGAAACAGTGTTATCCCAGAAGTGGTTTTAGGAAACATGAGATCATTGTCATGCAGAAGGGCTTCATGAAATACCAGGCCAAGGATAAATACATGTTGTACCTAATACTCTGTAGTCTAAGCACTTCTAGCCAGCAGTGATTTTATATGCATTAAGATTTCAGAGTAATTAAAAAGAAGCCTGGATGAGTCAGGAAATGACTAAAAGGTATGTGGAGTCATCTTAGTCAGTTTGATTCAAATCTAGACCAGGTGAATATTTTCAAAAGGGTTTACTTCTGTGGGTAGGTTGCAACGAGCTAAAGCATCAATTTAAAATGCATAGCTAGTCCTCACAACCCACCTGCATTCTCAGTAGGAAATAAAATAGCCAGATTTAAATGGTTTGAATTCCTCTGCAGTCTATAGAAAGGACCCAGTTGAACGAGAGTGCTAAGTATTCCTGAAGGACTCTGAAAAGCTGCTTAGGGAACCTAGATAAGATGTTGAGCAGGAAGTCAGCCACAGACTGATGGTAAGGAAGCACAGAGGCAGAAGTGGAAGTGTGGGTTATCTCCATATAGCCCTTACCCCTGTTCAAGAAATGGTGTGGAATAACTATCCTGCATCGACTATTTCAGGGTCTTTCACTATAACTTATTCCACTATTGACCAGGCTGATAAATGTCATCATCCACAGAATTAGATTCAGATCTGAAGCTGTACAGCATTCACGTAGCTTGCAAATTTGGGCCAGTAAAACAAAAGTCAGATCAGTGAAGCCACACCAATACACACTCAGCACAAAGCCTGTGTGTCGCAGTCTCAATTGCAACACTGCTGAAAATTTACAGCAAGGACATTTCTGACCATTAGTTTGACACATTTTACACCTAGATGTGACTTTTACCAATTTTAAGGGATTGCACAGCTGCAACTCCATCAGGTGACATAGGAAAACTTGTGTCCCAGTTTTCGGTGCTCATGTGTGGCAAGAGCTCCTTTTGCCTGAGCTATACTTAGCCCACAGACTTTGAAAACCACCTTTAGTACCTGTCTGAAAGGTTCTATTTTTTTTCAAAATGAAAAAGACATTTGTCACAGGAACACGTTATATGACTCTGATAAACTTTAGTTCATAAAGAGTTCATTCATGTCCTTGCAGGTGATGATGGTTATTAGAATACCTAAGGCTATATTCAGATTTGATAAATCAAACTCTTCACTTTACATGCAGTAATTAATTTAACAGTAGGTGAAATTGCTCTTTCTTTTTGTGGTGTGATATTATGTCACTCAGCATGGGCCACAGATTAGTTTTATTAAAACTAATTTGATTAGCCACTACTGTCATCTAAATACAGAAATAATAAGATCAAACTTATCTTGTACACAGTGAATTCACAGAGTGAATTACAGATGTTTTGTATATTGGCTGCTTCCTGCATTTGAGAATTATTTGAATTATTTCTAAGAAACAAGGTGCACAGTTTCTCCTCTTCTAGAGCTGATAATTCTTTTTTTTTCCCTACACTGTGCCTCAGAAATAATTTTGAATAATGAGGCTACTCAGGAATTCCAGTTTTAGCTAGTTTTAGCTTTCAAAATGAAAAGAACAGGAATGTGAACAACACTGCAAAAAATGTGTTTCAACATTTTCAGGAGAAAATATTACACTTCTCCAAACTTGACTTATTAGGCCACTTAGGCTGCATTTGCAAACTGGGAAATGTTAGCACTCCCACATATGCAGTGTAGGTGATACGGGTTCAAATCCTGGGTTCAGAAATAAAAAATAAGCTAATCACAAACTTCTATTCTGATGTTACAAGTCTTATGGAAACAGACTAAAAAGAAACTTTGTCACCTACATTAATAAACAAACTACAATATCAAACAAGCTGGTGTTAGCAAACATTTCAAGTACGTGTCCTGTCCTCTTGTGAAATATTGCTAAGACGTGACAATGCCCACTGCTTTAGTAAATTGCAGCCTCCTAAGAACAATTCAAAGCCATTTAAAAAGATTCAGTGCATAACTTTGGGTAAATGTATGTTTTTTATTAAGTTTTCAGAAGCTCACCCTGACGAATAATATCATGATGTCATGCTAGATTTTTTAGCTAGTTTGAAGGAAAGTACCTCATGTACTGCAAAAGAAACTGTGGCAATTTAAACCAGTTAAGGTACTAATCCATAGATGAATAGCCTGTCAGTCTTTTAGGTGTTGACTACGTGGCATGCAATGCTGCTAAAGCATAGAGGACTACCTGCATATGTAAGAATATATGTGTTCTTATATATAATGCAAGAACACCTACTTTAAGATGGCAAAACCTCCTCAATAAAAAGATCCATTATTTTGCTAATCTTATACTTAGCACCAGTTCGTACAACCTATATACCAGCCTGTATAATATACATAAGATGTACAAAAAGTATTATGTGGATTCAGTGTGCAGGTTTACAGTTTTGAACTGATGGTGTTGTTAGGTGGTAACAAGTTATTTTCCAGATATCGCACTATTTCTTCCTAAAACTCTTTACATCAGCTTTTGTTTCTTGTGATTTAATTCTCTTTCCTCTTAGATACAAATATTTTCGTCTGGTATTTTGTGGAAGATGTAGTGGTTAACAAATAAACCATGTTATTTAATGATGTGACAAATGTTGTTTGGTATTGTATTTTCCAGTGTAGTCTTGTAAAAGCTTTATTCTCTTTTTAACAGTTAAATTAAAATTAATATAAAGAAAAATAATACAGAGTGATCCAAATATTTCCTCTTTTAAACACTCTTTGTCCCTGCTTTTTACTTCAGGTATTAGAGCGCAATATTTAAGAGATATTTTACGAAAGACAACACAGAAAACCCTATTAATTGAGAAGTAGGATCTAGTATCTGGCAGGCACCCTTAAAAATTAATTCCTAGATCAGCTATGTATTAACGACAGTTCAGTGACAGTTCATGTCAGGCGTCAGCTCCACTGTTGCTGAAGACTTATGTTTGGATGCTTTGCTCCATCTCACAGGGTTGTGCAAAAGGGAAGATTGCCTTTCAGTTCAAATTTACATTGATGGGTCCCAAGACAGCTTGAATGTGGGGGGTCTCCGCTCTCACACAGGACCATTGGTAGTTTGCTCACTTTTCAATGAGAATCGAGCTCTCTCTGTGGCAGAGCACTGACTGGCGGGGGAGCAGCTCTGCAGGAAAGGACCTGGGGGTCCTGGTGGCCAACAACATTCTGGGCTGCATTAGGAGGAGTGTCGCCAGCAGGCTGAGGAAGGTGATCCTTTGTCTCTGCTCAGCACTGGTGAGAGCCCACCTCGAGGGCTGGGTCCAGTTCGGGGCTCCCCAGTACAAGAGAGAGAGGCACATACCAGAGCCAGTCCAGCAAAGGCCACCAAGCTAGTTATGGGCTGGAGCACAGGACGTCTGAGGAGAGGATGAGGGAACAGAGCCGTTTCAGCATTAATAGCAGAAGGATTGTGGGGATGCTACTGCTGCCTGTAACTACCTAATGGGAGGGCCTAAGGAAGGCAGAGCCAGGCTCCTCTCAGACGTCCACAGCAGAAGGACAAGAGGTAACAAATGCAAGTCGGAACACAGTAAACTCTGCCCAGATGCAAGGATTTTTTTTATTTTTTTTTTAACCATGAGAATGGCCAAACACTAGAACAGGTGCCCGAGATGAGGTAAAAATTCCATCCTTGGAGATATTCAAAATTTGACCAAAAAAGCACCTGAACAATGGCATTTAATTGGCCCTCCTTTGTGAAGGGAATTGCACAAGGTGACCTTCCAAACTGTCATTTTGTGATTCAAAGTGTCTTTCCTTGAATACTTAGAAGTGTTGTTGCAGTTTGTCAAAAAACAAACAAAAAATGAGCCAAACAAACAAACAAACAAGCCCGATTACAGAATGGATTGTCTTCCTGCAGCATGAATATCAAAGTCTTATTATAACATACTAGGGAGCATGTCAGTAGTAAAAGCACAGCAACTCAAGTCTGACTTGCACGCTAATCTGCAGGGAAAATATACTTCCAGAAGCGAAGAATAGATTTTTAGCTTACATGCTTTCTGCCTTGATACAACCTGGCCATGTCTCCTTCAGTGAGATGGGGAAGGAAAAGGTTGCACTGGAGTGGCATAAATATTGGCCCCAAAGGTTTTGTAGAGATTTTTAATGATGCAGCTACAATTAGGACTCTTCTCTATCTTGCCAATGAAATACCACAAGTAACCGGGAATAAAGAAATGAAAGCACTCAAAAATTTAAGAGATTTATTTCAAAATGTTTTCTTTCCCTTGCATTCATTCAATTTGAATCATATAATTACAGTACTTAGGTGTGCATATTTTATTTGCAAGCATTTCATGCTGGCTAGCTAAAATTTCACTTAAGAAAATCTCTTCAGTATCCAGCTCTCTATCCAAAGACCCTCCAGTTTCCAGCCAAGATGAAACACTAGGAGCAATGATCTTTAATGAGCGTAGCTTAAGAGGAGTAACTAGAACAGAGCTCTATTTCTGTAGACTGAATCAGTGATTGAAAACTTTATTTAAGAAACTGACGGGGAGTAGATTTACCATTCTAAGTGTAGTGTCTGTGTCAGTTTCTTAAATTAAGTTTTCAGGAGCTGATTTAGCCCAGGGAAATGCAGAAATCTGGTTGAAGTGTCTCTTGGGGCTGTTTATACTAAATTTTTTGTTTGTGTTTAGTGCTAATGCAGAATTAGAGGAACTCCACTGTCAAGATGTTAGAAGATCGATGCTTTTATTACTTTGAATTGGAAAGCTGGTATACACAACAGAACAGTCTCAGGGGGAAGAGTGATACAGAGAGCTCTTCTTTGATTTCCTGGTGCTTAAGAATATTGCAAAATACTGTGAATTCAAAGAAGTAGCGTTCATTCTTTTTGGTCAAGGAATAAATATAGTATATCTGGTTTATTAAATATAGACTGGGTAAAAATATTTTCAAGGAAATGTATATGTGCCCAATGGAAAACTATATAAACTTCAATAAATAATTCATATTTGCAGTATCTATATAATCACTTTACTATGAAGTGCCAGTGATATACCACATGTGCTCTGTCTCTTTCCTTGGAGTAAAACTCATAAAATACTTATAAGAGAGATCTTTTGTTTACACAAAGACACATAGCTTTTACATCAACATCACTGATTTTTTTTTCTTTCTTGAACAAAAGCATTGGAAGTATTAAAGCTTCCCTGAATTCCTAGCATGAGAGCAGTTTTCTATGATGTACATTAGTGCAATTCTGACTTCACCAGGAGTTGAATTTGCCTGGAGAAAGTAGCAGTAAAGCCCTATATGCTTCTAACCTAAAATAAACGCTTTAATTTAATCTGAAAGAGTGGTCTATAAAGTATTATTACATTTAAGGCATACATCTCTTAAATAAAAAAAGGATCTAGTCTCAAAAATGAATGGCAGAGTTAAACCTGAAAATAAAGATTACATAGTTTAGTCCTCAAAAGTTAGGAAATTACAAACTCCTTGGTTCTGCCCTAGTGCACCTCAGCCCTATAGTATTAATTACACACTGATGTGTCACCTGAGCTGAGCACACATCATCCTGTAAAACTTCATCCTTAAGTTACCCTCACATATTTTTCAGTCTTTTAACCTGTAGAGACTTACAGCTTAATCCAAAATAAGTTCCGAATTTATTTCATTTTTGTACTGCCGATAATTCCATTAAATTAATTGGACTCTCACAGAGGTTAAATTTGTCACACTGAGACCAGACATTTAGATAAACACTTTCCAAGACGTACACTGAACTCATTAATAGATCTTTCCATACTGATGGTGGCATGGGTAGCTTTTTCATTCTGGGTATGGTTTTCCTGCTGATTTTGGTAAATATACTGTGATTCCTTAGCATACTGAAGAGAATGTCATATGAGACAAAGTTTAATGTTGTCAAAACCATTTTTGTTCTGACCTACCCACAAGGCATTCTCCAAAAAGGAAAACTATATCCAGAGAGAAGTTTCAATAGTTCATGGTCATAATAGAAAGAAGTATTAAGTGATGCTATGTTGTGGTCTGTTGTGAGTCCAATACTATTATATTTTGATTAATTACATGAATGATTGAAAAGAGAAAAGACTTATTAAGTGTATACTGAGAGATTGCAAGTATGTTTTAGAAAAGAAGTAGAATTCAAAATCATCTTGAGAAACCTGAGATTTGTCCTGGAAAGTGCTATTCAGCAAGGACAAGTGGAAAGTACGACACTTAGGGTGAAATAACTAAACGTGCAAACACAGCACGGGTAACAACAGCCTGGGCATTGCTCTCTCACAAGGGAGTGGAAGGTTATCACGGTTCACAAACTGACTAGAAGTCAAGACTGTTGTGTGGCTGCAGAAAACGAGTCATCCTTCTGGATTGTATAAACCGGAGGGCAGTCTGCAGCACTGATGCAATTCATGTTAGCTTAGTATTGGCAAGGCTTCAGCTCAAAAGACTTCAAGAAAAACTGTGGACTGACTGGAGAGGAGCCAGAGGGGAGCAATTACAATGAGCAGATGTCTGAAAACAAGACCTATGAAGAAATATAGAAGGAACTAGGGTTTCCTAGCTCAGAAGAGAGAAGACTGAGAGCATAATCAGCTGTAGAAAAGAACCGAGTAACCTGTTTCCCTGCCTATGATGGAGAGACACCCATCATTGGCCAAGGAACTAGACTACATTGCAAAGAGGATACAAATTAGATCTTGGGGAAAAAAGTTTCTGAAGCCAAGGGAGAGGAGATCACTGGAAAGGACTGCCTGGGGAGTCTGTGTGATCTATCGCTGCTGGCATTTCAGAGCAAGATAGACAAACTTCTGTCATGTTTTCATACGTATTTAGGCTGGGGACATGAACTAATTGACCTACTGAGTCATTCAGCAATGTGAATCTATGATTATAATGACTGAAAACATGGTTCTGGGAATATATAATGTTTATAAATATGTAACACTTATCACCAGTCATTCCATCGAGATTTGATATATTTAATATAATAATTGGAAGTACGCAACATGTACAGCATAAACAACTGAATTTAAATATAACACTTTTCCCTGGAGTTTTCTAACAGATATGAGCAGTTTTAATGCAAGAAAAGGGAGCCTTGTTTATAGAAGTAATTTTAAGTGAATGACTCTCTATAAAAATTTTCTTCTTTCTTAGGTCCCCAACTTTTGACAGGATGATTCCTATAGTACTGCACAGTCCATTCTGTGGAACTCTTGAAAAAGAGTATGACCTGTAATGGCTGGAATGCATTTCTCTAGCTTTGGTTGTCTAATTCTGAGCTGGTCAACCATATAGTCAATGGAGCTGAAAAGGCACTTTCAGGGTATGGATCATCTCACCAGGTGTAGAAATCTTCTTCAGTATGAGGTGAATCACACCTTAAAATGTTCTTTGTTTGCAAGTCCTTTGGCTTTAGAGCAGATCTAGATACTAATCCCAAGGTAGATATCTGCATTCAATTCAACTCCATATACTTAAGAAATTAAACCGGAAGTATAGATACCCTGGAATATATATAAATCAGATGAAAAATAAATAATATTCCATATATGTATAACCTGCGAGCCAACTGCATGTTTTCTGAAGTTAGATGTGCTAAGAGGACACTTCACCTGGAAATACCTGGTATTAGAACAACTATTTGATAAGTTGGAAATTCCCTCATGCATGAAAAGAATTGGTTTAGTTAAATATATAATGTGGAATTTCCTTTGGAAGAATACTGAAATTCTGCTTGAAAATTAAGAAGATTATTTGCTTTGACATGTATGTATGATTCCAAAACTTCTTGAGCTTTTTGGAAACTTGGCATTAACCAGCTATGAACTCATGTAGCTTATGAAATTTGAGGACTCTGAAACAAGGTTCCTGGGGGTCTGTGATACTGGAAAACTTATTTCTAGGTCAATCAACTAAATGGTTGATTGATGGGTGCCTGCGACCTCCAGGAACTGCGGCAGTACTGTAGTCAGTTCCCAGCTTTCTGCCAGCATTTTGCTGTGGCTGTACTGCTCTGGATTAAAACTCCAAACTTCCAAGCTTTCACACTGGAACTAACCACCAGCTTCTCTGACAAGCATCTGATAACCCACCACAAAAACTAGAAAGAAGACAAGAGACATACTGTATTCGTAATATCAAAACTTTCTGCAGAATTCATATTAGGCATGATGAAGTTGATTTAAGTAGCCACAAAAAAAGTAAAAAAATTTAAAAAGCTATAAATTTTGCAGGCAACTAACTGTTATCTAATTCTGTAAAGAGGAATTGGTTTGCAAACTGAAAACTACAGATTCAGTAAAAGGAGACAGTGTGGAAATTTAATGCACCTGGGATTGTTTTGGCAGCATTAGCTTGAACATAAATGTTAAATTGCCACAAAGAATAAGAGGAAGTCATGAATGCTCAGTTATAAAAAAGTCTCAGATACAGAAAAAAACACATTTAAGATATCAATAGTAGGTGGAAAAATAATGCTATAAACAAGTATTCAAGCGTTCAGAGAGATGAAAATGACAAATTTTATTTGGGACACAGTCAGAATTTAAAAAATGAAGTCCAATAAGTTTGATAAGGTGTTTTTATTAAATGGGCAGAATAGGGATAAAATAGGTTCCAGAAATTTTTTCCCACTTAAACCTGAAGCCAGTGGAATTTCCTGAAGCTTAGCATCTCTTAATGTTCACTGTAATCTTAAAATGACTTGTTAAAATACAGTAACACAAATGAAATTTTTGGAATCAGAAATAGCTTGCAGTATTGAGCATGTTTGGGTCATGTTTTATTCAGAAGATTAAGATATGATATCACTTGATTTTGAATCTTTAAATTTAAATCTGCTTGCAAACAAAGCGGCCCTGGATATCTTCTAGATTTTGCAAAAGTGAGCCTACCTGTAATTAATTTAGTCTGTGGTTAGTGAGACAGGTAATCGTGTATAAGTTCTGCTCTCTTTGTATGAACCTGAAAGTAATTTTCCTAGTTTCCATTTTCAGATGACAATTTTCATATCTGTTAAGTCTTAACTTCCTACTCAGTGTTATTCCATTTCTTAGCTGCCATCATACCTGTTGTGATCGTTATCCTGAATAATTCCAGTCTCTACTTAACATCCTTTGCTATTAGCTGTAATTATCAGCCAATATTCATGTAACATGCCTAGGGATGTATTAGATGCAGTGTGTCTTGATCCCTGCACAGAGTTCATATGCTTTTGAAATATCAGCAGGTAAGGCTCCTATTGCTAGCTTCAAATTAGATATTAAACATTGGACTAATATAGAATATGTCTTCCTGATAACAAGCAGATCAAAGTTTATGATTCCTGTTCTACGTGCAAGGGCCATGTTCTGTTCAATGTTGCAACTCTCTAAATCAGTCATTAGCGGCAGTGTTTGCTCGGTACTGATAAACACTTTCACTGGATCTCTGGATATAATTCTATGAAACGGAGTTACTGATACTACCACTGAATGATGAATCAAAGTGAACAATCATACTTTACATTTCCTATTAAAATCCGGTTATTACTTTCTTAGAGGTATATTATTCCTCTGATACAGAGCAGACAGTTTGACTAAACATGGAAATGATCTGTAACAAGATAGAACTAAATCTTTGATAAAACCCAAATGGAAGATTGCAAACTCCTTGATCAGATGAGATGGAAAATCTTATCAGTGAGGGGATAGTTATTGGATATATTTTATAGAGTTAGAGCTTCATTTATTTATCAAGCCCTGCACATTGTTTAACCATTCACACCAAAACTATGGATTGCAGAAACAGAAGAAGGTCTCTGCCCGTTGCTAAAAAATGGCATCAAGTTCTTTAAGCTGCCACCTTTACATTGCATAATATAACTGAAAATCTGCCTGGGTCTGTCTCTACATTGTTAAGAATAATTATCTTTAGGAGAAATGTTCAGAACCGAACTGATGCAGAGATACAGGCAAACAGATATATATCACTACCTATATACATGTGTGAGCATGTATACACATACTTACACTCACTTTCTCTCTCTATATAAGGAAGGACAATGAGTGAAATCAGTGAACAACGACCCCTGTCATCTGTCAATGACATCAACCTCTTGGTACAATAACCTACATCAGGGAATAGATTGAAGTCTCTTGTTGGGGCTTCTCTTACTTATATCTTAATTACATCTTTTACTAGATATGATTCCATTTTGTATAACTTACGTACTAGGCTACCAATGAGCATAGCAAATACAGTAAATGCCCCTAAAATTTGTAGTACTAAAAGTTAGGGCAGGATTAAACTCACTTAACTTTAACCTTCTAAAAGTTAGGTATCTAGTCGAAGCTACCTCCCTGGTTGAGTTATAGTCAATGGAGAGGAGCAGGTAGTGCTAAGAGGGCAACTGCTAACCCTCCTGTTTTTACAGGTGCCAAAGATAGTTGTGATAAAGTGTCTTGTAAGGAAACAACAATTTTCCACTGGCCTCAATGACTACCATAATCTAAATGCCTGAACTTCAAAGAGGTACAAGATAATTTGGGTTATTTACTGTTTTTCTTGATATTCCTGGGGCTGGAAGAGAACCTTATCCAAGTTCTTCTGATACGAGGGGAAAAGCTTGTGTTAATGTAAATGTAGTTGAATTAAGCTCCATTCATCGAAATATTGAAATCTCTTTCTTGTCCTCCTCAATGCATACTTTTTGCTGATTTCCTGAAATTGAAAAAACAATGACATGTGTCCTAACAGATATGTATATGTTTATATGTGTCTGAGTACCTGGCTACAAATACACACTGTTAATTTGAGGATATTTTGTATATCTCTGTGTGTATGTTGTATGTTCAATAGTCATCTTGTAAAAGTAGCAGCCACTACTGTTCCGTTGCACGTGTTTATACATAAAGGTTATGTTGGGACAAACATTAAAATTCTGTTTTCACTTGCTTATGATGTTCTGAGTGCAAAAGAGATGGCTTTATCTGGACTTGAATAAATTAGGTACTTTTCTTTAAAGCCCCATTGAAGCTATTCACCAGTGAACACCAACCCTAAAGTCTCTATGCACTGGTCTTAATCTGCCCATAGAAGGAAAAGACAAGTACATATTCATTTGCCTTAAATCAAAAGTGAACAATACCTCCTTTGATCAAGTGCATATGTGAAACATTTTCATTCATTCTATCAAGGTTTTTTAAAAAATGCATAGAAAAGGATGAACAATATGGAATCTGTGAAAAGTTTAATCTTTTAATGTGTTGTTTACTGTATTACTGTCAGCAAATCATAGTCAAAGCTAACTTTATTTATCTGATGTCTAAGTTAGAAATATATTTCAAATTAATCTATCAAGACAATGAACTTCTTTCCTTAGTTTAGTATGCAGAAAGAGTATAAAGCTTGTTGAAAATACTTATTAGCAAACTCCCTGATGTTAATATATTCAAATCATCACAATTGGATCAGTAAAAAGAAAACTGTCTAATTTAATGCAAAATCTCTCTAAAATATGACTTCTGTTTCTGCTTCATTCACTTTAGTAACATTTGAGTATAGAAATACACATTGGCCTGGAAAACTACAGGTCTGGTAAAATGACATTGAAATCTGACCAAGCAGAGGAAGGTAACAGAGCGTACTGATACATATGTTGTAAATGCAATACGTACACTGAAAACAAAGAGTAGAAGGACCAGTCACCTCTATATAAAAGAACTATGGACAAGAAAAAATAACATTGGTATATAATGTTTGCTTCAACACATCTGATAAATTCAGAGCAGAATCTTTATCATTCAACCCTCCTTTCAACACCATTAGCGCCATACTGCATAAGCAATATTTATTCTCAGAAATCTTGAGTACATCTCGTAGATTCTGCTGTGATCAGGAAATTGTGTATTAAAAAATAAGTAAATTCTAATTCTATTTTAACTGATCCAGACCCTGAGTTTTCTTAGATAACCGTACTGCAATTGGTCTAATGAATATTTAGTTTAATAATCTCTACTGGAATCCCATCTATCGTCTAGTCATTATGATAATTAGGTTACAAACTGACATATGAGTTATTTCAGCGTGGGCTTTGTATGCAGGTTCACACCAACTGAGCTACTCAAAGAGGAAAAGTTTGTCTTGTGACACTGAAATTCAGTGTGAGTTTGCGGCTTAGATGTATGTGCCTTGGTTAGCTTTAATTTAGCTAATTTTACGTAACAGTATTAATTAAGAAGGTGCACAAAATAATTCAGCCACTTGCTTAGAGGCCCTGGATGGGCTTGTGCAGTAAGATCCACGTTGCTGTGACTATGTGGCTATCAGTATTTAACCTAAACAAAATAAAGGTGTCATGGTTCTGACTACATAAAAAAGCCATCTCACATCTTCCTTGCATTTAGGGTCATAATTCATTTTCTACTTCCTTTGCTCTGGCAAGTAGTATAATACTACCCTTTTCCTGGTAAAAAGGGTGGCTGAAACAACTTGAATATGTATTTGAGACAATATGCTTGGTAAGGAGGAAACAAAAGGCCTAATGTCTTGCCATTTCTCTTTCACTCTCCTCCCTTTTTGATAGCCAGCCACTGAGGCAGAGGTAACTGATTTTGAATAGCATAAAATAACTACATCACAAGACACCTAGTGAACAAAGAGAAAAAAAAAAGGTGAGCATTAAGTTATCACTGTACCTTGTGTGAACATAGGTGTAAGACATACATTTGCAGAAAATAGTAGGATGCGAACATTACGTGAGAACCATATCGTAATGCTTATGTACAATAAGGAATGAATTGCAGCTGTGTAACAAACTTAATTCTAGCGTTTCCAAATATGCAACACTTCAACTTCCCAAGTATTTTTGCAATGGATGTAGGCTGTGAATAGTCTTATGTGTTTACCATACAAGCTTCTGCAAACATTTGCTAGACTTCCTTGGTTGTTCGTCAACCATACGTATAAAAGCTATACTACAGATATTGTTGCAGAAAAGTCCTTGCACATTTTCACATAGGCCAGCTTATTTTTTTTCATTTGTTTAAAGGTACTGATTCCAAACTTGCCTCCTCCGGTACATCAAGATCATACAGTGCATTGCTATTGTAGCTACTATTTTTAAACATTTTTTGATCCGTCTGGCAGGCTGTTTCTAGTGGTCTTTTATGGGATTTAAACTAGATCTTTCTGGCTTTGAGAGGCTGTGCTCATTTATTTTTACTCACTAGAAAACCCTCCAAGCTTTTGAGCCAGTTTTTTTCATTAGAAACTAATAAATTTGACTTGAACATACATGATGCTAAAAGGCTTAGTTTGCTGTGACCTGACATAGCTTACTCTGTCATCTAAACCTCTAAGCTTTATTTGTAAAGGCTGTTAATGCCACATCAGTATTCAGTTCAGAACATGTAATAGTTCTTTCTTCAGGCACAGTTCTATGAAACATGTGAAACTAATCTGAGATAATGTAACTCACAACAGAGATAGAGAAGAATATTCCCCTATTATTGAGCAGTATCCAGAAAACCAGGAGGTGACTAATAAATGGGACAAAATGAATTCTTTTATTTCTGCCCATCCTTTTGTATTTCACCGAGTGTGCACATTCTAGGCAGGATGATACAGTGCAAGAGGGCTGAGCTGGCATGGGTTACTATGACTTCTTTATGCTTTTAATCAGTACATTTGATCATTCGTTCATATAGCATTAGTGTTTCTTGATGCCATGTGCTTCTTGAAGCTGTAATGCACTTTGTCCTAATGCTTTTCAGGGCTTGCCTTTCAAAAGGGAAGCTTAATAATGAATTTTATTTATACTTGCCTTAAAACTTTCTTCTTTTTTCGTGGTTTTGTTTTTTTTTTTTTTTTTATAATGAAAATCAAAAATGCTCATCTACATGCAAAAATGTGTTAGAACTCAGGCAATTGAATTCAGTCAGTTATAGCAAGTCTAATAACAAAATAAACAGCAAGTAAGGTAGGCTTCAGAAACATCTTTTTTTGCACTGGATCTGGGCTGGCTGAAGACCTCCTCACTTCCACAGTATGCTAGAGGTTACCAACTTCTCAGATCTGTCATTTAGTCAAAAGCAATTCCGCCAATACCAGTCAGTTTACCAAAGACCAACTAGTTACATTCTTTAAACTTACCTGCCTCTCTTAAACTGAAACAGGTGAAGTACTTCATGAGGATACAATAAACTTTGGCAGATGGTTGGATGATGGAGCATATTTGGGCAGCTGAGACCCATGTGGTATAATCATGGCTGAAAAAGGATGGTTAAGCAAAACCAGTCAACCTCATGCAGCCCTTAAGCCATAAAACAAAAGGATGCAGCCTTAACCAGTATCTGTCTTTTAATTTGTAAAGAAAATGTCTTGAGTGCTCTGACCAATTATCAGACAACTACCAGCATCTGTCAACCAGCAGTGACAGTCAGTTTCCTAGAGGGCTGGCTTGGTCCCCGAGAGATAGCATATTCAGCAAATTCATTGGTTGCCTCTAACAGGTCATTATAAGGTTTCTTTGGTGGCTTCCAACAGTCCATTCCTACTCCTAGTTCTTGCCTTTCCCCTGTGCCACCTTACTTATGACTGCATACCTTCCCCGAGATACATCTCTGATCACAGCTCTTCACATGAAGAGGAGCACTTACACTTTTAGCCCTGCTCTGCATTTACTTTTGCTTATCTCCCTTGGGCAGTGCATTGAGATTCCCTCCATTGCCTTGAGCTGTCTCTGCCTGATCACTTCACTGCTGTGCTCACTGGTTCTCACTACCCAGGCTGGGACCGTCTGATGCCTACATGATATGATTAAACACTAAAAAAGTGAGGGAACTCACCTTTATCTGTTTTCCACTAGTCTCTAGAGTAACTGGTGAACCACTCAAAATTCAGACTTCATACCATAGTTATTCACCTAACAGTTCTTATTAAATCATGTGCTTTTCTGATTAAAAGGTACTAATATTTCTTGTTTGTTTCTTGGGATTTATAGGTAATTGCACATTTGCGCTAACATCTAAATAAATATTCCTTAAATCTTTCCTGAGATTCCCTAGGATTTTTAATTAAATGATCAAACACACTTTTATTACAGCATCTCAGAGAAAGTCTTTAGAGTATTTACATTACTTGTGAAAATGAGGCTTTTGTGAGCAGGTCACACAACTGTTTTTGTGAAATTACCCCATTTCTTTATAGACCTTCACTTGGTTATTCCGATGATGGGCAACTAAGATATATTTTAATGTTCTATTCTAAGAAATGACATCAAGTTTTGTTTTGTACAATATTTTTATCTTGTGTTGGTGATCCGGCCTATTCACCAAATAATTTCCTTTTCAATGTTTTTGAAGCTACCCTATTTGAAAATATGGTCTAGAGATGTCCTGTTGTATTGCTTCCACTCTCCACTGTACCCAAAGGAAGAAACCTTTTTTCTGTTGTTTGTTTTTACATATTTAATGATGACACAACAATCTGGAAAAGCTTCTAAAAGAGAACACTCGTGAATTGAATGCCTCCTCCACATTCCTAGGGTTTGGTGAGAAGTCAGCCTGTATAAAGCAGGTCATTTGAATGTTCTGCAGCCTGACTCTATATATGAACTATGTAGTATTTGCATCTCTTTATTGACATTGCAGCTCCCTGATATGTCTATTGTTTGGGA
Organism: Gavia stellata; assembly: GCF_030936135.1. Taxonomy (NCBI): domain Eukaryota; kingdom Metazoa; phylum Chordata; class Aves; order Gaviiformes; family Gaviidae; genus Gavia; species Gavia stellata. The sequence continues at coordinate 54,628,104 of NC_082595.1, forward strand.
CAGCACAGAAATATTGGTATTTTCACATTCACTGCAGAGAAGAGCACGTGATTCTGCATCTTCACCTATTCTAGGTAGTGTTATTGTGCCTGAATAAATCAAGATATTGTACTTATGTCCACAGTTTCCTGTCTCTGCAGAAGAATATTCTTATCACATTTTTCCTTGTGGGGAAGTGAGAATTGTCCAGGATTTCCATGGCATTTAAATGCCTACATCCATTTTGACAGGCATTTAAATGCATTGAAAAATCTGGATCTAAGACACTTTGACTGATCAAGTTTGTGGCAAAGCACAGATCTGAACCAGCATCCCAGATCTCAGCTTGCTGATTTAAGAATTGATGGGTTTTACTCTCAAATTGGACTTCCTAGGAATAATCTATGATTCTGTAAATATATATGTTATACTTTACTACTGCCTTTAATAGGATGATTCAAAGAGGTCACCACACTCATGCAGAAAATCACACCCGTTGTTTATCCAAAGAGAATTAGTCCTTTCATTTTAAGAGACCAATAACGGAGATAGTTGCTTGGTTCTCTTTCAGAGTTGCACGTCATATCTTCTTATTTTTTTTCTCTTCTTCTGTCAATACAACCATTGCAATGACATGGTGTTTAACAATCTACTTGCCTACTTATAAACTGTAAAAGCACATAGTTCTAAAATAAATGTCATATTCTGCCCAGAGATGCCAGTTACAATTCCCAGTGACTTACACTGAGATGGAAGATAAAGGGAATATTTGGTTTTAAGAACACACAGATTAAGGATATGTTACAGATCTGGTACTACCTATAGTAGTACTAGCTATGATTGACACTGATGAAATTTCTGGAGGCCACCATTTCATTGATACTTTCAGGAAAGTTTCTGCTTGATCATGTAGAGCTGAAGCTGAACAACGAAATTCATTTGTAAATAGAAGGGAAAATTATTTTCAACATCTTAAATCTGATGATTTAGTATGAGACAAAAATGTATTTAGAAGCCATTTAGGTGCATTTTAATGAATTGAAACTTACATAAGTTTTCACTGTTGCTTATTTCTTCTGTATTCAGATGGGTTCTGCATTCTCCTAGTTTTGCTCTCATCATCACACTGCACAGATAATAGCATCCTGTTTAATTGCTAATTATTCTTTGTAAGTCTGTTTAGACAGTTTAATTATTTTGTTTAGTGATTTAATAACAACATTTGACTCCTTATATTTTCAAGGCACTTTTGAATTAATGAATAGCATGAGGTATATAGTGGCAGTAGTAAAATCATTACAGGTGGAGAAACTGAGTCAGGAAAGTGACTTGATTTTGCCAAATTAGGACTGAAGAGTTTTCCTTTCCAACTTTGTTTTTGGGCCATTAGACCAAATTGCCTCTCTCCCTTATTTTGCTTAATGAAGATACAAGATTAGAATTTTCTTTAGTTAACAGTAGTCTAGAATTTCCCTTCAGAAGACAAAGACTAGAACAATTTATTTATTTCATATATTAACAATTAATATAAGTAAACAAGGAGTAGATCCAAAATGTATTTTAGGCAATTAGAAGCCTTTTTTTTCACGAGCCTGATTGGGTTGGGAATTAAAGTCTTAGTGCAATTTCTATCACCTTTTATGGTGCTGCAAATGAAGTGCTTTTAGAAAAGTACATTCTGCAAAGGAAGTTTTGACTTATTTTTAAATCCTCATCTCTGAGGATGTCGGTGAATACATAAGTATTTAATATTATAGATTTCTAGATTATTGTCACTAATGGCTAGATAGCCATAAGAGTAACTAAATTGCCCTTTGCAGTATTTCTGCTAATGCTAGGAGAATTAACTTTGCCCCAAAGGGGAATATACCTTCTGAATTTATTATTTTCTGAGAAAATATTTTTCTAGAGAGAAGCCCTCCTTAAAAAAAAACAACAAACCACAGCCTACTGTAATATCTTCTGTATGTTTGTGAGTTACCCCATTTAGATCTGTGTCAGACAGCCTCGTTGCATTTTAAGCTGTCAAATGACTTGCAAAATATACATCATTGCAAGTATACATAATTGTTGTAAACTCTTCTGTACAGTATGCAGTAGGATGTTTCTTCAACAGCACTTCACTTACAGTTCAGAAAAAGGAAAGTTTGCGACATCAAGACTGTTTTATACTCCATGTTGCTTATAAAGTAACAGATGACATCTCAATTTAATATATTATCAATCTGCGGCTACAAGTGTCAGTTGTCAGCCCACAGACTTCTAGCCCCCAAATTCATCTTCCTCCAAGTAAACCACAACAATGAGTACTGCAAAGGGATAGATACTCAGAGCTTACAAAAAATTCCTCCTCTGGTGGTAGCATCACCACCATAAGCAATTCCCACTCCTCCTTCCTGGTGAGCAGTTCTGCTCCATCAATAGCACTGAATACCAAATGAATTGTGTTTGTACCTGGTTCTAACTGAGTGTGTAAAAACCCTCACTATGGAGGAAATGAGAACAATAATCAATGTTTTACCATTCTAGATCAATTACTAGCTATATTTACAAGGCGAATTTAACAACCCTATCAAGATGTAAACTATTAACGTGACCTCCGTGTGGCACACAGTTTCCTCAATTGCATACTACCACTGCAGCCTAAAAATGATTTACATAACACTAGTGAAAACTTTGTATGAAGCTGTGAAAAAAACCTGCATAAATAATATTAAAAAGGAATTCCAAGTTTTTTAATCTATCTTGTATTATTAGAGCATTCCTTACAAAGACATATATTTATCTAATGGAAATATACCTCACAGTTCTTACTTTGGCATGCATAGATATTGCTAGACATCTGCTGCTGAGTCTTCATCTGCTAAAAAATCTTCTGCATTTTTTCAGAATTATATGAATTTTGGTGACAAATGTAAACGAGATGATAAAAAATAAATGAAACGTAGCTTCCAACAACTCTCATAATATTTCCAAGTTACAGTGGTGTAACTAGGAAATCTAAGAGAAAAGTTCTAAACTTATAAAGCTGGGTGGTTTTGTCTCAATATTTCACAGCAGGTATTCTAAGATAGGCCAGAAATCTGGTTTTGCTCTTGTATATTTATCGGTTTTGCAGATTTTTTCTTATGTTGTAGAAATCCAAATTTATGGGTGAATTTGTGGAATTATGGCTGAATGTTGCCTCTTCTAGAATTTCCAGAAAGTGTTGAGTACTTGTGAAATTAGCTCTGGGTGCCCAGTCCAGGAAGTTATTCCATGCCTAGGCACAGTGTTTGCTGACTTCTATGCTACCAGGTGCTGATCACCTTGCTGGTCCCAACGCAGTCTATAACATCACTGTGGAGTCCAGATTTTTGATGTATGGCAGCTAGGTGTGTCAGCAGTTGTATAACACAGGTAAAGCATATGATCTCACTGTTGCAAACTTTAGAAATATATTTACTAAGAGTCAATTGTTTAGATTTTTTTGAATGTTTCTTTCCATTCTGATTACTTTTCTACCTACCAAAGAAAAACATCTGGTAACTGCCTAAAGAATAAAAATATTATTAGAAATGGAGTCATGCTCTTCACCTCTATATGAAAGGGAGTATAAGATCCATTTTCTATAGGTCTTAGACCCTTTTGAGAAGTGATTGAAGCTCTTTAAAGGCCAGATTTTAAAAAGTGTTTACAAGGGATGTATGTAGCTAGGATGTGGATGGGAACAAAAGCTTTGCAGCTGATGGTAATATGCATGAGGTCAGCTGGAGCTAATGACATTCCTTCTTGTTTAATAAAAGTGCCACTGCTTAGGCACCCACAAATGCCAACATATATTATAAAATAAGGTGCATAAGTGCATTTGGAAAGCCCACAACAAGACTGATATTTTAAAGATTTATAATTGTGTGTTGGTCAGTTTGGAGTTTTTGATCTGTTGGAGCCAGAAGCCTTGTGCTGGAGTCACCCTACTCATGAGAAATTCTCCCTTTCTCAGATCAAACCTAAGATGAAAAGGCAGATCATCTTTGTGAGATGAGGGTTTAGCACTAGCAGCAGGCAGAGACCAGATGCAGGTGCTCGACTACTGTGATCATTTGGGGAATGTTAACGTGCCACTCCTAAGATTAATGCTGCTGCATTCTGTAAGGTGACAGCATTAGCAAATTACTGACACAAAAGCGCTCTTGCATGACAAAACCTGCTGGAATGGTACTTTCTGCACAAACCTCACAGGCAGAACTAGGATGCGAGGCACAATAAAATGCTTCATGGCACATTTGTAGCTGAAGTGTAATGTAGCAATTATGTTTATGTGATCCAGTGTTCCCTTAGTTCTCATTTTTTAAGTTTTGCTTTTCTCTTGCTCATTTTTTTTCTCAATACAGTTGAGTGCATTCAGAGAATAAAGTGAGCCTTTCCAATCTATTTGGCAAGAGGTACAAGGTCCCAAACTATCCTTCTAAATTGAGGGTCCTCTGTACCCAATTTCCACCAGGGGTCATGGTAAAACCTACCTTATCCTCCTCACTATGAGGCTGAACAATATGTTGGCACAAGCACACTAAAACAGAGATAAATTATTGTGCTCATTAACATACTTTTTGGTTTATTCTTCATAGAACTGAAATTTATTGCTCTCCTATCATACCACTCCTTGAAAAAAACCACAACTGTTACTGAATCATATTATTAACTTTTTCACTGGAGATGTCTTTGTAATTTTATTCCAACTCCATAACTCACTTGATGACAATACTTTAATAAGGAACAAAACTTTGCTATTATACCAAGCTTAATTATATGCCTGCTATAGGGATAAAAGCAAAAAAGCCTGTAGTAATGAAATAATTAAAAAAACCCCCCGTATCATCCTTCTGTGAAAAAGGAAGTAGCACTACCGCATAGCTTAAGAAGCATCTCTCCTTACTTATGAGATTTGCAGAGATTTAACAGTAGCAATAGAGTAAGAACAAAGTTAAGACTGTGAGTACTACAGAAAATTTTCAAAAACCTATCAATTGTTACTTAATGCTAGGGAGAAAATATGCACAAACGAGTTGAGGGGAAGGTCCTTATTTTCTTGTATAGTTTTACAATCTGCAATGAAGAGACTTTGCTAAAAGATCTTCATTGTTACTGGGTGAAAGAACGCAAAGATGGGTCAAAGCTCATGTTTTCATGCCAAGGGTCCTTCCACAGGCCTTTTTGATGTACTGTAACTACTGCAGGCTTTGAGGGATTGGAACAAAATTTAAATTTCTTAGTCACATAAAGGACAAGTATTCAACCACTTGCTTCATCTCCTGCAGCTACTGCATGCTGTGGGACTGGGGAGTACCTACCCCTGCTTCAAAAGGAAATTCCCTGTATATGTCCCTGGTCTGGGTTGGACATGTTGTTCAATGGTCTCTGTGACTCCAGATATTTGATGCTGCTATTGCTGTAGCAAAGATGCTGTGGAAGCCCATTACCTTGGCAATTAGAAGTGTTTAAGAACCATGGGTGCAAGGTTTGTTGCAGATCTGAGGGGCATGGGGAGGCAGGGTCATGTGCCTGGGACATATCCTCTTGTCAGGTCAGTCCCATCACCTGAACAGCCCCGGCACCTCATGGACATCCTGTTTGGAGCTGGTCACATGCTGAAAAGCTTTGAGGGTTCATAGTGAAACATTATGTTAAGAGTTAAGGTAGGCTACAGACATTGCATAAAGCAAAATCAACTTCAGAAGTCCTATACGTAGGCAGGTTCCTCAGAACGTTATATTGGGCTTCTGTGTGAAAAGATCCCATCGTAAGAGACAACTCTTATCATGTTAATGAGAGTCACAAGACTAAAATGTTGTGAAAAGTTTTTAAATGAATTAGCAATATACCCATGGTTTAGCACAGAGCACTCCCATGTGAGTTTACTTGTTACTTTGTAGAACTGACACTGTACATACTTTCATATTCTTATGGTCAACTGTCTTATATCTTGGACATAAGAATTTAAATCTATACAGAGAGAACAAAACTCTTACAGCCAGCAAGGAAACAGTCAATGCTCTAACGCAGTATGCTTTAAATACACGGAATTGCATCATATGTTTTTCACCAGCCAAAATACACATGATTTGTGCTGCATTTTGGTTGTTGATCTGCCTGGTAGGGCTGAATAATGACGGCATAAAAAAAATTGTTCCCCAAGATTTGCAACTTGAAAACTTGTCGCACACTGTTGATTACTTCCACGGAAATGGCTAGAAATTAATCTTATTTAGTTTGTAGACAAAGCATTTAGAAAATAATTATTTTCAAATCAATTTAGTAAATTTTTTTTGAGTTTACCAAAACCTAACAAGGAATCCAAAAGTTCTGTGATTTTTTTTAGACCTTAAAAAGGAGTAATATTTTCCAGATCCCAGATGCCATGGATCTATGTGAAGTACATCAACATAGGAATAAGATACAGTAATACAGAGCCTACACCAAAATGTGTGGCAGTTAGTCATGACCTCAGAACTGCCTAAAACCATGTTGCACCACAAAATTATAAAACACTTCTTACAGCTTCAGCTTGTTAGTGTAAATTCAAAATTATTCAGACCAATCCTGCCACTAAATTAACCTGAATGCAATGTTAACATTTTTCATTATAGGATAAACCCCCTTCACAGAATCACAGAATCACAGAATTACTAAGGTTGGAAAAGACCTGTAAGATCATCAAGTCCAACCTAAAAAAAAAAAAAAACAAAAAAACCCCAAAAAACCCACAAAAAACACCACAAAAACAACACACCAAAACCCAACCCACCCAACACCACACAGCACCATGCCCATCAAGCCACATCCCACAATGCCACATCCACACGCTCCTTGAATACCTCCAGGGAGGGTGACTCTATCACCTCCCTGGGCAGCCTGTTCCAGTGTTTCACTATTCTCTCAGTAAAGAACTTTTTCCTAATATCCAGCCTGAACCTCCCGTGGCGCAACTTGAGGCCATTTCCTCTTGTCCTGTCACTCGTCACTTGGGAGAAGAGACCAACACCCACCTCTCTGCAACCCCCTTTCAGGTAGTTGTAGAGAGCGATGAGGTCTCCCCTCAGCCTCCTCTTCTCCAGACTGAACAACCCCAGTTCCCTCAGCCGCTCCTCATAAGACTTGTGCTCCAGACCCCTCACCGGCTTCGTCGCCCTTCTCTGGACACGCTCCAGCACCTCAATGTCCTTCTTGTAGTGAGGGGCCCAAAACTGAACACAGTATTCGAGGTGTGGCCTCACCAGCGCCGAGTACAGGGGCACGATCACCTCCCTGCTCCTGCTGGCCACACTATTTCTGATACAGGCCAGGATGCTGTTGGCCTTCTTGGCCACCTGGGCACACTGCTGGCTCATCTTCAGCCGGCTGTCAATCAACACCCCCAGGTCCTTTTCTGCGGGGGAGCTTTTCCAGCATATTATCTTATACTTAAAAATTTTCAGAATTAAAATTTGTTCTGTATTTGTACAAGGTCTTGCATAGTGAGGTGGTGTTCCATTCCGGGGGGTCCTTTCTTCTATCCAAGAATAAAAAAAAAAACCCACCATTTTCTCATTTGATCTCAGAGATAGTGTCTTCAGTGACACTAAAAATAATGAATTGGACCTTGTCTTCTTAGCAACTCATTATACCATTTGCTCCATATTTCATTTGTATCTGTTCTCCGAATATAATACAGTCATATTCTTTACCCCAGCTGACTT